>NC_072494.1:30625000-30931510 GCF_027574615.1 Eptesicus fuscus | reverse complement strand
TCAATTATTTGCATACTTCACAATGTTGTTGAGAGAATTAAGGAAAGCCGTGCAGAAAGGCTTTGTCGTGTATAAGGAAAGAGCTACACGAATTCACAGGCTTATTGTATTGTCTTGAGCAGCCCAGCTTTGACAATTCTGAGCCAATTCGGCAGAAGTTGGACTATTCAGGAAAAGGAGAGAGGATCTAATACAAAGAGTGAAGTGCAAGAGGTTCAACAGAAAATGAATGACTGCTGAACAAGGTTTATCGAAGGATTAAACATGGATGGTTTCATTAAACCAAGAGCTTGACTGAGATCTGGTCTGATGCAAACCTCCTCTTCCCCAACCCCTATGCTTTGGATAATGATTCAGTTTGGCAGCACTATCAGCTCTAAGCCATGCCTTTGGATGCCCATGTCAGATCCAGGGAGAGGTATGCATAGAAAAAGGACTGAGGAGCAGGGAAATTGTTACACCCACCAGCACATGTATGCAAGGCCATTACCCTTTGAAAAGGACAGAGCCCTCAACAAGCCTCACTCTAATGCCAGGAAAGGACCATGCCTGGCCACAGCCATCTTCAGTTCCAACAGCATCAAGTCCAATAATATGGTGCTTACACCACGGGCAGCCTCTTCTCAAAGGCTCTCTTCCTCCATGAACTAGCACCTCTGAGCATCTGAGGGTTCACAAAGCACACCTGCATCTATTACCTCATGAACCTGGAGAATCCCCAGGTAGACAGAAAGTTCTTTCCAGCTCCATTTTATAGATGAAGAACCCGAAGTTCAAGGGCACACAACTTGTGAGTCATGGAGCTAGCTCTCAAGCCCAGACCTGGCTTCAGACCCTAGACTGCTCTCTCCTCAACCTCAGGGTCACTCCCACTGTTGGTGGGAGAAGAGCAGCAGCAGCCATGAAACCTGCCTGTCACCCTGCCCCCTGCCCTCACTCTGAAGGCCTGGCCTGTAGCTGTGCTTGCTCAGGGAAGAACTCACTCCCCCACCAACTGGGCCGGTGCTGCTGGGGCATGGGGGGTGCTAAATGTCACTTCACAAATTGCCCTGCTCTCTGCCAGGAGTTCAGACCAGTTTGCACCACAATTTCTGAGATGAAGCTGAATGGCATTTTCAGATGAGTGTCTTCCCTCCCTTCCAGAGGAGACGCCAGGCAGAGGGGACGAGGTCAGTTACTGGCCTACTGTGCGTGAGCTTCACTCTTCCAGGACCAGCTCAGGGCAGGTCAAGGTAAAGGTGTAATAGACATAAGCTCAAGATCAACCCAAGACTGGTGGTGTTTCTCCTTTCGTTTTTTCTGTCTCCAACTTGGACAGCCTGGCTGAAGAGCAGAATCCAGACAGAAGAAGGAAAGAACAGGGTCCTGGACCCTATAGCCTCAGCTAAACCTCTAAACAATTGAGTTTATTTTTCATATGAACCAACGAAATATGGCTAAACATGGAGGCCTTTTCCAGAAAGCTGGGTGAATCCTGCCTAGCAACCTGATAGGGGGACATTCCGCATTCCTGTAGCCTGCATCCCAGGGTGCAGTTCAGCTTTCTCTAGGAGGATTCATGTTGACCTGATACACATAGAAAGAAGATAAGCAGGAAGAAAAGGGATAAAGATGGCAGGGAAGGAGGGAGGAGGAAAGAACAGGAACAAAAGAGAAAAAGAAAGAAAAATTAGGAAAAGGAAAAAGGCAGACTCATGGACTAACACCTAGATGATGAACATCCAGATGACTCAAGGACAACTTGACCGCCATGATCCTGGGACAGAGAGGGGTTTGTCTTCAAGCCAGTGAAGGGCCATTGTGGGAAAGGGGCCAGCTAGTTGTGCTTCCTTCAGCAGAAAAGAGAGTGAGACTCCTCCTATGGGAGCAGGAGATGAAGCCGAATGGACTGAACACAAAACTGGGAAGGAGACGAAAGATTGTGTAGTGTCTGGATTAAAAACCTCTAAACTCGAGACAAATAATTACCCATTCTGACAGGGTTGGTTATAATCTCATGAGGAGGCAGGAGATTAGATGGGGTCCACTTTAGAGATTGCCTCCACCTCAGACACTCCGGGGTGCCCTGCACAGGTGGGCAAGGGAACCAACTGTGCTCTCCCAGACTGTGGTGATGACCCCTAGTCCTCCTGCAGGCTCCTGTGGAGTAGGAAAGCAGACAGGAGCCCTATTCTGATTTTCTAATGAGACAAGACCATTTACTGAGACACTAGTCTGGTTTTGTATTGCTCTTGCTATGGTTTTCTCTACTCCCAGTAGGTGTGGGGCCCTGCCTGTGCACCTGCCTTTGGAGAAATGTGGGGGAGGGGCAGTGTTGTCAGAAGAGCCAAAAGCAAAGCCTGCCTTCAGATGCCTCCCTTTCCCAGGCTTTTGTTTCCTGCCATTCTGAAGACTCTTAGGGGTCATGCTTCAGAGAAAGCCAAGAGGCAGAGCTGGGGGAGAGAGCCCAGGCACCAAGGCCAGAAGGGGACACCTGTCAGTAGACTCCATGAAACGCCGGTTTCCTCACCGGGAGGGGAAGATGGCCAGGCCCATGGAGGGGCTGATGGGAGTGGCTGCAAAGTGACTAGCCAAGACCACCTCTCAGCGGCCTCTTCCAATAATATCTGGCTTAGTCTGGTGCCTTTCTCAATAACTCTAAGTTGCTGCAGTCTTTTTTATCTCTGTAAATTGCATTATGTTGAAAAATACCCAAAAGATGTCCACCAATGGGAAAGGCTTGGACATCTCCTTTTTAAAAAAATATATATTTTATTGATTTTTTTAGAGAGAGGAAGGGAGAGGGATAGAGAGAAACATCAATGAGAGAGAAACATCAACCAGCTGCCTCCTGCACACCCCCTACTGGCGATATGCCCGCAACCAAGGTACATGCCCTTGACCAGAATCGAACCTGGGACCCTTCAGTCCGCAGGCTGATGGTCTATCCACTGAGCCAAACCGGTTAGGGCACTGGATATCTCCTTTGTTAAACAGATGTGTTTGCAGCAGCTGTCTCTTATCCATGGATCTGACCTGCCTGCTGATTGATAATGTCACCTTATAGGTGCAACAATATTTCCTTGTACAAATGGAATATGTCATCCCCCTAGACTGTTCATCTGGCAAGGGCAGAAAATGCACCCTCTACTTTTATTACACAAAACAATGAATATTTATAAACCTCAGCCTCATGGAAAGTACAGAAACATGAAGAGGCATGGTTTTCCCTCCTGTGCCTTACAATCCTGAGAAACTTGTTCAGAAACAACACAACCTGCAAGTGAGTATTGGCTTTGGGCACCATGGGGGCTCTGTGGGGCTCAGTGACACCCTGGGAGTGAGCCGGCAGAAGGCAGAACTCACCAAGTACCCATTGTGGCTAGGCCTGGTGCCAGGTGTGTGACATCATGATCTCATTTAGGACTACAAGACCCCCTGAGGAGAGTCCTGGCAACCACTTTTTACCCATGGGGCAACCAGTGCTCACGGTAAGTGAACCTGGGATTTGTAGTCAGGCCTGGGTGACTCTGGAATTCATGCTCTTTCTTCTACATCACACTGTCACACCCAGGAGAGGGTCCTGGGGTTGACATTCAGGAGTCGGGATAATTGGAGGCTAGACTTAGGTGGAGACAAGAAGACAAGACGATAAAGGTGATGAAGACACTTCAGAGCACTATCTACCTGACCAGATGTTGGAGAAGGAGGAAAGAATGAATTGAAGATGCCTCGGGTTTGAGATTCTTACAGCACCTGATAAGGCTCAGCTCACCAAGGTTTACAATCAGTCTTGTTGATGTCCTCACTCAGGTTCGCCCCAAATATCTGAATACGATCCTAATTTTTGGAATCCAACACCTAGAATAGCAGTTCCCAAAAAGTGGCCAGGGACCCCTGAGAATCCCTAAGACCCCTTCAGAGGGTCCTTAACTTTAAAGCTATTTTTCACAATAATACTAGGACACTACTTTCCTTTTTCACTCTTCTTATCTCACAAGTGGGCAGTGAGTGGATTTCCGGAGATGACATGGTGTGTGATAGTGGGATGCACTGAATGTGGGGCAGACTGGAATCCCTGCTGAGGCAGGATTAAAGAGATCGGCAAAGATGTGACACCATGCCACTCTTGACACTGTTTTGTTTTTTTAAATATAGCCTTAGTCAACATTCAATAAGTATATTATTCTTATTTTTTAACAAACTAATAAATAAATAGTTTTAAAATTTCCCCCGTTTAAATTTATAAAACTATAAGTATTAATATATATATAACTCATACAAACAAAAGCTCTTAGGGATTTTTGATAATTTTTAAGGTTATAGGGGAGTCTTGAGACCAAAAAGTTTGAGAACCACTGATCTAAAAGACTGGTGGTAAAGACAAACCCTCAAATTGTGTGTGTGTTGAACTACCATGAACTGGTGGGCCAGGCATTGTACCAGGCAATTTATACTTGTGACTTCGTTTGATCGTCACAACAACACTTTCAAGTAAGAAACTTGTTCCCATTTTGCAGATAAGGAAAATGAGGCGCAGAGAGGCTGAACCGCTTGCCCTAAGCCAGTGGTCGGCAAACTGCGGCCGAGAGCCACATGCGGCTCTTTGGCCCCTTGAGTTTTTAGCAAAGGCCAGCTTATAAGTACCCTAATTAAGTTAATAACAATGTACCTACCTATATAGTTTAAGTTTAAAAAATTTGGCTCTCAAAAGAAATATTCAATCGTTATACTGTTGATATTTGGCTCTGTTGACTAATGAGTTTGCCGACCACTGCCCTAAGCCATTAGGTGAGCAGAACAGAATTCTATTTTGTTGTTAGGTGAGCAGAACGGAATTCAAGCCCATGTCTGTCAAATGCTAAGGCCCAGGATATCTGTGAATGGCTAGTTTGCGCTTACAAAACCAGCACTGCAAAGGCATTACATGTTACAGTCAGCTTTTAAAAAAAACCCAACCTGTAATAGAAGGCCCACTACAAAGGAAGAAACTTTAGAATAATGAGTATAATGAGTAAATGGGTCTAATTCTTTAACCTGAAACATCTACTGCCTGCCAGACACTGTCTTGTGCCTTAGGATAGAGGAGAAAACAAGATAAACTCTTTCCCTTCCCCTTGAGGAGTTTACAGAGGGGCAGTGGAAGAGCAGAGACAGACTTTAAACAAATAATCGCACAAATATAAAGCAGTTCAAGAAACAGCAACGTCTGTATGGGACCTGAGCTGGCTCAGAGCAGTCCCCTCTCAGGTACCAAGAGAGCTGGGAGGCAGGAGAACATCTGTCCAGATCATGCCGGTACCCCTGTCGGAGCCTAGCTGAGCTGCGTAGAAGTCTGAGCAGAAACACACTGAAAAGTTCCTTTTCTGCTTCCTTGATTTTTCAGCTACAGACATCTCTGGACTATCATCTAGAGAAGCCAAGATTGCTGTTTTATTTGAAAGGACAAATATGTTTTGTGAGGCCTGGTGGGCTGGGGAGGGCTGTGGGAGGTGTGAAGCACTTGGGTATGTTTAGTGTGTGGAGAGCATTTCTGCAACAGGACTCTGGGCAGAAATAATAACTAGGCCAGTGGGTGGTACTGAGATGGGTTTGATGCAATTAGCCACGCTCCCAGCTCGGGTGTGCAAACACTGGGCCAAGGTCACGATGGAGCGAGGAGAGCGTGTGAAGGGCTCACACAACCTGCCTGTCCATGGCCCGAAGAGGAGGCCATGGTCATCTTCATAGACAATGGCTAAAGGAACAATAGGGCTCCCTCGCTGATGGGATTGTTTTCAACCACAGATGATTCCTTGTTCTCCGCTATTCCCATCCTTCCTCTCCCAGCCTAGCCACATAGAAAGAGGCCAGCTTTGGTACCCTGTTCCAGTCACGCACAGCTCACACCCTCTGAATAAAATTAAAACACACACACCCTGCCTCCAAGCCCTCCAGCAGGGAAGCTGCACCTCACAGTACATACTCAGTGAACATCTAGATCTAATTGCGATGCTACAGGCCGGTGGCTCCCAGATTTCTCTCTCCTGGCCAACCTCTCTCCTTGTGCCCAGCCCCATAAGTCAATTCTCCACCTACATCTCTTGGATAGCTCAATGTTTTTTAATCCAAACTGATAATTCACCCCCTAAACAGCACCCCACCCCCACTCCCACACCTGGCCCACCTGCATTAACCCAGCCCCATGGGAGACACTAGTCTCACAAACCTCCCCTCCAAACACTTTCACAGCCAATCCATCTCCTGATCCCACCAGCTCCACCTCCACACTCTGTCCAGGATCTTGCCAACTCTCTATCTCCACTGCCACCACCATGGTCAGAGCCCACCTCGGCTCTCACGGGGACAACAGCAATACCCTCCTTACAGAACTCTGCACTCATTCCAGCCTTGGCCTCCGGCTCACTCTCCACATGGCAGCGGGTGGTGGCCAGATGTGGGATGACTGGAAGCATGAAAAGCAAGAATTGGAGGAGGGGGATCAAATCAGGAGGCTCTCTCGGTATTGCCATGCGGAGCACTGGGAGACAGGATCGGGGTGTGATAATGAGAGCCTACGGGAATAGATGGGCACCAGGGTCTTGTGGAGGCAACTCTACAAGCTCCCTAGGGGGGAGACAATGAAGAAAATGAGGGAAAAGGCCCAGGGGCTAAGGTTTGGAGTAAGGAGGTGCTGTTAAGAGAGTAAAGGGGAAGCCAGGAGGAGGAACTGCTTTTGGGGTTCAGGCCAAGCCTGTTGACCCTGAGATACTGGAGAAGAGTTGCACACAGTGTCGTACGCCCCATTTATCTGTTTCGTGTGAAGGGATCTGATAGTCACTTCGATGATGAGCTGCTTGAGGCTGGGGCCATATCTCCTATGGCTTGAATGCACCCATTTTCCAAACACCTTTCCCTGTCTCTGCTGTACAGCCTCATTCTAGCCCTGGTCTCCTGGACCCACTGGTCCTACACACTGAAATTCCTTGCCTGTGAGCTATCCATATTGGTTAGTTGTTTTGTTTAATTATGTCTTCTGGGCCCACTAAATGATGTCTTCTCAAGCAGGTAGGACTCCTAACTCTTCCCCTTCTGGCTGCTTAAGGTCTGTGGCACAACTCCATTGGCCAGATGGACAGGTGGAGAGATGCCCATCCCCATGTGTAAACTGTACAGAGCCTTCTTTTAGACCCACATCAAATAGCACATGATCCAAGAGTCGGCCCCTTTCCAGGTAATGATAATAACAAACCTTTGAGGAGCTCACTACCATTCCCATGGTATTCTCACAGGCCTGCTCTCAAAACCGAAGGAGGCATTTCTCCCAGAAAGTCATCTCTTATTCTCTAACGCCCAGAGTCCTTTATTCAGAGACCCTTTGCAGCATTTATCACACCCACTTTGGAGTTATTTGCTGGACCACCAGATTATAAACTCCTGAGGGCAGGCTCTGAGAATGATTCATGTCCTGGATCCTCTCAGCCTGGCCCAGAGCCTGGAACAAGACTCCATACATATATGATCAATGAAGAAATGAAGAAAGCACAGTGCACATAGCTCTCTGTGTAAACCTGAGTGATGCTTACAAGCTTGGAAAGAATGCTGCCAGACAATGACAAAATGATACTTTAGAAGAAATAAAAACAGTTAGGAGGAGCAGACTACAGGGTGACTACTCAAGATTCCTGTATCTGCCCTGTTGAGTGCACCAGTGACCACGTGGTTACACAGAGGGGCCCAGCCAAGTCCTCCAGGAGCCACGTCCTCCCCCACCCCATCCATGGGGAGAAGGGCACTAATTTCACTCCCTATACATTGGGGTGGCACCAACTCCAAGGCAAACACCAACAAGGACCTGGAAAGAAGACACAGAGGCAGGGAAAGAGCAGACTGGCCAGAAGGCCAGGGAGTCACAGGCCTTCCAGAGCTGCTGCTCCCACCACCTGAGTCTGAAGTTAAGCCAGAGGGCACCTGGGTGCCTGCCAGCTCACACTTGGTCTTAGCATCATTGGGATATGCCAGCCAAAGCCAGAATGAATACATGGAGCCAGCCCCCTTCCCTCTGCTTAAATGCCAGAAGGGCTTTCACCTCGGCTGCAGATGAACAGGAGCGACCCACACAGAGAACCTTCTCCCCTCCCACCATCCAAGAGACAGTTTCAACATAGACTGAGCCATTCCTCTTTCTGGTGACTTTAAGGTAACTCCCAGTTTGGGGCATTGGGTTGGGGGTCAAAAGGGACAAATGAGGAGTTTTAGAAAAGATGCATTCACTGTCCATGTCAACAGCAGCCCCTGCTCTGTATGAAGAGATGGAGAAGAAAGGGACCACCTCCCCTAAGCAGTTTCTTCCACAACTAGCAAAGGGGAAGGGGCCCACAGACAGGCTGGTTTCAGAGCCAAGGATGTGAAGGCTGCTGGGAGCGGCTTCCCAGGTGAGAGGCTTGAAGTCCGGGAGCACTCCGTGACCTTGCAGTAGCCTAAACCTGGCAGCCAGAGTGTCTCCTTCAAAACCCAGCTAAGCTGCTGGGAGACACTGTGCAGCTCAGAATCAAAGTCCCAGGCTTGTTTAGGAGGAGGGAGGAGAGTGAGAGACAACTGTTGGAAGGGAAGGGAAGGAAAGGAGTTAGAGAGAAGGAGTGCAGTGCCCGGGGATGGGAGCAGGTCATGATGTGGTCATCCCCACAGGTAGGAGAGGAAGGGGATGGGGCAAGATGGGGAAGAAACACAGATGTGGGTCCAGCCTGGATCCTGGGGCCTGTGGCCTTGCAGCAAAGTCCTTATGGCCTCAAATGAGAAAAATGAGTGGAGAGTGACTTTAGAGCAAACATCCAAGCACTAAGACCTCCACACCCCAGGCACTTGGAGGACAGTGGGAGCCTTCCCTTTTCCAAACACCACCACCTCTGAGCTAGCATGAGGCCTGACCTTTCCAAGTTGCTGGGCACCTTCCAAGGTGCACTCATGGGTGACCCAGAGGGGGTGAGAGATGGGGGACAGGCAGCCCTAGGAGATCCTGATGAACAGACCCTGAGGAGACATGAACCAGGAGCAAACAAACCAGTGAGAGGAGGAAGGAGAGAGAGGGCACCTGGCCCTCCCTCACAGTCCCTAGCCAGGAGCGGGTGGTCCCCAGCTCTGCAGACAAAAATCAACACTCGGTGCTTCGCAGGGGAGTGCTTCTTAGCATCTGACCAATGGTTCCTTCAGTAAAATAATCTCAGAACAGGTTTTCAGTTTTGCCCCAGAAGAGCCAGAGGAGCCCAAGCAAAGGACACTGCAGGAAGGAGAGACCAGTGAAGATGCTGCTCGGCTGGGACTGTGCGTCTCTCTGCCACCAGGTGACCCCGGGCCCTGGCACAGGATGGCAGTGGGAGGGAGGCTGAGAGGGAAGTCTTGGCTTCGGGAGACCCGCTCATTCATCATCGCCGCAGGCCAGCCCGTCTGTTCCCCACTGCCGCTGCCCGGGCGCCCACAGACCCTCCATATGGCTGAAAGTGATGCTTCTGAGCATTGTTGAAATGTCGCCTCTACCTGCCTGGCTGGGAAGGATGCCCATGACAAAGCAGCAGTGCAGTGGCACACTCTGTCCCCAGCCGCAGGCAGGGACATTGCCAGGAGCTATATATCTACTCCCTTCATATTTCTGGAATCCCTCCATCTCTCTCCATCTTCCCCAGCATTGCTGTGCACACCCTGGCTGTTGCTTCTGCCTCTAGTCTTGCTCACCTCCAGCCCATTCTCTAATGATAAAATTCCCTGCAGAAAATCCTTGGATTGCCTCTCTTGCCCCAGGCGAAGGTGTACAGGTGGCCCTTGAAAAAAGGAGCCCCCACTTTCTGTGGGAGCCTTGATGCTGGCCAGTTGCTCTCTCCCCCGCTATGCTCCAGCTATGTGAGCTCATTTGATTCTCTTGGGATGCACTGTGTTCTTTGGCCTGCCTCCATGCTCCTCCATCTCTCTTCATTTCACCCGGCTAACTCTAGTCAGCCTTCAGGTCACAGTAAACACCATTGTTCCTTGACCCCTAATACTTATACTTGACTACAATCATAGGACGTCTCACCCAACAGAAAAATTGTCTCTGCAGTTGTCTGTCCCCTGCTACTGTCACCTCCTTGCAACTTGGTTTATTGTTTTATTTATTCTCAGCATCCAGATGCTCAATCTTTTGTTAAACGCATGAAAAAAAATATGCTCATCAATCATAGGCAGTAAACTGGCAACTGCTCTGGGAGGATTCAAGAAGGGCCGATAGCACCACGGAATGAGGTCAAGCCTCGGAAAGCCCAATTAGGCCAATGGACTTGTCTTTACTCCAGCAATATTGCCACCACCCACTCTACCCATGAATGCTGGACATAACATGTATGTCATTACATCAGCAAATAGCAAATAAAAAAAAAAATGATTGAGATGTAGGCTCAAAGTAAAGTCTATTTGCTACCTCGAAATTCCTATGATGTGCCTTGCACACAGTGGTCTTTCAATAAAAGTTTAGAAAAAAAATAGAATGCTATAACCAAGAGTAAGCCCCTGTTCTCCTTCCTATTGGAATAACACACCTCCAGTCAACCTCAAGGCTTTCCCCACTGAAGTCCTCTCAAGAAAGTTCCCGCCCAAAGTTATAGATGTGCCCATGTGTCTGCGTCTCAGGGAGGGTGAGACGAGGGTTATTTTTCTGTCCCCAGGTGGTGAACGCAGAGGCAAGGGAAAAGCAAAACTGCTCCTAGGAGGCTGACACAGAACTGGACCCACTCGCAATGCTGCTCTCTCGTCCTCCCCACCCCAGGTGCCAGGCATACCAACCTTTGGGGACAGTGAGCTGCAGTTGGCCTGGAAAAGACTAGGGCGGGTTAAGCAGGTCTCCTGTCCTGTGCTCTCTTCACGTACCTGACCAGGAAACATGCACTTATGGTCCCAACTCACGGTCCCTAAGGAACCGTGGACTGTCAGCAGCAGACTCCGGCAAAGCGATGCCACCTATTTTTCTCACTAATATGCATAATTAAGGTCATTAAGTTATGAATGTGAGAACATCCAACTGGAGAATATTTAAATAATGTGATAACCGCTTTGTAAGAAGCCTGATTAAAGGGAGAAAGAGTAGCTGAGTGAGCCCTGCCAAGAGGTGACCTCACAGAAACCTCCACAGCACAGAAGGAGAGCATCCTTCTTGGGCGTCTGTCCCTGCTGACTCCCCAAGCCTCTCCCCAGGCCGCCCCACCACCCAGGGCCCCCACCTCTGGTGGACGCACGGCTGGGGGAGGAGGGTTGATAAACTCAGTGGAAGATGCAGAGATATCCTCTTTGGGGCATTGTTATTTAATTGATGTCGAAGGCCAGTGGTATGAATGAGTGAATAATGCCTGCCATGGCATAACAAGAGAAGGCTCTGGAGTAGGCTGCCTGGGGAAAGCGACCTGCTCACTCTCCATGGGCCTCTTTGTCAGTTTTGAAAGAAGAGCTGAAGTAGGACGACTTCCAGACAGTGCTCACTAGGCAACACCCACATCTCTCTCTGGGGTGGGTACATAGAGAAGAGGAAAAGGAATAATAATACGAACCATCGGTAACTCCAGCACTTATTTATATGGTCCTTACTATGTGCCTGGCCCTGTGTCAGGGATTTCACAGACAGTGTGTCCAAGTCTCACAGCCCCCCTGTCAGATAAATAGCATCATCTCCACTTTACAGATGAGGAAACAGGCTCAGAGGTCACCCTTGGCTTTGGGAACAAGCCACACAGAAAGCGAGTAGCAAAGGGAAGACAAGGAATGCTGGAGACCATTTCTATTGCCTATTTTCATCAGAGGGTCTGCCCCACCTTGACCTCCCTCACAACTCCCCACAACTTCAGCTCCTTAGAGAGGCAAAGGGGCAAAGCATCAGAGAGGAGACAGAGCCATGCCCTGAGAGCTGAGTGCCCTCAGGGATCTGGCATAGGGTGGATCTTCAACACTCCAGTATCTGCAGTTGGAATCTGTGCAGCTCCTCTACCTCCTAGCTGATTTGAGGCAAATGACTTCTGTGCCTCTGTTTTTATATCTATAAAATGGGTACGATGATAATAGTCTCATCTCATAGGGTTGTGAGGATTAAAGAACTCAACATGAGTTAAGAGTACCTGCCCCATAGATCATGGCTCTCACTATCGTCACCAATATTGTAATTTTCCTCACTGAAAAGCAAGACACAGAAAAGCAAGAAAAGCTGGTACTACTGAGCTGCTCCACCCAGAGCACCATGAGGTCGACTACTCCCTTACACTGACCACCATCCAAGTGGCCAATGGAGATGTCTCCCCAAAGCCGAGCACTGGTTCTCCCCACATTCGGTTATTCAGCCTTCGGTTCCTGACCCGGGGCCTGAGTCCAGTGACCCCAAGACCACTGATAAAAATAAACTCTCCACATGGACAGTTTCCAGCAAAGGAGCTGTGTGTGAGCCCCGTGTCTTTCACCCCAGTGAACAAAGAACAAGGTGGAACGGGTCTCGTGTATCCTTGTTCTCAGTGGGGCCCCCAAAGGGGCACTGTGGGTGCTGAGGGCACACCTCAGGATTAGGTGGAAGCTCTGGATCTTCCTCAACTGTCGTGTCATGTCAGGTAAGTCAGTCAGCCAACCCAGGCCTCACTTCCCCAACTATGAGGTCTAAGTGGCATAATGTGGACAATACACTTCACTTGCTGCAAAGCACTATACCAATGTAAGGAACTAGAATTAGTATTTTCTTTCTCCCCAGTCAAACCCACTTGCTCCAGTGTATAAGCTCTTACCTCCCTCAGAACAGACCTTACCTGCATACCCTTTCATACTCATTCTCTCTCTCTCTCTCTCTCTCTCTCCTTCCCTCCCTCCCTCCCTCCCCGGGTTTCAGGGTCTCAGGGGAACAGCTGGATGAAGGGCAATGCAGGTGGCAAATGCAGTCAGGTCAGAACTCCCAGAGGTAGGGAGCCATGGGTACTATTTTCAACTGGGCTGCTTGTGGAAAGGTCAGCATGTGACCTCATGCGAGCCCTCTTCCTTCCCCAAGACTCGTGCTTGGCTTCTAAACCCGGGGATTAGAAATAGCCAGGTCTCAGGGGCAGCGCTGCCTATGAAAAGCAGGTCTATGGTTTAATATGGGCTAAGCAGCAGCCATTTTTTGGCTGTCAGAGCATCGCAGCAGACACAGTGCCAGGGGACAGAATGACAAGTTGCTGTGGGGTCAGATATCACTGCTCAACACCATGTATCTCCTCCCAGACTCGGGTAACGCTTAGGAGCACCCACTGGAGACCAGTGCTGACTGTCATTCCACACAATGACAGTCTTGGCTCCAGCTCTCAGCTGTACCCCAGAAAAATTCAGAGATTTGCACAACTAGTTCCCATGCCTCCTTTCACTGCATGGAAATAAGAGACATCCAGTGGGTGAAATTCATAAAACAGTGTTTGCAAGTACCCTATCCATAATAAAGCTGTGGATTGATGAGCTACATGCTGTGCTATTAACCCGATGCTTTCCTTCACATTCGCTCTGATTTGCTCACTGGTGGGTTTAGGAAGCTCCCCTGCAAGTTCCTGAGGAGGTGGGGGTGGAGGAGTGGTTCCAGAGTGTGCACTGCTTTCACACTATGTAATGTGAAGGGATGAATAAATGGGCTAGAACACCCCCAAATTGATGATGTGTTATTCAAATTCATGGATGTCTTGAGGCTAGGGAGGTAATAACCAAGAGGGTAGATTAAAGATCACAATCCCTGAGTATGGCCAAAGCATAAGCAACAAAGACAGAAACATAAATAGGACTTCATCAAAATTTAAAACTTTGTGCAAAGAACATCATCAAGAAGGTAAAAAAAGCAACCCACAGAATGGAAGAAGACATTTGGAATTCATATATTTAACAGACAACCAAACAATCACAAATAAACCTAAAAGTGTCATTTGGTCAAAGCTCCATCAGGCACATGGGGGCAAAAAGGTTTGGATTTATTTACATGTGCTGCCCCAGGAGCCAATCAGGTGACAGTGCACAGGGAACTAAGGGCCACTTCCCAGAGATAATAACTCCAAGTAGCCAGAAATAATGGCCTTCAAGTGCCAAGACGGTGTTCTAATAGTAGTCATGGAGTAGGGTCCAAAAAGCCAATAGGTAAAGCACAGAGTGGTAGAAATGTTGTTTCTCCATGTATCAATGCTTGCCAAGAAGAAGCTTTGTTTAGGAACATTGGTCTAGGGCAGTGGTCGGCAAACTCATTAGTCAACAGAGCCAAATATCAACAGTACAACGATTGAAATTTCTTTTGAGAGCCAAATTTTTTAAACTTAAAATTCTTCTAATGCCACTTCTTCAAAATAGACTCACCCAGGCCGTGGTATTTTGTGGAAGAGCCACACTCAAGGGGCCAAAGAGCCGCATGTGGCTCGCGAGCCGCAGTTTGCCGACCAGTGGTCTAGGGTGAGATCCTGTGAGAGAAACAGGAAAGGGAGAGGAGAGCACCAAGTGGTGTCTTCTAGCCCAAACACAAGAGAATCCAAGTTAGGGTCTAAGAAAAGAGACAGGGATCTTAAAAAATAATAACAATAAACGCAAGTCAAATGAAAGCATCCTATTCTGGAAGCATTCTATGACTGCCAGAGTTTAGCTCAGGTGGGAGGAGGGCACTTCCCCCCACATTGGAGCAAAGTACAGAGCTTCTGCATGTCACTGTGGGTGACAAAGAAGGACTAACATCAGTACTTTAGGTCAAGCAAAAGATCTACAGCCCTGCAGGGTAGAGGTCCCAACTGGGAAACCATGTGGCACATGACAGGAGTGGCCAGCGAAGAAAAGCAGATACTACCTGGTGGAGGAAAAGGGCAGCAGAGGTCACGCCCCAGTCAACATGAGACATCATTGATACCCCTTAAACCATAAACTAGGTTCTAATGACCTGGCTGGGGAGCCATAGAAAAGGGAATCCTGTTTTGTTTGTCCTACTGTGACTTTGTTCCATGACTATGTTCCCAGATTGGTGCAGCCAAGGGAAATGACGAGACACATTTAGAGAAATATCAAATCGTGGACTTGGATCCAAAAAGCTAACTGGAAAAGCAGAAGATGGTGAAAACGTGGTTCTCAGTAGAGCCTAAGAAATAACTTAGGACTTGTGGCTGGGCACCAGTTGAACTGTAATCAAATGTATGATGTAGCATGAAAATACAAACTCCCACTATGAGAAGTCCAGAAAGATGTATAGATGTGGTGAGGCGTGGTGCAAAGTGCTCAAACCTTGGAAGAATGGGGTTTTTGGAGACTTAAGTCCTTTTCTTGCTCTGCCACTAACCAGTTGGGCCTCGCCTTCCCATCTGTACGATGATGCTGTGAGGCCAGATGGTCTCTAAGAGCCCTTCTAGTCCTGAGGCTCTTTCAAGCTATGAGTGTAATTTCAAAACGAGGGAAGTAAGGGTCCTGCTCAGTTCTGCTCTGGCCAAACCACAGGCAGATCACTGAGCTTAGTCCTGGGCCCCACATAAGTGAGACACGAACGAATGGGGAGAGAAAAGAGATCGTCATTGCCCGGGTTGGACAACGTTCTCAGCCGCGAGTGGAAGGAGCTGGTAGAATACCTTTAGAGAGATGAAGCCTCAAAGCAGACAATGGTTTTCAAATATCTGAAGCACTGCTTTTGTAAACAAAAAGCTAGATTTGTCCCATGAAGTCCGGGAAGTAAAGAACCAAGAACAAGGATGGAAACCACAGGGAGGGGATTCTAGTTTCATGTAAGAGGGAAATTGTCACCCTCGAGCTTATCTGGAAGTGGAATGAGCCCACTCCTGGGGACATTGAAACGTCAGGGAAGGGATTCAAAGATCTAGTGGACAGGTGCCCCTGATGGCATTGGCGGTCCTTCTCAGTTCCAAAATTCCATGGGTGCCGATGAGATAACTGGAGATCAGTTATCAATTATCACAGAGGAGAGATGGCTGGTGATCCCTGTCGTCACACCATGTCTAAGTGCTTGGCACACAGTAGGTAGGGGCTTAATAAAAGGTGTGGAAGGATGGGGAGAGGAGCGATGATGCAAAGATGGAAGGCTCAGGTGTCCCCACCTTTGCTCAGAAGCCCCACCTCCCTTCCACTTGCGAAGGTGCTGGGTTCCAGCCAAGGCCTCCATGCTGGCGGGTGAGCGCAGCTCCCTGCAATTACACACCCACGTTTCCCAGGAGAGACGGAATCCGAAAGGCCCCCCCCCCCCCGGGGGAAGAACCTGTGGCTTCGGCCTCTTCCCCGCCTTTCTGCTCGACCTGCCAGGTCGTCCCAGGGCCTGAGAACCCCTCCTTTCGTGTGTTGTCCCCACAAAGCTGCGGTCAGCCTGCTGTTCTGTGCGAAGCCGCACATTTGTGCCTTGCTCTGCAGGGACCCTTTAGAGTTCACTGTTGTCTCTCCAAGGAGTGCATTCTGAGCAGGGGGGCTGGCCTCCATTATGCGGTTATGATCAGGAAGAGGGACCCCTCCCCTGCTCTCGCTTTCCAGCCCTGCCCACTCCTCTCCCCACCCTGCCCCCCCCCCATGCGGAGGAACAGAGGTCACCCTCCTGAGCAGGGTTAGCCTTGCAAGCAGGGCCGCTGCAGCTCTGCAGAACTCCCCCATGATGTTCGACACATTTGATTTTCTTTCTAAGCCTCCTGCTCTTTCATTTGGCTCTTCCTCCCAAGACCTCTCTCCTTGTCAAGCTTCCTTGCGGCGACAGTGGGTTTTCATCAGCACGCAGCTATGATTCAGAGCCAGACCTCTAGCTGATGAGAGCTAAAATTATTCTCACACACGCACAGAGGACCACAATGGGGAAAAGTGAAAATGGAAACATTTTTCGAGTCTGCAAAGTCACTCTCAGGGAGCCATCCCCGAGAGCTCCGCGCTTGGCAGCACCCTCCCCGCAAGATTTTCATCTTGATGTTTAGTTCCCCAAACAAGCCTTTCGCAAGCGCCTCTGTGTGCAAAGCATCGTGCTGTCCCCATGGCACCACCACCTTCGCACACACCTCCTCCTGCCTCTGAACCTACCCAAGCCCCTTGCTGGACTGCTGAACAAGTGGCACAGACCGAGGGTGCCGGACGAATGGCATCACCATCAAGTAACGGGCCATCTGTGGCTCTGGGCCGGGCACCAGGCAGATGCAAAGGTGCTGAAAGGCGAGAACCTTTCTGTCATTCTGCACCATCCCGTTTCACAGATGAAGAAACAGGCTCGGGAATTAAGTAGCTTGTTCATTTGACTACTAGTAGGGGAGCCAGAATTCATACCCATGTCTATCTCTTTTGATCCCATGGACCGTCTATATTACAATGATTCTAGAAATTAAAATTGGGTTCTTAACTGGTTTCATTGGCAGTGGAGCTCGCCTTCAGAAACCGTCCTCGTTGCCTAGTCTGCTGTCTGGTAGCACTGATTTGAAAGGGGGCTGGCTGTCCAGAAGATGGAAACAAGCTGCCCAATATCGTGGCTGCAGCATCTTCAGTTTAGCAAACTGAGCGAAAGGCTTCAGTAACCACTGCTGATGTCCTCCAGTAAAAAATGAAGGCTGCATCCAGTGCTTTTTCTAAGTGACAGACGGAAAGACTGGGATCTGAGTGTTCAAACAATCCGGCAACTCAGCCTTCTTGCAACTTTCTGCAATCCCTGCCGTGGGGCATGTGACGGACTGGCGGAGGTGGTCACCAAACCTCTACTGTAGGAAGGGGTCTGAGATGCTGACAAGCCCAGAAGCACAGGGCAGCCCTCAGACCCCCTCAGATCAGCACAACTCCCTTCCTCCCTCCCTCTCTTCCTCCCTCCCTCCCTTCCTGCTTCTCTTCCTCCCTCCTTCCCTCCCTTCCTCTCTCCCTCCCTTCCTTCCTCTATTCCTTCTCCCCTCCCTCCGTCCATCTATCCCTCCCTCCCTTCCTCCCTCCCTGCCTTCTTTCCTCCTTCTCTTCCTTCCTCCCTCCCTTCCTTCCTCCCTCTGTCCCTCCCTTTCTCCCTCCCTCCCTCCCTTCCTTCCTTCTTCTCTTCCTTACTCCCTCCCTCCCTTCCTCCCTTCCTTCCCATCTTCCTCCCTCCCTTCCTTCCCATCTTCCTCCCTTCCTTCCTCCCTCCCTTCCTTCCCATCTTCTTCCCTCCCTTCCTTCCTATCTTCCTCCCTCCCTCCCTCCCTCCCTCCCTTCCTCCCTTCCTTCCTTTCCATTGTCCTGTTTGGCAGGAAGGGGCAGTGGCTGCCTTCCCTGCTGCCTTCTGCTCCAGGGCCATCCTCACGGGGTGGCAGGGAAGACCGGTGGAGAGATAGTGAGCTTGGGGTCAGAGATCTGGGTTTGAATTCTGACTCCATCAATCACAAGAAGATTGACCTGGGGGGAGCTAATTGACCTCTCTGAGCTTCAGTTTCCTCACCTGTAATACTGCGACAAAAACACCTGTGACACGGGAGTGTGAGGAGAGTTAATGAAGAATGTGTATGGAACTGGAGAGCATTATGCAGCTAAGCGAAATAAATATCACATGGTCTCACTCATATGTGGGATATAATGATCAACATAATTTGATGAACAAGAATAGATCCAGAGACAAATGGCAGAGGAGGGGGGATTAGAGAGCAACCAGAGGACTGGTATGCATGCATATTAGCATATCCAATAGACACAGACACTGGGGCAGTGGGGGCTTGCCCGGGGTGGGAATGGCTGGCAGGGGTGGGGGGGTGTCAATTGGGGAAAAAGGAGACATATGTAAAACTTTAGACAATAAAAAATTTAAAAAAATAAAATAAAAAAAGAAATCGCTGTCAAGCAAAAAAAAAAAAAAAAGAAAAGAAAAGATGTGTATTAAGTGTTCCATACACAATATATGCCTACAAACTTAGCATTATTAGTACTGTTCTTACCTACCCATCTTTGTAAGTCATGCAAATCCTACCCATTATTCACCGGCCAAGTAGAAGCTCTTTAGTGCCACGCTCGCCTCCACGTCACAGACATGGCCACTGTCTTCCCAGATGTCTGAAAGCACAGACTGGCTCTGCTGCATGTGCCGTGAACATTCTCTGCTCTCCAGCTTCACGTGCTCATTCCTGTCTGCATTTGTGTTTCCCAGACTAGAGCGTAAGCAAGTTGAGGAAGCAATAATGTCTGTTTTCTCTCCCTTCCTCCATTCATTCAACATTTATTGAACCCACTGTGGACCAAGTAAAAACCCACACAGCCCCTGGTCTAAGGCAGCTTGAAGTCTGTCTGGGAGACATCTACAGATGCAAGGAGATAACTCTTGAGAAGGACCTCAGTACCTAGCCCAAGTTCTTCCCAAACACATGACCCCCACCCTGAGACTGGGTGCAGAGCCCCTGCACTTGTTCCCCTGTCCTTTCCTTAGTAGAGACTGGGCTTACTCCACAGCAATATCTCATTTACTCATCCAGCTCCCCCAGCAGACGATAGCCACGTGAGGGCAGACCTTGCGTCTATCTCATCTGCTGCTCTATCCTCAGTACTCACACAGAGCCTGGCACATGGCAGATATCCAAATACTGGTTATGAAATGAACAAAGAGGCACTCAGGTAAACTGTTGATTGATTGACTGAGGTTCTGGGGAATTGGCAGATAAATCTAACATTTATTCTCTCTGGGACCATACCTGTTGATGTATTTTTAGAAAATATTCCCCTGATGGGCATTCCTCATCTCACCAATTTGAAAGAAGGAAGGAGAATTATTTTCTCCTATGTGTGATTTCTTGCTGGCTACCTGTAATTGTCAGCCTAGCGGTTGGGAGCCACAACAAAGGCTTGAGAAGCAGCAGCTCAAGAGGAGTGAAACTTGATCCATCAAGTTCCTTTGATGAAAATAGAATGGAAGCCTTACCACTCTTCTCTCACCTTCACCTCTTCTCCCCAAGGTCTGAGGACATCCCATGAAGGGACCAGCTGCCACAATCTACTGGTACAACAGTGACATATGGCCACCAGTAACAACCGCTGTCAAAGTGTCTGGAAGAGCAGGGAGAGCACTGAGCTGGGAGTGGTGAGGACATGAGCTTCAGCCCAGCTCTGAGTCTACCGAGCCATGTGACCTTCAGCAAATTACATCAGGTCCTCGAATGATGTCAGTTGGTTCAATGTCATTTCACTATAACGTTGATGAAATTGCCATAGAAACTTAACTCTTGTTTATACCGATTAGCCTACAGTAAAATTGTTTGCATCATCATATGGCATTTTACTTAAAGTTGCTTAATCTACCGACGACATTAAGTGAAGACTTAATTTACTCCACTATTTCCTCCACCAAGAAATGGGAGAACACTACTACCCATCCCATGAAATACTGAGGAGACAACAGACAGAGAAACAAAACAGAAACAAAAGATCCGATGGTAGCAACATCTCTACATGACAACTTCCATTCGGAAGAAAATTATATTTCCAAAAAGAAAAGAAAGAATTTTGCAAATGGCGTGGGTGTCTGTCTATAGGCGAGAGGCAATACCCTTCATCCAGTTGGGCAGAGTCTCCTAACATCTAAAAGTTGTTGCAAATTCTTCTGCCCAGTGCAGTAATCCAGCTATGAACAAGGAGAATGTCTTCCCACAACACATGGACTCAGACGTCTGTCACTTCAATTATCATTCCAAGTAACAGAGAAGGCTTCCAGGGAAAGCACCCCCTCCCTTCAATCTTTCTACATCCCCCTTCTTTCCAACTCTTTCCCGGCCCCGCCCCCAACACCACACACACCACAGAGGGCCTTTGCCCCTCCCACGTCCCAGAATAATCAGCAAGGAAAGCAACACAACCGAGTGAAACTTCGATGTCACATAAAGTTGATGCAAATCCCTGTTCGGTCACCTCTCACCCTTGGGGGAGTTACTTTGTGTCTCTAAGCCTCAGTGTTTTTATCTGCAAAACAGGGGTAATAAAGCCTAGCTGTGTGGGTGTTGGGTGAGGAAAAGGTCCTGGCATGATACCTGTCCTGTCCTGGGGCTCCATGCCTGAGTGTTTCTAGTCCTTCCCTCCTTCTCCAGGGGGAGCATTCTCATTCCCTGGGGACCATTTCCTGCCCAGGGAAGATCCTGCCAGAAAGGCCTGGACAGCTATGCCTGGAGGTCTCCCTGAGCACACAAAATGACTTTCTCTTCCTTTAATAGCTTCTCCTAATTTGCTTCGCAGCCAGGCCTTTTCTTAAAGCTTTGTATCTAGGGAAATTCACATCCAGACATACGTATATTTCATGACCTGTACATTAAATACTGCGATGTACCTGATGTTTTATGCAAGCTCAAAAGCTCTGAAAGTCAAGCACACCCAAAGGACTAACAAATGGCTGAGAGACAGCATTGTTTGATGAGTCCTAGAAGTAGGCGGTAAGAGGGGATGGAGGAGCAGGGCGAGGCGACCACTGTCTGAACACCCATGGGAAGCTCTGTGCTGGGTACTCTGCCTCAGTTTATTTTTTCATCCCCAACACTTAGTCGGGGGCCTGGTATCCATCTCCATTTGCAGTTGAGGGAACTGCCAGAAGTCAAAGCACTAATCAAGAGTAGAGGTGAGTAGAGGTGGGCGTGCAAGCCAGAGCTGCCCGGCCCCAAAGCTCAGGCTCTTTTTCAGGATCCGACAGAGTGTGCCGGACACAAAGGAGAGAAAAGCAGGGAGACCCATAGCCTGGTCTCCGGAAGCCTAGAGTTTCACTGGAGCTAGGCAAAATACACACGAGGCAGGAAAGAGAACTATGAAGTCATAAGACTGATTATAGAGCCATATAATGTCTAAGGGCGAGTAAATAAACATAAAGCAGGGTCCGTCAGCCTTAAGAGTACAAAGGATTGAGAACCAGGAGGGAAGTAACCAGAGATAGTTTCTGGAGGAGGGGAGAAGGGGATGTACAAGACAGAGGCTGTGTCAAAGATGGTGGTGGGGTGCGCAGTGGCAAGCAGGACTTTATATATATAAAATTTATTTCAGAGAGGAAGGGCGAGGGAGAGAGAGATAGAATCATCAATGATGAGAATCATTGATCAGCTGCCTCCTGCATGCCCCCTACTGGGGATCGAGCCTGCAGTCAAGGTACGTGCCCTTGACTGGAATCGAACCCGGGACCCTTTAACCAGCAGGCCAACGCTCTATCCACTGAGCCAAACCAGCTACAGCAGGACTTTAAAAAAAAAAAAATCAGATTCTAGAGAAAAATAAACTTGTTTGCTGGCTAGAAAAAAACCCTCTAAGAATAAATGAGAAATGAATAGTTATTTCTCCCATAGCATTCTGGACATTGCCCCATTTCCCAAAATAAACAGAAACCCAAAATGAAATTAAACAGCATTCTCGTGCAATTATTATTTTCTTTCTCCTAAGAACAGGGAAGACAAAAATGAACTGGGAAGAGCAAGAAACAATTGCTGTTATTAACAACAACAATAAAATCACGACAATTGGATGTCGGACTTTCCGTTTTCTTCAGAGAGCTATCATACATCATTATCTCATTTAGTCTTACTTCTGTGAAGTGAGATTGTCAGGAGCTTCGTACCCCCAAACCACAGAAATTAAAGGGTACACACAAGCCAAAGCACAGCGCAGACCTAGGACTTGAAACAAAGTCTCTCAGCCAGGAATTCAGGAGTGAAGCCCCCACCGGGATTTCCCTGCCATGGAGGGCGAATGTTTGCTGCTATCAAGGGAAATGAGGAGAGGGAGGAAAGCCGAGGCAGACAGACACAAAGGCAGCCCCCACACCAGCTCTTCTTCTTGTCCATATCACTGAGCACATGACCACCCAGAATAAAGACTACATTTCCCAGTATCCTCTGCAGCTAGGTGTTGCCAGGGTACCAAGTTCCAGCCAATGTGATGTGAACAGAGGTAATATGGCAATCTCCTAGCCTTGTTTTCAGAGTTCAGCTCGCCTTCCCTTTCCCTTCTTTCTGGAAAAAGAACACATGGCGGAAGCTGGACCAGCCATCCTGGCTCCTGATATGGAAGTTGTGTGCTGAAGGGAAAAAGAGAAGCCTGCATCTCTGATGATGGCAGAGCAGCCAGACGAACCCTAATTCAGGAGGCACATACCTGTTGATGCTCTGTCCCTGTCCAGCAGCAGAAAACACATATCCTATCTAATAAAGAGGCTTGGCCAATAACACTGCAGGCCAATTCCAAAACTCCAGATCCATCTCAATTGTTCAGCTTCAACAAGCCCAGAAATATTTAGTAAGCTGCTACCATATGGCTAAAGTCTCCTAAGGGTATCTTTACAGCCTCCTGGGAGATGTGCCCCATGTCATTTTTGAAAAAAACAGTATATTGGTATAGAATACAAAAAGGCATATTTAGCAAAGGCGAGATGAATAGAAATAAGAAATATTTAAGTAAGATCAGGAAGGAGGCAGAGAAAAGTTCAGATTGGCCTGCAAATAATCTAAGCTGAAGGGAAACCACAAAGCATAGTGCAAGTGGGTGAATGAGGGGGTCAAAGGCCCTGGGGTGCAGGTCACTAGCGTCCCTCCCCCCCCAGGAGAGAAGGTGATATAAGGAAACCACCAGGAGTGAGCCCACTGACTCGCTGGGAGCTCTCAGGCCTAGGGTGGGTGGGGGAGATTGACTGAAGCCCAGAGAAGGATGAGATCTGGCCCAGCAGAAGAGCGAGAGGAGGCCTCCTCTGGACTAAACAGATGCTCCCAAAGATCCGTCAGCACTGACATTCTGCTCTGATTTGAAGGAATTGAGGTTGGAAGGAAAAATGAATTCAAAGAGGCAAGTGTCATGGGGAGCTGAGGGAGGAGACAAATGCTTAGGTTTAGGGTGGGACCTGAATAGGAATACAATGTCTAGACCCTCTGCCATTGTCAGAGAGAAAGGAAATGAATGTGAGTTAATTCCAATGACAGGATGACAGCAATGACATTATGAGGAGAGAATCAGAAAAGTGCAAAGCATGTTTATAAAAAAAAAAAAAATGGAAATTTCTCCACCATGACATTCTCCCTGGAGAGATCCCGAAGGCAGGATCATGTCCCTCGCCTGAGACGAGACCTCCCAGATGCAGGAACTCTCCCCGCTGACAGACCCTTCTTCTTGAAGGGATCCCCCAGAGGCCGGGGCAGGCTCAGCCCACAGTGAGGGCTCCATCTCCAGACCTCAGTCACTGGTGGGTAGGTGACAGGCCCTGTCTGTCCTTCCCACAGCCCCATCACCATCAGAGCGCAGACTCCCTGAGAGTGCCACCCACAGCGGTCGTCTCCAAATCCTTAGCACACACGAGGGGTCTGTCGGAGAGGCACTTACAGAGGTAATATGGCAATTTCCTAGCCTTGTTCTCAGAGTTCAGCTCGCCTTCCCCTTCCCTTCTTTCTGGAAAAAAAAGAACATATGGCGGAAGCTGGACCAGCCTTCCTGGCTCCTGATGTGGAAGTTGCGTGCTGAAGGGATAAGAGAAGCCTGCATGTCTGATGATGGCAGAGCAGCCAGACCAGCCCTAATTCAGGAGGCACATACCTGCTGATGCATGTGCCTGTCGAAAGGGGGGCATCCTCTCCCCCGTGTCACACAGAGGGCCAGAGTGGCATGTGCTTCACTCAGCGTCACCAACACAGGAAGTGTGCTAAAGGCATGAAGAGTCCACTTGGGGTGAGGCCTGGCGGGAGACCCCTGGAGACCCACAAGAGGGCAGGGAGATCAGGCAGGGGCTGGCTTGCCTCTAGCCCAGGACAAGACCCTAGAATGGAAGTCAGACAGAGAACCAGGCAGCTGGAGACACTATAGATTGCCTACACCACAGCGAGTCACAAACACTCATTTTAGCCAACAGTTTTCACTTCTTCCTATTGCAATTTTCTTTTATCAGAACTGAGAAAGGTAGGCAAGATGGAAAATACTTAGTTTTTCCTGCTTCCTGGCATCCTCTGGGGAATTCGCCAAGTTATAATGAGATATTCAGTGCCAGAGAGCAGAGGAGAAGCAACACAAGGCTTCTGAATAATCTACATTATGGCTAATACACTGCAACAGAATAGGCAAGGAATAATACTACCAACGCATGTACAATTCAGTGCAAAAGGGGCGGGGGGGGAGGAATCACAACGTAACCAGTACTTCAAAGGGCTTTGTGTCTCTCTATACCCCTTAAGAAATGGGGGCCTGACGGCCGGAGTTACTGGGGACAGAGAAGCACTGACACATCGGCATAAATGCAGGTGCGGTCAATGCTCCCTGTCGCCAGGGGTGCCAATTCTGGGGTCAGTCCAGTCCCATGAGCCATGCAGTCAGGAGGTAGGTGTGCACACGTCCACGCACAGGCAAGGCAAGATAAGAGAGGACCCCACCAATCTAACAAGACACCAGCCCTGGTTCCCAACAAAGACTGCCTGGAATGTGAGTTTACAAGGGTGATCGCCACCGCGTTGCACAGAGTGCAATAACCTTGCTGTTGGTAGGAGAATTTGTCAGACATGTCCCACGGAAAGTGGAACAGCTGTAACCGTGACAGGCTGCTGAAAAATGGCTGGTTTCCACAACACCTGGTCCCCCTGGGTCTGTACCAAAAGCTTGTTCTTCAATTAAAACAACAATAAACAAGCGCACAAAAGGTTTCCAGTGCAGAACTGCTAGCTTGCTCAAGTTCACGGAGGGAATTTTCAAAGTGTTGGTCTACCAGCTGGAGAAGGTGGTGGACGCTGTTCTCAGACCTCACCTGTGCAGGTGCGTCCATAGGAGGAGCCCTGCCACTAATTCAGGGAGGCCTGGGTCCAAACCCTGTCTCTCCTGCTTACCAGCCCCACGATCCTGGGAAAGTGACTTAACGTCTCGGAGCTTCCATTCCTCATCAGATGAATATGATCATCTCGCAGGCACAGAATTTCCGTGAGTAGGAGAGAGTGTGTGTAGAGCACTTAGCATAGTGACTAACCAATGACTGTTTGGGAAATGGTGTTCCTGTTAAATAGACTTGCCGACCTGAACACCATTCTAGGCTGCAGACTGTGTATTACACTTTATTTCACGAAATGGAAGCATCATCCAGCTCTGAGAAGGTGGGAGAGAAAAGAGGTGTTAATCGCTGTTGGAGGTTTTCCTTGGAGACCATACCCAGGAAATGATGCTCTCCACAGAAGAATGGTTTGGGGAAAACAGACTGCTTATCATTATTATATGCCACCAGAACTGTTTTCTTTCTTCTTTTCTTCCAGGTAAAAGTTTGCAAGGATGTCTCCTCAGATTTGAAAGCCCCTGGAGAGTCCGTGAAACGGGGCCCATTTTCTGACTGACCACTCTTCACGGCTTTTCTGTAACGGATATAATGAGGTGTTTTGATTTACAGGGTCTCATCTCCCCTCTAACAGACAGAAACTGTGCCCGAGCGCGCTGTGTCTGGTGCCGCAAACTCACAAAACTGCTGCAGGCACTGCCTAGAAAACTGGGCTTCCAAGGCGGATCATTCTAGAAGAGCAAAGGTCTTAAATTCTTTTACACAACATGAGGAAGCATCTCGAGTTGTAATTAAGCTTCAGCAATTAGCTACCCACAGACACGTAACGCTGCCTCCCGTGGTCAGGCAATCATCTCTATTAAAACCCATTTTAAAGTAAGAAGCAAACCCCAAAGCTCCCTGGGCAAACACTTCCCATGAATCAATTACCCCTCAGACACATGCAGTACACGCTCAGAGGCGAGCTCTGTGCGCGAGGAGGTTTAGGAAAGGACTGCATCAGACGTGATGAGGCGGTTGCAAAATAGGAGGGGGCTGCAACCCACTTGCAGAAGGGGGCCCTGAATCTCTGGTGTGAGCTGGACAGAGCAAGAGAAACGGAAGCCTCGGGTTTCCCTGGTCTTAGCATTCCCTGGTCGGAAGAACAAGTAATGCATCACCTCCACCCTGAGGACGACATCCAGCCACGGGGTTTCTGCCCGCTGGAACCAGACTCCAGCTTCATCACGTGCGGCCAGACTACTACCCAAACTGATGCTTCATGGGAGGACTGTCCTCTCCCACGTCACGATTTGTCACTGACGTGCACTTGGTGCTCTTGGCAGCTTCACCACGAGTCCCAGCCACTCAAGTCCATGTGCTTTCCCCAGGCTGTTCGGTCCACTCCTCCCTTGGGAGTCCCTTTAGTGGAGGTGGCCCATTGTGCCCAGCCGAAGGCTATTTCCAGAATTGGTGAGAGCAACCGCTACGCAGTGGTCAATGGGTAAGTTATTGAGATGGAAGTACCTTCCTCAAGAACTAGGCTTGTTTTTGCTTTTCAGTCCAACCAAGTTCATCCCCTAACCCTTTACCTCTCAATTGAACAAGAGCCTTTTTTCACGTTTTCCTTTGTTTGGGGGCTTTTTGGGGGTTTTGTTTGGATTTGGGACATTTCTTAACCATCAAGCAAACATCACCAATATTGATCTAGATCAGCACTGTCCAATTGAAATTAGATTCCAAACTTTCCTAGGAGCCACATTTAAAAAGCAAAAAAGAATTATGAAATTGTAATAGAATCTTTTATTTAACCCACTACTTCAAAACTATTGTTGTTTCCATGTGTAATCACCGTGAAAGATAATGAATGAGATAGTTCCCGTTCTCTTTTCCTACTTCCTCTTACTGAACAGTGCAGACCTCGAGCTATGCTTACATTGACCTGGAAAGACTTCCACAATTCACTCTTCTACCAACAAGCAGTTTGCCAAATTATATGTGTGGCATTTAGGTCATTGTAACTTTACAAAAAACCTATCTCTATGTGTTCAGATGAGGACGGAAAATAATCTGTAAGGGAGAGACCAAATGGTAATGATAGCCATCTCTGAGAAGTACCTGGACGGCCTTTCTTTTTCTATTTTGTGCTTCCTTAGTATTTTCTAAATTTCTTTGCAGTAAAACATGTACTTTTTTAATTGTCGGGAAAACTATAAAGCTAGTCTTTTAAAAAAAAAAACAAAACCATGTATCTTCCTTCTTTTAAGTTATTACAGCCCTGGTCCTCCTGGCTCTGTAGCCATTGCCCTATTTCCAGCTATCAGAAGGGATGACCAAACAGTATTCCCGCTGCCCCAGCCCCAGGCACTGTGGTACTCACAGCCAATCATCATGATGGCCACTGCAAAGATCTTCTCGATGTCTGTGGACGGGGCGATGTTTCCGAAGCCCACGCTGGTGAGGCTGGTCATGGTGAAATACAGCGAGGAGATGTAGACAGAGTTCTTGCTGGGACCACCTTCCCATTTCCCTGAGCCAGACCCGTTAAACTGGTAAGGGGTGCCGATGTCCATGGCCAGCTGGTAGAGCCAGCTGTTGTTGCGGATGGTCTTGGTATCCTCGTCGAAGATCTCGTAGTCCCCGATGCTGTACCAAATGCAGGCCATCCAGTGAGCAGCCAGCCCGAACACACACACCAGCAGGACCAGCACAGCGGCTCCGTACTCAATGTAGTGGTCCAGCTTCCGGGCCACTCGGCCCAGACGGAGCAGCCGGACGACTTTCAGAGAGCTGAACAGGCTGCTGATGCCCTGGGAGAAGAGCGACACAGAGTCAGGGCCAAGAACCAAAAAGACTGTTCCCCCACTTCGCCTTCCCTCCTCCCCGCCAGCCTGTTCCTTCGGCATTTCCATAAGATGCAACATCATGCAAGCCTTAAAAAATCGTTTTAACATATGTCATGATATGGCAAACTGCTCATATATATCCGTGTACTTATTCACAATGAAATTAGAATTTTATCCCAAGGTGTATTATGGGAGGTTTCCATTGGCTTTTTTCCTACTTCCATTAAAAAATCAAATAAAAAAACCAAGCTAAATAAAAATAGAATTTTAATTTAATTATATTATGCAGACACACAGAAATACATATGAGCATTTTTCCATGTCATGAGTTATTTTAAAACAATTTTAATATTAAATATGAAATATTTTAAGAATTGCTTAGCTTGTATTTCATATTGTATAACCTTTCATTCTAATTATATTGTGCATAAGTATACAAATATTTACGTTTTGAAAAATGATCAGAAAACACACATGGAAAGATGTAAAACATCTGTTTTACATTATCAGTGGTTATCGCGGCATTGTCAAGTTAGGGAATTACAGGCAATTTTTTATTATATTTGTACATATTTTTGTTACACTTGTATATATTTACTTAATTTCTATGACTAACATTTTTATTACTTTTATAATTAGAAAAATATATTTTAAAAACAAAGAAACAGCTGAGAAGAACTGAGATTCTGTTTTCTCAGAAAAGTTACAAATTATTGGAAGGTAACATCACATCTGTCAGCCAGGGATTATACAACCGGACATCATGTATTTAAACATAATCCATCCAGGAATCTCAGTTAAAAGGAACCCTCTGATTGCACCTGGTCAAGCTTCCCCCTTTCTAGTTGGTGTCCGATGGTCCCACCAACACAGGCCTAGTCTCTGAACAGTTCTCTAGGGACTAGCACTGTGGTAGTGGAAAAAACACCAGAGTAGAAATCTGGAAAATGGGGTCTGAGACCCACGTAAACCACTAACTTGCTAAGTGAATCTGGACAATTCAATTACCTCTCAGTTCCCTTGTCTAGATAATGAGGGAGGTGGACTTACAGCGGCCGCCAACCTTTCAGACCTCACGGACCAACAGTGGTCCACGGACCACCGGTTGGCGACCACTGCTTCAAAGGTTTCCCTAAACCAGCGGTCACCAACCTTTTGGACCTCACAGACCACCAGTGGTCTGCCGACCACACCAATTGGCGGCCACTGGACTAGAGGATCTCCAAATCTCTAAACACTAATCTACTCTTATCTCCAAAGGGAACCGAAATATATTACAGAAGCTACGCCACTCCAAACCTCAAAACGGATTTCAAGGTAGATTTCCATTAAATTTTCCTACTTCCACTAAAAAGCAAATAAGCAAACAAAATAAGAACTTTGAATCAAGACTTCCGTCTCCCTGACATAGCAAAAATCCACCTGCAGGTTGAGGCCCTTCCCCAAGCAGAGAGAGTGGCTTCTCACTATTCTAAACACCGGACAGATCCCAGGCCATTGCTCTTCTCTCTTGTTCCCCTAAGGACAAGCCCCAGGCTCAGGTGATGTCACAGACAGAAGGTTAATGTGTCAATGATTTCTGACAAAAATGTGTAAATGATTTTGGAGTCTTACCAGGACTACATCCTCTTTCTGGGCACACAACTAAACTGCATTTCCCAGCCTTTTTCCAGCTGGGTGGGTCTCAGGACTAGCTCTCACCAACATGATGTGAGGTGAAATATGTGTCACCTTCACCTCCAGGCCAAGGCAGCTAAAAGTCAGTGTGCTTTCTCTGCATGCTTTCTCTCCCCCCCTCCCCCCCCCGCCCCCCGCCCCCACATGCTTTCTAGAGGACACTAGTGTGACCTGTAGGCCATGACTGAAGAGGGTGAATGTACAGCAAGGAAGGAGCCTGGGTCCCTAAAAGACAATGTGGAAGTCCCTCTCCCGGCCAATTGAGTCATATTGTTATGTAAATGAAAAAAGAAGCCTCTAAAATGAGCTACTGAAACTTTGGGGGATATTTGTTACAGCATCTATATCATTAGCCTTCCCTGGCTGCGAGCACACAAACCATAGGCAGCATAGCCTTGTCGAGAAAGAACACAGGATCAGGTTGCCACATACATTATTTTTGTTGAGATGAGGGTGGTGGAGATGGGATTTATTGCCCTTTTAAAAAAAAACAAAACAAATAAAAACAGTTTTGTAGCCGTAAAAACTACAACAGAAAAAAATCATGTCCTGTCCAACATATACCAGCAAATGGATAATAATGGATTTTTTTCTAAGCCAATGGTCAAGTCATCCAAACTGCCAACCTTGACAAAATTTACCTTTGGCATGTCCAGTACTCCTCCTCCCTGTGTCCCCTTTTCCCTCCATGAGCTTTTCCCAAACCTGCTATGCAGAAAAAACGAACAAAATCCCTCCTATTAAGATGCAAGAGACTGATGAGGATAGATGGATAACATCTCTCCACAGGGCATCTGCATTTTAACAGAGGAAAACGAACTTCCAATAATGGAATTAAAAGTACCAACAGCCTGGATGAAGAAGATATTTTGGGAGGCAAAGGAGCCTTTTTGATGACTCAGAAATCAAACACATGTAAGCATCCACCTACTTGCCACCTCCTCATAAGGAGGTTCCTGAAGTCATCTTTCAAAGCAGCTCCACTCTATAGCAGAACTTACTACCTAGGGCAAAACGGCCTAGTCATTTTCCCTCACTCATACTCAATTCAGAGCAACACTGACGGAAAACCTACTATGTACCCCTGTGCTAATGCTACGGGGAAGAGATGATAATGATGCTGTCCTTGTCTTCTCACTCACTATTGTCTCTTCAGTGCCTGGCCCATGGAAGATGCTCCATAGAAAGAAAGGAGGGAGGAAGCAGAAGCAGAATAACTGGTGTGAGAGGCGTGATGTGATCAGTGAAAAGATATTTCTCCTAAGAATCACAGAACTTGAGAGCTGAGAGGGACAGAGAAGTCCAGCTCCTCTGAGTCCAGCAAGGTCTCTTCGAGCGCCATTTCAGACTAGTCTTCCCACCTCTCCTTGAACTCTCCCCTTAACTGCCACCTCGAAGATCTCATTCTGTGACAGTCATTTATGGATATGAACGACTGGGCTCCCATCACCTTTCTTACCTCCCTTCTGCTCCATCTGTACTTCATCTCTTCTCCCTTCTGCATCCCTTCCCAACGGCCACAACAACACATGCAATCACTACCTAAAGGTCACGCTATTCTCTAGCCACACATGCCAGTCTCAAGCATCCCACACAGCGGATGCACATTTGCATCTCTTAGTCTGCTCAAGTGGGTCCCTCCGCCCAGAATGCCCAGCTTCACCATTTCTACCAATTGGTAACTAGTTATCATTCGGGCCTGCTGCCACAATACTATTTGTCCTTCAGGTCTGCCACTACCTCCATCCTAAAGCCCTCCATGACTACCCTGTAATCCCAACCAATCACTCAGTCCTCCAAATGTCCTCCAAGTGGTAATCTATCCATTACCACTTGAACACATTGCTTTGCCTTATAGTTTCCTGCAGCCGTTTCCCCACGTACATCAGGAACTACACATTCCTGAAGACCAAAGCTACTTGGTATTCATTTTAGATGCCTCCTATTGGGTTGAACAGTATCCCGCCAAATTCATGTCTTTTCCAGAACCTCAGAATGTGGCCTAATTTGGAAATAGGGTCGTTGCAGGTATAGTTAGTTAAGATGAGGTAATATAAAAGGTCCTTAATTCAGTGTGACTGGTGTTTCTATAAGAGGTGAAGAAGAGAAGAGAGAGAGAGAGAGAGAGAGAGAGAGAGAGAGAGAGAGAGAGCCCATGTGATTCCCAATGCAGCAACTGGAGTGATGTGATTCAAGCCAGGGAATGCCAAGGGTTACGGGCCACACCGGAAGCCAAGAGGAAGGCATGGAACAGATTCTCTCCCAGAGCCTTCAGAGGGTGCATGGCTTTACTGACACCTTGATTTCAGAACACACAGCCTCCAGATCTACGACAGAATAAATTTCTGTTGTATTAAGTCACCCACTTTGTGGTAATATGTCATGGCAGCCCTAGGAAATACACAGGGTCGAAAGCCAGAACCTTCTTAGAAAGGATCTCAAATATTTTCTAAACGGAATTAAAGAGTTTGGATTATTAGGGAATTTTTTTTATAATTTTAAGGAGCCTTTGGAACAACATAAAACATGCACGCCCTCATTGCGTTATTTATCTGTGTGCACACTGATATTCTATTACACGGTATTGCATAAGTTCTCTCTTAGTGCACTAACAGCTGGAATTCCAGCTGTTTAAAAGCATTTCAAGCCCTTCATTTGTGTGTGTTTTTCTTAACTGCCTGAAGTTCAGTATATGCAATAAATAAAACAGAATTCTCCAAAGTGCTTTTATTTATTTTAGTATAAAAACACGATAGCTTCGTATGGTAGAGAATCACATTTTCCCAGGGACTTCTTGTATCCAAAAACCTCTCTCACATTCCAAATGGTTCCAGGGTGTTTTTTATGACAACATTAAAATTATGAAGAACCAAGAATTTCAAGTGGAGTCAACACAGACGAAGGGATGGTAAGAACCTGTGCTGGGGAGCTCCTCACTGGAAGGCCAACAACTATGACTGGAAGGAAGCCTTCTGCATCTAAATAACCTCAGCTGTTGTGATACTGAATCAATTCAAATTGAAAGGACATTTGGTAATGATCAGAATCATTGTGTGAGAATTACCGAGTGTTACCTATTCATCCAGACTAAACAAATCATTCCGTTAACTTGGGTTGTATCTTGCTTTCTCAACTAGCCAGATTCAACAATTTCTGCTCTTTTTTGTGTGTGTGCTATAGGCATGGAAATGACAACTGTCACAGGCTGGAGACAATGTGTTATTTAAAAGAACTGCTGGGTCTTTCAGGTCCTTGAATAGTTCCTCCAGGCTTCCAGGTCTGTGGGTGACATGATGGCATCCATAGCAAATTCTGCAGGTAAACTTTGTGTTTTTAATGACTTTCAGCCTCACATTGCTCACGATTACTCTTCTCCTGCATCCTCCTCCAGCTAAAGGCCTCCTTCACATACTTCCCTCTGAGACTGACTCACACGGAGAAGACGAGACAATAGGAAATCCAGTGTTCTGTTATAAGAATTTAATACTTTGTTAACAGAGCTTGGTTTGCCTGTTGCCTTTGAAACAGAGATGACTTCAAGAATAAATGTTCCATGCTGGCCCCACCACCCTGAGAACTGCAGATCCATTTCAACTGCACAATGGAATAAACTGGCTAACTAGATCTTATTGACAGCTGCTCACTGAAGCTTAAATGTAATTTTCTTTTCTCTTCTTAGCTGATAAGTATTTTTTTTTAAAGATTGAGTTTAGAAAGAGAGAGGAAAGGAGAGAGAGAGAGAGAAAGAAAGAAAGAAACATCAATGTGAGAGGGAAACATCGATCAGTTGCTTCCCATACGTGCCTGACTGGGAATCAAACCGGCAACCCTTGAGTGCATGAGATGACGCTCCAACCAACTGAGCCACACTGCCCTTCTGTTGCTTTAAGATTTTACTTTAGGCTTGTTTAATTCAATTCAGCAATCATTTCCTGAAAACTTAGTACAGGAAGACATACCCAAGAGCTACCAGTGATAGAAAACAAGGAAAATGCAGTCGCCTGCCCTCCCCTTACCTACAATCAGGCCACAGAAAAACACACAGCCTGCAGATGGCTGCAATGCAGAGGCAAAACACAACTGAGCTGCCACTATAAAGTCTGACTTAGCACAAGGCCTGTGGCTGTGCATAAAGGGAATTCTTTTCTAGTTCATTTAACAGGTCTGTTGACCATATTCAGGGAAAGGATGTGGTTGCCGAGTATGAGGGATAGCTTGCAAACTTCCATTTGTCTAATAATATATCCAAAAGGCACATCTGCAGTCTCTGTAGAGATCATCATTGAAGGAAGTTTAGACATAGTGCTTAAAACCATCCACTTTCTTTTTGGTTTACAATTCCAACCATGAAATAAACTGTCTTTGGTTGGGATAATATACCATCAGGCTCTTTTGCTTCCTAGAGGCGCTGGAAAGGAAATTGTATCATTGGCCAAATAAAAACCAAAGGATACAGAAGAGAGAACCTGGTTTTATCCTGCCATGTCTCTGTCTTTCTCAGAACCCTAACCTCAGGTTGTCTTCTTCCAGGGAAGTGAAAGGAGTCCGCGTAGCCTGAGGGAACTGCGCCTCAGATTGAAGGAAGCACGGGAGTCATCTTGCGCCTGCAGCTCTGACACTGATGTAGCCTGAGCCATGCCCTTCATTTGCTTTAGGCTAATTTCATTAAATTCTCAGAGACAAGAGCATGACAGGGTCTAGTGGAGCTAAAAACCGCAATGGCTTTCACGCGGGTGTCTGTAGGAGCGTTCAGTACTGGGGCCTGGCTAGGGCATCGGGGCCCACTTATCACTGCCTGGCCAGAGCTCCAGATCGGAACCACTGCTGACATTGTAAAAGCATCACCTCAACTTTGAGAACACAACCGGGGCCTCCCGACCTGTGGTAACGCTCTCTAGTTAACGAACAAGAGAGACACAGATCTTTCCCTATGCAATCTAATTTGGCTTTAAAAGACACACTCCCTCCTTCCCCAAACATAATCCACTTCAGTCTCATCCTCACCCCAAACCAGGCTTCAACTAAGAAGGTAGAAGTCCCTAGAAACTATAAAGAATTGCCCACAAGGGTAGCCTCCTGACCAGGCAAGTACCAGGAATTCGTGGTGTGGCCTTGAGGCCTGCACCAGGTTGGAGCTGGTTTGGATGTGTGAAAGGTTCCCTAGCAAAACGCAGACACCTGGGTTATACCTGTGAGAATGGGGGAAGGTGCGAAGTTTTGGTGCCCAGGACTAGCTCTCCTGCGTTGGGCAAATGAAAGCCATAGGGACAGAGCAAGGACAAGAGCCCGGCAAGCCACTGGGAGCACTTCTGAGGGACCACAGGGTCCCTGGGGCAGCCGGGGTTGTGCTTAGCCCCAGGACACTCCCAGGTGTCTGGGCTACTAGATGAGTGCACAAGGCATTGGGAAAGGGGCAGGAGAGACAGACCAGGGGAATCAGAATACTCTAGAAAGAACATGACCATAACTTCAGGAATTCCTAAATTTAAGACAAGGACCCCCTTCCAGCTAGAAGGAGGGTCAGGGCTTCATCTGTAATATTGCTCTTGGTCTAACTCTGTCCCATCTTCACAGAGAGATTTAATTTCTCCTTTAGCCGGAGCAGTGAGTGAGTGGTGAGGAGGCCACTAATCATTTTAGATGCTTCCATTCCAGGAAGCAACTGTCATGCACAGAGCTCCCCTCTACTGCCACCTGGCCCTCCGAGGATCAGTCCCTGCAGGAATGTCCTAAGGCAAAATTACGGCTCCTTTAAGAGGTTTCTGGTAAATATACTTCTAAACTTTCTGGAAGCAGGCAGAAGTAAGGATAGTCGCCATTCTGGGACCACAAATTTTGGGGAGAAGAGAAGCCATGGGGAAAAGAAACTGTCGGTTGGAGCCAGGCCCTGCCTCTGGCACATGCTCCAACCAGCTCTGTGGCCCTAGGATAAGGTGACCAGATTTTAACATTGGTAAAGCAGGACACCATTGGGGGAGGGGGGGCGTGGGGGGGGGAGGGCGGTGTTCTTGATTAAAAATTTGGTCTATATGGAGCAACAAGAATTTTCATAGAACGCAAAAATAGTATTGTAATATATTTTTTAAAATTTCAACATAAGTACAAATATAATAAATAAAAAATTATGTATAGTATTATTTTATTCTTTGGCATATTTCTCATTTGAGTGAATTTTTTTTAGTAGATTGCTGTCGTTGTTTAAAAGGTCATGAATTTGCCGTAACGTAAGTCGTGTCACTTTCAAGGCCGGCGCTAGACTTTTTGCCGCCACTATAAAATATAAATAATACGAGTACTGTCTGCTAAATTCAAGAAAATTTATGTATTTATGAAATAAATAAATTACTTACCTAAATTATCTGAATAGCTGATTTGTAATGACATCACTTGTTTAACTAGCTTACTAGCACGCAGTCCGATGTGTATCGTCTGAGAGACAGTTACAAAATGTTTTCGTCATTGCCAATCCCAAAAAATGCCATTGTTCATTAAGTCCAAACAATGGTGGTCCAAATCTAACAACTGATCAACAATGCGAACTTTGATAAGCAGTTCTTGATAATCAGTTCTCAACAATTATTTGTTATATTAAAGTTTAACATTATAAAATTAACAAAAATAATATAAAACTCATATCCTGGCTAAATAGCCACATGGCCGCCGAAAACCGTATATTCCCTTCCGTTCTCCCGCTGTTCCCTAGCTTGTCGTGCATTCTTTCCAAAAATCGGGACTTTTTTAAAACGCCGCGGGACGCGGGACAAATTGTTAAAAATCGGGACTGTCCCGCCAAAAGCGGGACGTCTGGTCACCTTACCCTAGGAACCTCTCTGAGCCTCATTTCCTCACCTGCGATATGGAGCAAATGCATTTACCTAGGGTTAATGTCATAAAAGTACTAACTGTTACATCAGAGGTAGTCGCCTGTTCTCCTCCAGCTGCAAAAATCCAGACAAGAGGGAGGAAGGGAGGGAGGGAGGGATAGAAGGAGGAATGGAAGGGAGAGATTATTTGCCCTCAGTCAAAAGGAAAGAAAGATTATGAAATGTCAGAAAGAAGTCACCTCCAGGTGACCATTAATAACAAGGAGGGAGGATGCCCTCTCTCTGAAAAGTTGACAAGAAGCAATTAAGCGTTTTCCACCAAAATAGCTGTGTAAGCTGAAGGAAAGGGGGCAGGAACTCGCCTTGTGCTTCTGGACAGGTGGACCCTAGGGGTAGGGCAAAGTCAACCTCCGCTGATAAGAACAAGAAAGGCCAGGGATGCCGGGAATAATGAAAATGAATAGAACACAATGCACCCCTCGGTATTTGTATTTCTAAACTGGCTTTAAAAGATCTTAGCACTTCTCTGACTACAGAAATGAGAAATTACTAAAACAGCAAACATGCCACTTGGAAGTTTACTTTAATGGAAAAGTTGAATATAGACCCTGAGGTGTCAATGCCATCCCGCTAAGTAATAGCAACAATGACTTATGAAGCCCTTGCCACATGCCAAACAGTCCTAACTTAGTCTTACCTGCATTAACTCACTTAATTCTTATAACTATCCTCTAGGATATCTGGTATAATTCTCCACATCTTATATGAACGTGTGGATTTTTTATAAATTAACTGATGGACAAGCAGCCATGGAGGATGATGAATTGTGAGCTGACTGCAATCAGATTTTTAAAAACAAGCAGTGAGACTGAACTCTTTTGTGGCTGCTCCAGACACAAAGCAGTCTCCTGTGTCCCACATTCACTTCGCTCCTCCAAAGCCAACCTGACAATAGTAGAAAGATGGATGACTCCCACATTCTTTTTTTTTTTTAATTGAATTTCTTGGGGTGACATTGGCTCACAACACCATACAGGTTTCAAGTGTACAACTCAACAAAACATCATCTGCACACTGCGTCAGGTGCCCACCACCCCGAGCAAAGTCTCTTTCCGTCTCCATTTCTCCTCCTTGCCCACCTCCATCTACCCACACCCCCTTTCCCTCAAGCTAACTGCTGTCTGTGTCTATGGGTTATGCATATGTGTTTTGCTTAATTCCTTCACCTTCTTTCATCCAGGCCCCCAACCCCCCTCCCCTCTGACAGCTGTCAGTCTGTTCCATGTATCCATGCCTCCGTTTCTATTTTGTTTGTCAGTTTATTTTGTTCATTGGATTCCACATATTAGTGAGATCATGTGGTATTTGTCTTCCTCTGACTGGCTTATTTCACTTAGCATAATAATCTCCAGAGCCATCCATGCTATTGCAAAGAGTTATGATTTCCTTTTTTTTTTAATTGGCCTAATAGTAAGTATTCCATCATGAATCACAGCTTTTTTTTTTTATCCACTCATCTACTGATGGGCAACACTCTACAAGCAGCAAGTAGGCTGTGTTCATCTATAGCAAGTAGCAGGATAATAAAGGAAGAAACAGCCTGCTGGTGTGGCTAAGTGGTTGAGCGTTAACCCATGAACCAGGAGGTCAGGGTTCCATTCCCAGTCAGGGCACATGCCTGGGTTTCGAGCTCAATCCCCAATAGAGGGCATGCAGGAGGCAGCCTATCAATGATTATCATCATTGATGTTTCTATCTCTCCCTCTCCTTTCTTCTCTCTGAAATAAATAAAAAAAATTTTTTGAAGGAAAAAGAAGAAACAAAAGCAGTGGTAGAATATAAAGATGGCGCTCCTTCCATCACATAAAAACTATTACCATGAAAAAGCTTAGATTCAGACTATGCTGTATTTGTGCCAATTGGATACTCTTGGCTCTTGAAACATGGCCTGCAGACAGGCAGGATGGCATCCCAGGCAGCACCTGTGTGTGGTCCATGGGGAATCTGTAGATGTGAGTTTCCCACACTTAACCAGGACCAGGGACAGTTCTTTATTCCAATCACTTCCCCTCAAAGGTGAAACAAGATTGGGCCTAAAAGACTGCCCGGATTCTCAGTCCCACGCCAGGCAAAGCCACTGATGCCAGATTGGGGAAGAGATTGATCCCAAAGGCCAGTGGCCAAGCTGGGGTCACTCGGTACGTCTCACCTGGTTCAGAGACTATAATGAGGCTGCAGAAAAAAGAATTCATAGGGACATCTTTTGGAAAGTTAAAATCAAAAGCACTGCGGGTGAGTGCTGGTGGTATTATTTAGAAATGGCTTTGGAAGTCATGATGCATTTATAGACATTCATTTAAATCCCTTCCTGGTGATACTAGGACCCAATCCCAGATTTGTGGACCAGAAAGCAGATGGCCCATGGAAGCTGCCAAGGGGTGGGATAACTAATGGCCCAGATCTAAATGGAGGGCGGAGGACATAAGGTTGGGCACAGGAGTCCTGGGATCATAGAACTTTGGATCAGGAGGGGACCCAGGGATCACCCGGGTCATACCTTATCTTACCGATAAGGAAACGAAGGTGCAGGGAGGTCTCACTGTACCATGAACCTGGGGTGTCCCACTCCCCATTCCCAGCCGTGGCAACCTCTAGCCTACTTCTGTCTCTATGAATGTAACTCCTCCTCCTCCAAGTGGAATCATACAGTATTTGTTCTTCCGTGTCTGTCTGGCTTTTTCCCACTTAGCATAATGTTTCCAGGACTTGTTGTAGCACGTGTCAGAATATCATTCTTTGTGTGGATGAATAATGCTCCATTGTGTGTACACACCACATTTTGTTTACCCATTCACCTGCTGACAGGCTCCAGAGATGTTTCCACCTGTTGACTATCGTGAATAATGCTGCTCTGAACACTGGATATCGGTGGGAGTCCCCAGGCTGCCGTGTTTTTTTAACAATTTTGTTTTTAACCAACTCTTACACAGCATTTAACATGTGGCAGGCACTGCCTGTTACAAGCATGACCTCGTTTAATTCTCCTAACGCCTATAAGGTAGGAGTTACTATTACCCCCATTTTGCAGAGAAGGAAGTGGAGGCACAGAAAGGTTAAGTAACTTGTCCAAGAAGACAAAGTGAGTTGCCACAGCTGGATTCAAACCCAGGCCGTCTGGACCAGGGTGGCTAGGAGGCCAGAGCAGGGACAAGAAGAGCAATAGTTGTAATAAATGAACCTTCCAGTGGCTTCCTCTGAGGGTAACAGCTGAAGTCTTATACTTGCCCAAGAGGCCCACGCATTCTGCACTTCTCTCTCTCTCTCTCTCTCTTCTCTCTCTCTCTCTCTCACTTCAGGGTGTCACCAGCCTCATTGCCTACTGTTGCCTCCACTCACTCTCTTCCCTCAGACATGGCAGATAGGTTCCTGCTCAGGGCCTTTGCACTTGCTTTTCCTCTGCCTGGAACACTTGTACACCAATATCCCCAATATCCCTCGCTTACCCACCTCCTTGGGGTCATTTCTCAAATGTAAGCTTCTCACACCAGGCCTTCCTCCACACCCATTCACAATCGCAACTGCCAGCCCAACACACCCCACCCCACCTGTTTCACTTTCCCCCAGAGCATGAATAGGCTTTACATTCAACATACGACAGGCTTTCCATTTGCTTGCTGACTGCCCCTCACACTAACATGTAAACCCAGCTGTATCCTCAGCACCTGGGACAGTGCCGCAGGCTCTCAACAACCATGGACTGATGACTGCCATGCATCCACCAGCACTCAACTCTCCCACAAATATTATCCCCTGGTTTTCATGAAATAATTGAAAATGTCTTAGAGGAATCGCACCATGAAGGCCAGACTTTACATCTCTCACTGGTCCAGGAGCAGGTCTTTAGGGGTTTGGGGTAGGGGTGGGGAATTAGAGAGCACTGGGGCAGAAAACAGCCCCTAGATACGGGGTCTGACCTGGAGGCCTGGGAGCACACCTGCCTGCCTCGGGAGACAAGGTGCCCAGCCCCTCCCTAGTGAAAGCCTGGAGGCAACACCATGTTTCAGAATTGGAAATCCTCTTCCATTTGCTTCATTCGGCCAGGAAAACTAGGGCACTGGTTTGCAAGGTGGACAGTCACTGAGACACTCCTGGTTGCAGAAACTCCTGGATTACTCATCCAGGGTTAGATGCAGAAATACACTGTGCTGCCTTCTCTGGGGCATCACCCGCAGCCCCGAAGACGGCTTGCACAATAAATAGGAGGCGTTTTATTCTCCACCTGGACTCTTTCCACCTACCTGTTCACCCTTTAAAAACCAGCTCAAAACAGCATCTCTGCAATGAAGCCTGGTCTGAATCGACCTCTTCCTCTGCCCCACCCACCCCCTATAATTGGTCTCTTCTCATTGAATTCCCACAGCATTTTTTGTGCCATTATTATCACATTCATCACGCTCTATATTTTCCCAAAGTTTTGGCTGTGTGTCTTGATCTCCTACTACATCTATAAACCCTCTCTAAGCCAAAGAACAAGTTTCTTTCACGGAGACATGTCCCTGAGGCATCCAGGCAAGTCCTAGCACACAGCTGGCACTCAGTGATAGATTCCTGAATGAATGAACAAACCAGTGATCAGCTACTGGGAGGAGCGCGACTATGGCTAATACCCTACCTTGTCCTCAGCCTAGATTCCTACACAGCCATCCAGCCAGGGCTCTCTGACCGAATCTGGCCTATCTGCCCATTTCTATCCCTTTACACTATTTTTATCAAATTACTCCCCTGCTCAAAAACCCACTTGTTGGTATTGTAAATAAACTGACTGTCACGTTGGGAATGTACTACCTCCAAAGTATGTCAACAATCTTCAAAAGGTTCATATCCTTTGTCCCAATAATCCTTCCCCTGGACAGATTCTTTTAGAATAAAATCTAACAGACAAAAGAACACCCATTCCAGAAATCTGGATGTCATCTTTGATTTGGTTCCTCCTTCTCTCTCACCTCCTCAACTACAGGCAAGCATGGAGTTCTATGAATTTTGCCTCTATTTGTTTCTAGAACAAGTCCAGCTTGCTCATCTGCACCAATACAGTCACCTCTCACGTGGATTGCTGCCCCAACTGCCCTAACTGTCCCTACCTCCAAGCTCACCCCATCCAATCTCTTCTGCATATGGCGGCTCAATTATTCTAACGGACAATTCTGATTGTGCTCCTCTGATGCCCGGGCTCTTCAATGCCTCATGATGCAGTCCTTGCTCCTCAGTGGGGCACACAGGCCCTGTGACTGGCCCCTGCCTGTTCCTCCTGCCTTCCCTCTCCCCCCCCCCTTCTCACACACCTACGCTCCAGGTGCACTGCACAACCTGAGCTCCTCAGACACGCAGGCCTGTCTCACAGCCTGCCTTTCACAGAGTCTGGTTCCCCTGCCTGAACTGTTGTCTCCTCCCACTGTCCTCCTCTTCCCCCTTTTCACCTGGCCAACTCCCTACTTATCCTTCCTTTTAAGACTTTTCTCTGAGCTCGCAGCCAAGGTGACCTGCTGCCAAATACCCAGCAGGTGTGTACACCACTGCATAGTATCACAGCCAGCTTACCTGTCCCCTTGCCATCCCATATATAAATAACTGTTGGCTTCCTGAGGGCAGGGACTGCCTCAATTTCAATACCAAATCCCCAGAACCTACTTGGCCCTGTGCCTGGCGCTAAGAGGAACCCCACCTATAGCTCCGTCTAGCCTCATGTCTCCTTGGAGACCCCAGCACACGCCTTGCTGATGTGTCAGCTGTGGCATTTCAAGTTCCTTTCTAATGTGTTAGCCCTGAAAGCCCAAATCCAACCAGTTTCCTCAAGGCCAAACTCTAGTCTCACCTTCTCCGAGGAAGCTTCCCTAAGTGACCACAGTCCAAATAGATCACTCTTCTATTTTATTAAGTAATTTGAATATACATTTTTTTACACTGTTCCCAGTTGTTACATCCAACATATGCTCTCTCCCACCACGATAGCAAGATCAAGGGCATGACCCACCATGCCTTCTGCTACTTTTCCACCTCCCACAACATCTCCCAGAGCACTGCACCCACAACAAGAATCCACGGATGCTAGTCGAGTAAGTGGTGAGAAGAGAACCCAGTCAATGAACGGGGTGCACTAGCAGATGGGCCAGGTTGCTGCTGTTGATTTTGGTAATGACAGGAACAGTGCTCTCTGCCACAATTAGCCATATCGCCCATTATAACTGTTTATCTGGTCATTATTTTGGCACGTTCCAAGCTGCTGCAAAAGTGATTATGTTCTGTGCACAGAGCCACTCATCCAATTACAGGCCTTAGCAACCACATTATGAGATAACATTATATAAAGACGCTATGAATCAATTGGTTGGGCAAGGGGGTTGGGGTGGGGGGGAAGGGTAACAGAAAGGCTTTTTAAAAGGAGGAATGGTGAACCGACCGTGTGAAGCCTGCTTTAATCAAACACAGTACACTGAAAACAGAAGTCAGTGAGGAGGAAATGATAAAGCCATACAGACACAGGAGAACAAGAACAAAAACAGATGTGTCAGTAGGAGGCAAGTTTGTTCCCCTTGGGCAGGTATCCTAGCTCCAGGTAGCAATGAACCCCTTGTTGGTCTTCCTCTAGAGCGCCACCTACTGCGCAGCAGGGGGAGGGCAAGTGGGAAGCTGACAGCTGATTTCCTCACTTCTCAGTCCATTCCTCTCAAGGGCAGGCCCTGAACTGGGGCCCCAGGATGTGTCCAGTTCCTCATACGAGTTGCCACTGATGACGACTCATAACTAGGGTGCCGAATACTGTGCTAAGTGCTTTACATGCATCATCCCATTTTATCTTCACGATACCGCCACGAAGCAGGTACTTCTATCTTCATTTCCATCCGAATGTACAAACAGCTGACAAAGGCTAGTTTGAGAGGGCTACTTATTGAGTGGCCCCCACTTGCCAGCATTTGCCAGGCACTGGGCAGCACCGTGCAAATAAGACAAGTTCTACCTTCGTGAAACTTACATTCCAGTGGGAGAGAGAGAAAAAACAAGCCAAAAATAAAAATTTCACACGATAATATCTGAATGCGTAAAGTGCTATCAAGAGCATAAACTGACTAAGTGGGTAAAGAGCCATTTTTAATGAGAAGTAGGGGAGTTCTCCCATACAGCCTCAGCCTCAACATGCAGTGAGAAGCTATGGAGACTCAAACAGCACATCGGGGGCTTGGGGTACAGAAACCCCACGAGGGCAGACCCCTATACAATGTGACATGTGCAATGTGAAAAGGGGAAGAAGCCCCATCTGGGAAAACTGAACGCCACACAAAAGCAAGTACGGATGGGGTTTGTAAAGCATAGGATCCAGTGGAAAAAGTGAAATGGGGACACTTATGTTCATGTATGTCTCGGGGAATGTTCTCGATGCTTTGAGGGCATTTGCACCTGCTGTACAGGTAAATTTATGTGGCAGGGCAGGGCTGCTGTGACCTCTGCTAGTAACGGGGTGGTTTAGGTGCCTGGCAGAAGCCGTTTCTTTCCAGATATTCTGCTGGTCACGGATCTAGGGGTGCATGGGAAAAGCTTTCGCAGGCATAGAAAAACATACTGGTAATGGGATAAAATCTGGTAGCTTATGCTTTCTCTGTAATGGTGCAATTTTATTAAACTGTCAAAGCATGATTGTAACTGTGGAGTTAGTTGTGGTACATGAAAAAGAGTTAGGCTATTCGGGGAAAAGTTGAAACATCACAGTACAAGCAGAGTAACTCCCTCACTGAACTCTGGCCACCTCCTCTGGGTCTTCCTACATGAAATCCGCTATGTGCCATACACTGTTGCCTTGGTCTTCCTCCTTGTCTCTCTGTAGCCTCTCTCCCCCAGAACCCTATCCAGGGCCATACCTAAGGACCTGTCACTCTGCAGGGTTGTACTGTCCTACTCACCTCCAGCCATAAAGCCCACTCAGCTCCTTCGTATCTCTATTCCTACCTTCAAACATCCTGCGATAAGCCCTTCATTTTCTCTTACTCCTCTCTAAATCTCGAGTATGTCTGTAGACAAGCCTGATCTTTGCTTTTGCTTGTGTCTCCTCTTATTTTCCGGATTAATCTGAGCCAAGTTTTGTCAATTTGGGGAATCTCTTCAAAGAACCAACTTTTGACATTGATGATCTTGCTTTTGTACTTTTTTAAAAATATGTTTGCTTTCATCTTTATTATCTTCCTGCTGCTGTTTAAAGATTTATTCCATTTTTCACTACCTTAAATTAAGTGCCTATCTCATTTTTTAATCTTTCTTCTTTACTAATAGGAGCATCTAATATTTTAAATTGCCATCTAAGTAATATCTTAGCTTTGTCCTACAGGTTTTCAGATGCAGTATTTTCATCATCTTATAGGCCTAAATATTTTCTGATACTAGTAGTTTTTCTGTGACCCATAAGTGAGTCAGATCATGGCATACTGGAATAAGCTCACACCAGCTCAAGTGAGTAATTGTTAAATTTTCAGCAGTTCTGAGAGCTGTTTGTTAAAACACAGCCATTATTCAAATAAAATTACATAAACTTAAAATGAAATAAATTACATTAAAATCAAAGTCATAAATATTCAAGGAACATTACTTTCTATTTTACTCCATGCTGTTAAGGTTATTACTTCTAGTATGTCGGGGTGGTGAAACATTACACAATTGATGTGCTACTGTGTCTCTCTTCCCAAATGACATTCAGTGCCTCCTGCTGGTAGCCTGAAGTCAGCCCTGGATGAAGCATTTATACATGGAGATCAGTACACTGTATAAATCAGGGTATCTTTTTCTTTTGAAGAGTTGTTAAGTATTTATGTGTTTTTATATTTATTTTCTAGTATATGTTATTTTAGAACTTAAAGGAGCTTTAAAAATGCTATATACTGAGAGACACGGTGGGCTTAGTTCACCTCTAAGGTCAAGGGAAGGTACAGAAAAGACCCACTGGTCCTTCAAAATCCACTCGTGATGCAAATGCCCGTGATCTCATGTAGGCACACTGTTTACACTCTGTTGGCTCATGCTCCCTACCCAAATATAAAGCAGTTTTTCCTAGGATTTTTCCCAAAACACCACCCACTAAGTTCTAACAATAACATCATACACTTGAGTAGCGCGTGATAGATTTTGAGGCATTTTTTATATGCAGTATCTCCTAATACCAGCAACCACCCAGTGAGGTGGATATTATCATGTGGATAGTACCATTTTCAGTGTCTGCGACTTGCAGACCAGATTGTATTTCTTCCTAGCTTTTGTCAATTAGACACCAATTCTGTCCCGCTCCATCTTTGTAATTTCAGCCTAAAGAGTTTTAATCTTTTTGTCAGTCCTCATCTGGAAACCTCTCCATCGCTTTAATAATTTTCAGGTGTCCTAAAGGAACTTTCAATAAAAAGGCTTATTTCTACACTGGGAGGAAAGAAAAGATAAAGCTCTGCTTTTAACAAAGAAGCTGTCAAAATTGGCAACCTAGTTTGTTTTCTAATGTAGACAGTCATTGTAAGAGGCAGTAAATGAGAAATTGATTTTAACAATTCTTTTCTCACTGCAGTAGAAAATTATCATCAGGGCAACAATCATTTCAGTTACAAACACAATGAAATTTTGTTTGCTTCACTGGTAAAGGTCTATATCTGCCTGGCAAGTCTGCACTGAAGTCAAGGAGGGCTGCACAGCATCCACAGCAGCAATGAGTCTTGGTGGTCTTTCAAGCATCAAGAAAACTTCAGCCTCAAATCTTAAAACACACACACACACACACACACACACACACACACACAATTAAAAAAAAACCTCTTTAACAAATTATTTCTACAGTCTTGCTACTAACATGAGTTTTCTCTCATTCTCTCCTTCCATTCATTGCCAAACATCTCAAACAAACAGTTCAGCTGGCTGTCTGCCTCCCATCTACTTAGCCTTCTACCCTTTGACATCTGGCATCCATCATCGATTTCATCTGCTCTCTCACGTGTCACAGTGTTGCCTGATCATCAAGTTCAATGACCCTTCCTCCTTCTCTAGCACCCACTGCACATGATTCCCATGTCTATCCTTTAAGTCCAACTTCTTTCCAAACTTCTATGGACTTATTACCTTTATTCTGACCTTTGGGTATCTCAACCTGGAAATCACACTGGCACTTCAGACTCAACATATCCAAAAGGGAAACAACACCACTTGAATACTTTTAGTTCAGGTGCATGCTCAATAACATAACAACAACAACAACAACAAAATAAATCACTTTCTTTGCCTGTAGCTCCTAGATTTAGTCTCTGTATCTATACTTTTTTTCTATAAATAGAATCACCATATTCTGAGACAGACAGAAATTCATGCCAATAAAGACTTTTCTCTCTCAACCCCATATCCTAATCAATGTCAATTGAACCCATAAAATAAAACTCTGATCCATCTATTCATCCTTTTTTTTTCTATTCAAATTTAAATGTCTTCAATACCATTTGTAAATTTTTCTCACAGTGCCATATTCATTTTATAACAACAGTAATAAAATTTTTAAAAAGGTAAGTAAACTATAATTTCATCAACCATATAGTTAACATTCCATTCCAGTGTAGGCTCAATATACATAATTTTATACAATTTAACTATAGCAAATATAGCATTTTAAAACCTGTTTTCTATTATTATGAGAATACTATACATATTGATTCATGTCAGTCTTCGCATCTATTTTTGAATGAAAACATCATATTTCATCATTTTCATATTAACCATTTCAGGTAATTTGTAGAATCCCTGGTATACTCTACACACAGAATCATCTCATCTGTTAATAAAGACAGCTTTACTTCCTTTTCTCCAATCTGAATGCCTTTGACCTCCTCCCTCCCTCCCTCTCTCCTTTCCTTCCTCCCTCTCTCCCTTCCTTCTTTCCTCCCTCCCTTCCCTCCTTCCCTCCCAATCTTAGGGGTAAAGCATCCAGTTTCTCACCATTATGATGTTAGGTGTAGGTGTTTCATAGATGCCCTTTATCAGGTTGAGGGTATTCCTTTCTATTCATAGTTGTTGAGAGTTTTTATCATGGATGGGTGTTGGATTTTATTGAATGCTTTTTGCATCTATCAAAGTGATCATGTGGCCTTTTCCTTTATTTTATTAATATGGTATATTATATTAATAGAAAAAACACACAAAGTCATGGAGGCTAAGTAACATGTTACTAAACAATGAATGAGTTTAAATGAAATCAAGGAAGAAATCAAAAGTTACAAGTGAAAATAAGAACACAACTACCCAAATTCTATGGGGCACAGTGAAAGTAGTCCTAAAAGGGAAACTGATAGCATTATAGGCCTACCTTAGAAAACAAGAAAAAACTCAAATAAACAATCTAAATTTACACCTAAAGGAACTGGAAAAAATATACAACAAACAAAACCCAAAGTGAGTAGAAGGAAGGAAATAATAAATATCAGGGCAGAAATAAACAAAACAGAGTCTTAAAAAAATACAAAAGATCAATAAAACCAAGCTCATTTTACAAGTCAACATTATCCTAATTCCAAAACCAGATAAAGACACTACAAAGAAAGAAAATTATAGGCCAATAACTCCGATGAACATAGATTTAAAATATGCAACAAAATATTAGCAAACGAGATCCAGCAATACCTTAAAAAGATCAAACACCATGACCAAGTGCAATTTAGTCCAGGGATATAATATCCTCAAATCAATAAACTTGATACATCACATAAACAAAATGAAGGATAAAAACCAAATGATCATATCAATAGATGCAGAAAAAGCATTTGATAAAATCCAGTACTCATTCATGATGAAATCTTCCAGCAAAATGGGAATAGAGGGAACATAACTCAACTTAATAAAGGCCATATATGACAAACTCACAGCCAACATCAATGGGCAAAAACTAAAAGCTTTTCCCTAAAGACCAGGAGCAAGACAGGGATATCTGCTTTCACCACTCTTATTCAACACAGTACTGGAAGTCCTAGCCACATATCAGACAAGAAGAATAAATAAAAGGCATACAAATTGGAAAGGAGGAAGTAAAACTGTCATTATTTGCAGAAGACATGATATTGCACATAGAAAACCCTAAATACTCCACCAGAAAACTATTAGATCTAATAAATGAATTCAGCAAAGTCACAGGATATAAAATTAATATTCAGAAATTGGTGGATTTTCTATACACCAATAATGAACTATCAGAAAGAGAAACTAAGAAAACAGTCCCATTTACTATTGCAACAAAAGAATAAGGTATCTAGAAATAAATTTAAGCAAGGAGATAAAAGACCTGTACTCAGAAAAGTATAGGACATTGAAGAAAGAAACTGAGGAAGAGACAAATAAGTGGACACATACACTGTATTCATGGATTGGAAGAATTAACATCATTAAAATATCCATTCTACCCAAAACAATCTATAGATTCAATGCAATGCTGTTAAAATAACAATGGCATATTTTATAGTTCTAGAACAAATATTCTGAGTATTTATATGGGACTAAAAAAGACCCAGAATAGCTTCAGCAATCTTGAGAAAGAAGAACAAAGTTGGAGGTATCACAATGCCTGATATCAAACTATACTACAAGGCCATTGTAATCAAGACAGCCTGGTACTGGCATAAGAACAGGTATATAGATCAATGGAACAGACAGAGGACCCCAAAATCAATCCTGAACTCTTGAGGTGCGCCCTCCTGTCTACATAGCATGGCAGGTAGTCAATGACTAGACAGATGAAATGATAAATACCTCCAGTGAAATCCAAATTAAAGAATATAATAAAATTGCATTATACTTACTGCACTACCTTTAGCCTCTGACAAAGTAACACCAAGAGGTTCTAGCAGAATATTTATTAATAAATAAAGACATCTGTAATTTGGAAACTTTAACATGTCACAAAATGCTAAATTATTTCAGGAATTTGGATTAAATATGCTCTGTCCTCCTCTGTCCACATCTTTCCTCTCATTTACTCTTGGAATGGTTTCCTTCAGGGTTGGCAAGCTTTAGTCCAGGTTTTGTCTGACATAATGTTAAATGTGTACAACAGGAAACTGGGCACTGGACAAGGTATGCGACTCAACTGTAAACCCGATGCCCAGATTCAGGTCAAGGCGTGCCAAAGCAGCCATAATGGAGAGAACCAGGTGGGATCTGTAGGGTGGAGATCATCTTCTGTAATGGGTGTGCAAAAGAATAGACACACTGACAACAGGGCTTGCTGCATTGAGTGAGTAATCTTTCCAGAACCAACTCATTCTGACATGAGACTTATAGGAAACATGCTGTTGAAAGCTCGATGTCCCTTCCCTCTAATGCACTACCGGGAAGCAATCAACCTAGAAGTGTACTGGAGTAAAAGTCTTGTAAACTAAGAAACTGAAATGTTACAAAATGCATTAATGAGAGATGATAGAGAAATGGCATGTGCAAACAAACAGGTGGGTCAGCAGGGAGCCCAGAGAAAAATGAACAAAGTGCACTATTTTATGATTAATCCAAGGCTGAAAGAGATTCTATCTGTTGCAGCTGAATTATATGGTCATAAGAAAGGTATAAACAGTAAAAGGCAGAGAACAGGAATCCATCCAGTTCTCTACTCTGATTTTAGGCTCTCCATAAAGAGATGGACCCCGATATATATTGAGAAGCAACAAGGTAAGAAGCTATGAGAACAGGCATCACAATATATTAGGCAATGTGTGTGTGTGTGTGTGTGTATATATATATATATATATATATATATATATATATATATGCATACACATTGGGTGTCCCAAAAAAATGTATACACACACTAATAGCTGATAGTTCAATTTTGAAAATGAAATGTATTTTAATAAACACTGCCTTTGCAATTATTCAAAGTGTGCATATACATTTTTGGGGAATATATATATATATATATATATATATATATATATGACAATGCAGACATTGCTGCCCACATAGAAAGATAAAGGGGGCAGTTATAGATGGTACCCTGGTCCTTTGGCTCCAGAACCTATGCATTTTCCATGATGACAACTTTTTAAATGTTCATTAGGTATCTTGAAACTGGGGAGAAGGTTTCATGACTACCCCATAATTGGGACTCTATGTCCCTCTCCCTCAGTAATTCTTTGGCTTTGTGGAACAAATCCTTTTCAAGAATGGATTAACATGTGCTTACGTCACTCAGATAATGCCATTCCAGATTTTTCCTAGTCCAGGTAGACAGCACTTACAGCATATTTACTAGTAGGCCAGGTGGAAGCAGGCAGGGAGTCCAACCCATGTTTTATTCTACACATCGACCATGTTGGACTGATATGCCAGGGAACTGATTGCCAAAAGAAAGCTGAGCATTAGTGATATGATCGCTGCAGGAGCTACATCTAGTACAAGGGGCTCGTCGGTCCATGAATGAGTCACAGAAGAGATGAATCACCCTTTATCACACCATGGCTATATGAAGAGAATCACCAGCATGAAAAATTGTATTATACTGTTTGGCTTTCTTAATGATTGAGTAGGAGTGACTGTGTGGCTGTCCCCAGTGAGTCATGTCATTAATATTGGGGAAACTTTCTCAATATAAAAATCTCTTGGTTTGCTCGTTATAAATACTATCTCAATTAGGAATGACATAATCTGAAACCAGGTTCTCATTCTCTCTAATTATGCTCAAATTGCCCAACATCCATTTATACTGTCAAAGGGAAGCAGAAATGGAGCCAGCACTTTATTTTTGTTGTTGTTTTTGTTAATCCTCATCTGAGGATATTTTTCCCATTGCATTCAGAGAAAATGGAAGGGGGCGGGAGAGAGAGAGAGAAACATGGAAGTGAGAGAGACACATTGACTGTTTGCCTCCTGTACATCTCTTGACCCAGGGCAGGGAGCTAACCCACAACCCAGGTACATGACCTTGACCAGGAATTGAACCTGTGGCCCTTTGGTGCAGGGGCCAGTACTCTGACCACTGAGCAACACTGGCCAGGTCTGGAGACAGCATTTTAGTGACTCAGGTAAAACTTCTTAGGAAACTTCTGAGACTCAACCCACCCACACACCAGAATCGTTCCCTTTGCTCCAACTGCCTTCATTTCCACTTGATTCTAGAGTGAATACTTTTTGGGGACAGAGTAAAGAGCTGAAATTTTCATGGTTTAAGGAAGTATGTGTGGGGGGAGGGGAATCCATATGTACAGACACATGCCTGTGCAAACGTGTATGTATATGACTAGTGCATAGGTTGGGGAGGAGGTGTGGTCTGAAAGAAGATGTAAAAAATGAAGTTCATTATCAGGCACAAGTAAAAGCCCAGGAATCAATCAGGTGAGAATTAGAAAATTGATCTAGGAGTCAAGAAATCTGATCTTTAGTCCCAGTAGCAATAAGATTTTGAATAAGTCAGTCGCTCCTGACCTCTCTATCTCTTCCTTTGTCATAAAATTCTCAACATCCACCTGGGGATGCTGTGAATAAAATTAAATAAATAGGAAAAGGATGTGAAAAGTAATAAAAGCTTTATTATTGCAAGATAGGCTGAGAACTGTTTAAAATTTCAGATGAACCTAAAATAAGCAAAGCACAATAACGTGAGCCAGCTCCATTGTAGTCAGCCATCACCTGGGAAATCCATCTCCCGATAGTTGAACAAATATTTAGAAGTCACACATTTGAAAGTGTTGCCCCAAGACATAATAAATGATCATAATGATGAATCTTGGGAACCAAAACTTGGAATTAGATTCTATGAGAACAGAAGACCTATAAGCACGTTACACAAATATTTCTGTTTAATATGTGAAGCTCAGCAGGATGGCAGTACTCTGTAGAGGGGAAAACACAAAGAGAATCATATTCTTACTCAAGAAGAAAAACAAAACAAAATGAAAGCTATGCTTTATGTTGTGCTGCCTGCTTGAGAGTAGACTTGACAACATTCAATAAAGCAAGTAAATTTCACTCACTGCCATGGCAGTCCTGTCCAAGCAGCTGTGTGTGTCTCTATCATGCCTTGGAGAATGACATGTTTAGTAGGATGAAAATAAGAGATGGTCAATGTATCTCCTCAGGTTTTATCCACAACCAGGGGAGATGCAGAATAAATGTAGCCAGGTGTCCAACAAGGAATGAAAACTAAGCAGCTCTTTCTTTTTTCTTTTTTTCTTTTTATATACACACAAAAAAAATGTGTTACATCTTAGTTTACTTTTCCAACAGAGTTGGGCAGAGCAGTGGCATTTTCACATCCTCTGGAAGTGATCCTGTGGGCATGGCAAGCCCATCAGTGACAAAGAAAGTGAAGTGGGGCCATCCTTTGTGTCTTCCCAATGCATCTGCTCCGCACAAGGGCCACATTCTCCTAAGCCCAGGACTCTTAGAGATGTTAACCTGTGCTGTGGATGAGATTTTTGGCAAATTCCCAATGTGTTTATGAAGCAAAATAAAGATAAAAGACACCAAATACTAATTTTGTAAACAAAAATAGACATTAAAACCAATCTGTAGGGGCTTTCAGTCAAGATGGAACTGGGAATGGTCCCAGCCTTAGGATAAATCTCTCGCATTGACATGCCAATAGCAGAGTGGGTAAATGTGGAACTAAAATTCTCCCACAGACACATCAAAATTACAACTAGCCCTGGCCAGTGAGCAGTGATTAGAGTGTCGACCCATGCACTGAAGGATTGTGGGTTTGATTCCCAGTCAAGAGCATGTACCTGGGAACTAGAAAACATAAAAAAGAACCAGTCAGAAATGAAGACTATACTGCAGGGAATCATGAAGCAGAGGATCAAATCAGAGATTTGGAAGATAAGAAAGCAGAAAACAATCAGAACAGCAAAAAGAAAAGAACCCCCCCCCCAAAAAAAATGAAGATAGTATAAGCAGCCTCTGAGATAACATCAAGTGTACCAACATTTGAATCTTAGGGTGCCAGAAGAGGAGAGCAAGGAATTAAAACATCTATGTGAAAAATAATGACAGAAAACTTCCCAAACCTGGTGAAGGGAAATAGACATACAATTCCAGGAAGCACAGAGAGTCCTAAACAAGATGAACCCAAAGAGGCCCACACCAAGATACATCATAATTAAAATGCCAAAGGTTAAAGACAAAGAGAAAATAATATTAAAAGCAGCAAGAGAAAAGCAGTTATCTACAAGGGAGCTCCTATAAACTGTCAGCTGACTTCTCAACAAAAGCTTTGCAGGCCTGAAGAGATTGGCATAAAATATTCAAAGTGATGAAAAGCAAGGACCGACAACTAAGATTACTCTACCCATTTGGAATAAAAGGATAAAGAGCCTCCCAGACAAGAAGAAGCCAAAGGAGTTCACCATCACCATCACCAAACCAGTATTACAAGATTAAGAAGTACAAATTGGTAGCTACAGAATAGTTACAAGGATGTAAAGTATAGCATAGGGAATATAGTCAATAATATTGTAATAGTTATGTATGGTGTCAGAAGGGCACTAGATTTATCAGGGTGATCACTTAGTAAGATATATAATGTGTAATCACTGGGTTGTACACCTGAAACAATATAATACTGTGTGCAACTGTAACTGAAAAAGTAAAAATTCTTTAAAGTAAAAAGAATAAATCAATCTGTGACTTTTCTTATTACAGCCATGAGTGGAGATTTGTTCCCCAGCTGGTATATATACAAACAAATCCAGTATTGCAGTCTATTCATTTAGCTTCTTCAATATTGGGCTGATTCTGACATCTGTGTAGACAACCACAACAGTTCTGTCTTTAAGGACACATTCTCCAAAATATCAAGTGAACAGAGCCATATTCTTCATAAGCCAGAGAGCCTCTTAAAATCAGGCTTATTGATAAAGGTTTCCTTTGATATTGAGGAACAAAAATGAAAAAAAAACCCTGAAAATAATTGTGATCTAGAGCATCTTATACGTGGCACTTCAGGAGATTGAAAACAGTCAAAGTTCTCAAGGGCCGTGAAAGTTATTGGGCTGCTAGGAATGTCCAGAGGTATTGAGATACCTGTGCTTGGCTAAAACTTCACCTTACCTGAAGAGTCACTTAACCTGTTTTCCACTCTCACATTTTACTGTTTGACTTTTATGAGGGGCACTTTGTAAGCAATCCAACCTATTTTTAAAGCTTCCAAGTGCTTTCTCTTCCCCAGTCCCTACTATTTCTTCTGTACCATTATAGAAAAGCTGTGTGTCATGACCACGCAGCCCTGCTCTGCATCTCCAGCTGCCTGGGAAAATACTCAGCTCATCTATATTTAATGTTCTTTCTCTCGGATTCTTCAGGGTGCAAATCTCCCCCACCACATCTAATAAGCATGATGGATTATATTCAATTTAGCTAATGCCAACCTATAACTAATTACAGCAGCATTCTCAAATCAGGCTGGAGTTACAGCCTTGTCAAAGTGCCCTTTATAGATGGCCTGTTTCTGGAAATTTACACAGCAAGTGTGAGTGAATTCAATTGTAAATATGAGAAGAGGCTATACTGACTAAGCTACCCTCCCTCCCTTCCCCCAACCCCCAGGATCTTTGAGTCCTAACTATTGAGGGAGGAAGATTATATATAGATCCTTGGAACAAATGAAGAAGAAAGAATATTGAAATATTCCAGAGGGGCCAGTTGGCCACTGGCTCACAATTACACTAAGTGTTATTCTAGAGAAATCTGGCAACCAGATTCACAATAACCTGGACAAGCTGCAGTGTCACCATCCTGAGTGTGACACTAGGCAAAGTACCCTCTCTGGACCTTAAGTCCCCCATCAGGAAGATGGGAGGGCAGGGGACAGTAGCACAGCTTGGTGGAAAGAACATGGGCTGGTTAGTGAGGCACTCCATTCCTAGGGGGCCAGCACTAAAGACAGGAGTTTGGGAACTCAGATTCAATGGACTGGGATGGAGCCTGAGGATATGTATCTTCAACAGACAACCTAAGTGATTTTAATGTGAAGTTGGGTTGTCCCCAGAACCAGAAAGCAGAATGAGTCCTCAGCACGGCCCTCTGCTCTGGCCTTGAGAGTTGACTCTATGCAAAATCTCTCCTGAGACTGGGACCTCTCACTTTTAGCCAAGACTCCATAAGGGGTGGAGTCTGAGCAGTCATCAGGTGGTTCAAGGTTATATACTATATCCTCAGGAATTGAGATAAGCTTCCCAACAACAATACTAGGAGTTGAGAGTAAGTTACTCAACCTTTCTTAGCCTTGGTTTCCTCATCAGCAAAACAGAAGGGAAAACTACTTTGCACAACTGTGAGAAGTCAGTGATACTGTTTATGGAACATGGGCAGAGTGGCAGGAAAATATTAGGAACTGATTAAGTGATAACTGTGATTGCTTTCATGATCAATATCCCATCCATTTTGATTGTGAGAACCAAAAAAAAATGAGATTTCATATAGAAAAGAGCTATAGGAAAAAATTTAAATGCTAAAGCATCCTTATATGGAGTTTAGTTAGAACGCCACAATAACTTGGACAATCTATGTGTTGCTATACCAACATGGTTTCTGGGAAAACAGGCAAGATAACTACTATGTGGAATGCTCCCCACATGTCCTTACTTTGGTCCGTAATGGATACAATGATATAAAACAATCCCCCATGCTGGAGTGAAGGTCTACAATGAATATGGTGTGTACTGCCATCAAAAGGATGCCCTGAACTCAGAGCCCTCACAATCCAGCCTGATCCTACCTTTCAAGCTTCATCTCCCACTTCCTTCTTCACACACTATGCTCCAGCCCCCTACAGGGCAGCTCCCATGCTCTGAACACACTATATGTATCAATAGCTCCAGGCCTTGGCTACAACTGTTTGCTCAGCCCACCTCCTTACATTACTTTCCTCTGGTTCAAACTTCCTAACCTTTGGCATCCTTGTCTCCTCTCTGAGACTGACCTCAAAGATACACTACTTCTGGGACCCTACCGGAAACGGCAGACAAAGGCCACTGAATCCCGCGACTGTGGAGGCACAGCCACCACCATGGGCCGTGAGACTGGGAAGCTGGCCCAGGTCTGGCCTGTGATCATCTACAGCCTGTCACCCTTGGAGCAGCGTGCCTTCCTACACTGCTTCAGCAAGGGCATCCTCAACATGCTACACTGCATTCAAGCGTCCATCCTCCGCATACTGCCAACCACTTGTAGTGTTTATCTTGTCCACACCTGGGGATCTCAGGAGTTTAGAAATTCAAGAGGAAGAATCCAGCTACCTACAAAAATGACAACTCATCTGGAGAATGGTTCCCTGTCTGAAAGTAGAGTCTACATTGTAGTGTCTTGAAGACACAATAAACTTCTTAAAGGTGGGGGGGGGGGAAAAAAGAAAAAGAAAAAAATATATACACTTCTGGTGATCCTCAACAAACAGGCAGTCTTTTCAAAGAGCCATCTTTTACATTGAGGCACCTCTTTCCACCTCTGTTTCCTGTGAAAAGTTTAAAAATCTACACACTTTTCTATGTTTTCCTCATTTTAAACTCTATTTAGTAAACTATGGCTCAAGGAAGTCTATTACCAATATTAGCTGAATCATACCAACAAATATCAAAAGTAGGCCAAGACAGCCAGATGAGTTATGACATTAAAGTCCTTAGTGGATTGTTGGCATCCCCATTCAGAACCATCCGACCTGTGACAATAGAGAAAACCTGCTTGGTCATAGTGTCATCTGTCAAAACAAGACTTCTCCCTTAAGGACCATTTCCCTATGGGCCCATCAGGGGATAAACAAGAAGGGAGAGGGAGAGAGAGAGATAGAAACATCAATGATGGGAAAGAATCATCAATTGGCTGCCTCCTGCATGCCCCCTACTGGAGATTGAGCCTGGAACCCAGGCATGTGCCCTGACCACGGAATCGAGTCGTGATCTCCAGGTTCATAGATTGATGTTCAACCACTGAGCCATCGTGGCCAGGCTATTGTTCCCTTTTTTTTTTTTTTTTTTTTTTTAATTTCTTTATTGATTAAGGTGTCACATATTTGTCCTCATCCCCCCATTCCCATCCCACCCCTCTCCCCACGCATGCCCCAATCCCCTGTTGAACTTAACCATTGGATAGGCTTATATGCATGCATACAGGTCCTTTGGTTGAACTCTCCCCTCCCCCCCACCCTCCCCCTACCCTCCCCTATCCTCCCTCTGAGGCCCGATAGTCTGATCGATGCCTCCTTGATTCTGGTTCTGTTCTTGTTCCTCAGTCTATGTTGTTCATCATTTCCTCTAGATGAATGAGATCAAATGTCACTAGATATATACTAATAAGAACTGAATGTGAGACGAGCAATAATATTTATGCTGACAGGCAAATGAATCAATCTGTAGCGAGCTTCCCCCTGGACCAACAGTTCTTTTGAGACCCAATTTCGATGTCCAGTAGTTCCTTATGTGTACATGTCAGCACTGACCCCTCAGCTCTGGATGGTGGACAAATGGTGGTAATGGAGGTCCGACTCCCTCTGGTTTGGTCTCGGTCGAACCCAGGGGCACGGCGTCACCTGGACTAAGGGGCACGTGGCCTCCCCCATACCCAAGGGGCGCGTGGTCTCACCCGGGCCTGGGACCCAGCCTCACCCGGATGGATCCAGGGGCGCACGGCCTCACCCGGACCCAGGATCTGGCTTCACCCGTACCCAGGGACGCTTGGCCTCTCCCAGACCCAGGGGCACGTGGCCTCACCCGGGCTTAGTTGCACAAGGCCTCACCTGGATCCAGGGACACATGGTCTCACCCAGACCCAGGAACGTTTGGCCACTCCCAGACCCAGGGCCACTTGGGCTCACCCGGGCCTAGGTGCACGAGGCCTCATCCGGATCCAGGGACGCATGGTCTCACCCGGACCCAGGGACGCTTGGCCTCTCCCAGACCCAGGGCCACTTGGGCTCACCCGGGCCTAGGTGCACGAGGCCTCACCCGGATCCTGGGACACATGGTCTCACCCGGACCCAGGGATGCTTGGCCTCTCCCAGACCCAGGGCCACTTGGGCTCACCCGGGCCTAGGTGCACGAGGCCTCACCCGGATCCAGGGACATATGGTCTCACCCGGACCCAGGGACGCTTGGCCTCTCCCAGACCCAGGGCCACTTGGGCTCACCCGGGCCTAGGTGCACGAGGCCTCACCCGGAACCAGGGACACATGGTCTCACCCGGACCCAGGGACGCTTGGCCTCTCCCCGACCCAGGGCCACTTGGGCTCACCCGGGCCTAGGTGCACGAGGCCTCACCCGGATCCAGGGACACATGGTCTCACCCGGACCCAGGGACGCTTGGCCTCTCCCAGACCCAGGGCCACTTGGGCTCACCCGGGCCTAGGTGCACGAGGCCTCACCCGGATCCAGGGACACATGGTCTCACCCGGACCCAGGGACGCTTGGCCTCTCCCAGACCCAGGGCCACTTGGGCTCACCCGGGCCTAGGTGCACGAGGCCTCACCCGGATCCAGGGACACATGGTCTCACCCGGACCCAGGGACGCTTGGCCTCTCCCCGACCCAGGGCCACTTGGGCTCACCCGGGCCTAGGTGCACGAGGCCTCATCCGGATCCAGGGACGCATGGTCTCACCCGGACCCAGGGACGCTTGGCCTCTCCCCGACCCAGGGCCACTTGGGCTCACCCGGGCCTAGATGCACGAGGCCTCATCCGGATCCAGGGACACATGGTATCACCCGGACCCAGGGACGCTTGGCCTCTCCCAGACCCAGGGCCACTTGGGCTCACCCGGGCCTAGGTGCACAAGGCCTCACCCGGATCCAGGGACACATGGTCTCACCCGGACCCAGGGACGCTTGGCCTCTCCCAGACCCAGGGCCACTTGGGCTCACCCGGGCCTAGGTGCACGAGGCCTCACCCGGATCCAGGGACACATGGTATCACCTGACCCAGGGACGCTTGGCCTCTCCCAGACCCAGGGCCACTTGGGCTCACCCGGGCCTAGGTGCACGAGGCCTCACCCGGATCCAGGGACACATGGTCTCACCCGGACCCAGGGACGCTTGGCCTCTCCCAGACCCAGGGCCACTTGGGCTCACCCGGGCCTAGGTGCACGAGGCCTCACCCGGAACCAGGGACACATGGTCTCACCCGGACCCAGGGACGCTTGGCCTCTCCCAGGCTATTGTTCCCTTTTAACAACTCCTTCCTCTGTGCTCTCAGAGCACTTCCAAGCACCTCTGCATCCATTCATTCACTTACCCAATATTTAGTTTGCATTTAACATATGTAAGCAGTTCTGGGGAAATTAAAGGTTCAAGTCTCCCTGAACTATCAGCAGAAGTTGATGCAAATACCAACCACTGGATCAACAAAGTGGTGAAGAGTAGAACTTTGAATCCAATATTGAGAATGTCAGCTCCACTCCTTAGCAAACTGTAACTCTAAGCCTCAATCTCCTCTCCTATAAAATGGGAGTAAGTCTCCTTAACTGAGTTGTAAAGATAAAATAAAATTAGGTAATAAGCATAAAGCATTTACCCCAGTACGTGCCTGGCACATGGTAAGTGCCCAATATAGTAGCGATTTTATGGTATAATTATTATTATCGCTACAGTACAGAGATGTGTGCAACAGAGGAATGCACAAAGAGCGAAAGGAGCAAGGATTCGTTTTGCTTTGATTGCACACCTTGCCTTTCTGGAGCTCAGTAAGTGTTTGTTGACTCAAATTTGGAGGGATGGTGTAGACTTTAAGAACTCAGAGACGGACACAGCTGTGAGAGAGGGAGAGCCAAGGTGGCCAATAGGTCACTGTTCAAAGATATTTCAAAATCCAGGAAAACAGGGAATAAGCAGATAAGGCCTGGAATACCAGTGAGGCCACTACCAGCCCAACAAGGAAGTTTCTCAATGTTTTGAGGTGACTCCAAATGCCAGTCAGGAGCTGGGCTGCGTACAGAAGAACAGCTGAGGAGCCTGTTAAAGATAGGAGTTTGGGAACTCAGATTCAATGGATTGGGATGGAGCCTGAGGATATGTATTTTCAACAGACAACCTAAGTGATTTTATTGTGAAGTTGGGTTGTCCCCAGAACCAGAAAGCAGAATAGAGTTCTCAGCAGGGCCCTCTGCTCTGGCCTTGAGAGTTGACTCTATGCAAAATCTCTCCTGAGACTGGGACCTCTCACTTTTAGCCAAGACTCCACAAGGGGTAGAGTCTGAGCAGTCATCAGGTGGTTCAAGGTTATATACTATATCCTCAGGAATAGAGATAAGCTTCCCAACAACAATACTTCCTGGGCCGAGTATCTTTGTGAGGTTAGTAATTGCTCTTTTAGATCATTTCCTGGGCTAACAGCAATAATAGCAGTACTAGTTACAAAGTGCTGGCAATGTGCCAGGCACTGTACTAGTCTACATACATTATCTAATTTAATTCCCACAACACCCTGCAAGACAGACACTGCCCTCCTGAAAGATAAGAACACCAAGGTTTAGAGATGCTAATGAAAGTGCCCAAGGTGACATAGCTAGGAAGACACAGACTGAAACAGGAAGTTGGTTATTTCCTCATGAAACATATTGCTGTTTACCCACTGACAATTTCTTCTGCCAATCTCTGGCTCTGGCTATACCTTTCTTGCAGACTGGACTCAAAACCCTCAGCCTAAAGAGATGATAATATTTCCTCTAAAAATCCCCAAAGAGGGGGGTTGAAGGAGTGATGGGGGGATGAGGACACATATGTAATACCTTAATCAATAAAGAAATTTTTAAAAATAAAAATAAAAAATCCCCAAAGAACTGAATACAGAGCTCTATTTCTGGTGCTGTTCAACCGAGAAGCAGTGAATAAACAGCTAAGGTCATATGTTTCTGTCACACCTTTTCCCAAAGAGCACAAAACACATCAATATTTACTATCTCATCTGGTCTCATGATTGCTTTAAAAAAAACAAAACACTTCTATTGGATTGAGACATATAAATAAGGGGTTCTGTAAAACATTTAAAATGACATTATTTATAAGGTCCCATTCTTTCCTCTAAGTGTTGCCATGCTGTTTGTTGCTTTTTCTATTCAAATAGAATTTTTTATTTTTATACATTCATTTCAAAGAAATCTAGTTATATAAAAATGTAATTTTAAAAATGGAAGTGTCCGCTGTTGCTTAGCACTATTTATTTTCTCTTTTTTTCTTTATATTTCCCTTTAATGAGGGTTCATCTCTCTTTCTTAAATAGCCCCAATGGATCTGACAATTTGTTTACAACACTCACTATTTATACTACTTTCCTGGGTCCATTTTTGGCCCACTGGCCCATTGGCCCATTACCTCGTCTCGGGCACTGCCATCCTTGTCTCTGAGGCAGGCCACAGTTTCAGAAACTCCATGTTAGGCCCTCACCCCACATGGTCACCTCTGAAAACGGACACTCTTCTCTCTTGCTCACCGATGTTTACAAGTGATCAGCCCCCCCTGCAGCTCCCAGAATTATAATGATTAGAAACTCCTATACTATTTTGATTTAAGTTATTTTGCTTAATACAAAAATATATAACAAATAACAAGGAGAAAAAAAAGTCAAAGTTTTCAGTGGGAGAGGCAATATTTGTAAGGGGCTTTTCTTGATTATCTCATGTCGCTCTACTAGGGAGTTTCTCATTCGATCTAAAGGAGTGCTTCTCATATACTCCAATTTCCAATATCACACATCATCAATTAATAAGCAATGAGTACCATCCTTACCTTCAAAAACTTTCAATATATTAAGAAGGTAGCGGCACACAGAGAGACACTATTACTTCCTAAAGGAAGACTCAGTCTTTAGTTCTTACAAAGCCTCTGCCATAAGACAGTCAATGCCGTCTTGTCTCCTAACTGACACCCCGAGACATATTTCAGCAGTCTCCAAACCCATGCCTCATCCATAGAACTCTCCTGTGCATGGAGAACTGCATTGGACACTACTTCCCTGAGAACTTTTAATTCTCAGAACCCTTTGGTACAATTTCCACATTATTTGGACTACCTTTTCTATATGGTGTGGCCATGGCCAGCTGTGGTTGGTATGGGCTGGATTATTCCAATAGAAGCCACAATTATATAAGCTAAACTGAGCTCATAGTCTATGGTGACCTCAAGGTTAAACACCCAAACATTTAATAATTCTGGACCTCCACTTGAGAAGACAAGATTTGTTCTATCGCTCTCTAGCTATGTGGTTTCCAACAATGGCAACAACTTCTCTGTGTCTTGGATCCCATCCATAGTCAGAAGGTAATACATTTAAAACCTGTATTTATAGGGGTTTTGTGAAATTCAAAGTAAAGATGAAAATAAACAGAACATCATATAAATATTAAGTAATTACCTTAGAATTAGGGAAGACAGTCTCTTCTAAACTTTAAAAGGCAATAAAATAATTAAAAGCAAATTTTAATTAACTCAAAACACAGACTTGCCAACATCCTCCTGTAAAACATACCAGATATCTGCTCATGAACAGCTGGTAGCAATCACATCCGGGGGATACCAGCATTTTACTTAAAATAAAAAACATACTTTCTGCAGACTTCTTTTTTTCCTTACTGTCCTGAATTGTGTGATCTTGAATCACTCTTTCATTGTTTTCCTCATCCTGCCAATATTTGAATGCCTACTATTGGACAGTAACTGTGCTAAATGCCACAAATCCCAAAGGAACAAGACACGGTCACTTTTCTTCAGTCAAATTGGGTTTGAACATAATTAATCATGTAATAAGATTATACAACTATAATATCCTATATAATAAAAGGCTAATATGCAAATCGACCGAACATCGGAACGACTGATCGCTATGAAGCACACTGACCACCAGGGGGCAGATGCTTAATGCAGGAGCTGTGCCCTGGTAGTCAGTGCGCTCCCACAGGGGGAGCGCCACTCAGCCAGAAGCTGGGCTCATGGCTAGTGAGCACAGCAGTGATGACGGGAGCCTCTCCCACCTCCACAGCACAGCTAAGAATGTCTGACTGCCAGCTTAAGCCATCAGTTGGACATCCCCCGAGAGCTCCCAGACTGCGAGAGGGCACAGGCTGGGCTGAGGGATCCCCTCCCCAAGTGCACGAATTTCGTGCACTGGGCGTCTAGTGTGTGTGTGTGTGTATATATACACACATATATATAGTATATATGTGTATATACTATATATATAAAATATTAAAAAGGTAATATGCTAATTAGACCGGACATCATTCCAGACATCCTTTCTGACAAAGCTGGGGCCGGAGGGAAGCAGCCCAGGTCCCAGGTGCCTGCCGGTGGCCAGAGGAGGGAAGCCCAGGTTCCAAGTACTGGAGGGAAGCCAGTGCCGGCAGCCAGGGGAAGGAAGAACTACTCTTGCACGAATTTTCGTGCATCGGGCCCTTTGTGTGTGTGTGTGTGTGTGTGTGTGTGTGTGTGTGTGTGTGTGTGTGTGTGTTTGTGTATGAATAGAATATTGTAGGAATACAGAAAAGGAAGTAATCACATCTGCCTGGAAGAGTCTTCATGAAGGAGGTGTCATCTCTTTAGGGTTTTAAAGGATGGGCCCCTTTTCAAGTTCTTACTGGGAGAAGCACAAGGGTGAAGAGAAGAGACCCATAGAATGAAGTCAATGGATCTGGCTAGCACAGACACATAATCCAAACCAATTAGCATCAATGTGGGATTGTGGTGAGTCTAAACTCTTATTTTTTACAATCACAGCCCTTCACAATTGACTTCTACCTACCCTTTCAATGTTTGTATATGCTTGTAGATGTACAGCATACTGGTTGAATGTGTAGTCTAGATTCAAACAAGCCTGTATTCAAATCCTACCCTAAGATGACCAGTATTGCTACCTTGGGCAAATGACCACCCTCTGTGAGCCTCTCTGTTCTCATATCTAAAAATGTTGATATGCCAAACTCATAAGATTCTTGTGAGGGTTCAAAAGATAAGGTGTGTAAAATAGGTAGCACTTATTAAACATTTATGAAATCCTCAAAAAATATTTGTTATTGTAGCCAAGACTGCTAATTGTCTATCCAATATTCATTTCCCTTTATTCTCTATTCTGTTGGGTCACAATGTACTAAGCTAAAAGGTACACATCATTCCCTTACAGAGAGGGGCGACAAAATGACAAAGTTCTGGTCAATGAGATATAAGCAGAAGTCACTGGATAGACTTGTGGGGGTGGGGGGAGCCTTAAAAAGGGGAACAGGTTGGGGCAGCACAAGCTCTTTTGCCTTTTGTCATTCTTTCTTTTCTTATTTGGAGCATGGACTTATAGCTAGAGCTGGAGCAGCCATCCTGTGACCACAAGGAAAGAGCAAGAGAATCACAGAAGTCCCAGCCCAGACAAACTTAAGTCACTGAATCAATATTAGCAATTGTCTACCAATAGAGTTCTAATGGTGAGAGAAAAAATTAAACCCCTACTTCCAGTATTTCCAGGCCCTGTTGTTTAGGCTTTCTGTTTCTGTTAGGTAAATTAAATATACGGATACATTCAAAAACCTGCTTGAATCTCTCCAAAGTAGTACTGAACAAAATAAGACAACATAAAAGAATACATTATTGTCTCATTTCATCTCTATAGGCAAAGGTACTGGCTACTTTTGGGGAGCAGGAAGGGAAAAGTGATTAGGGGAAAGGAAGGATGTCTGAGGTGTGGATAATGTTTTATTGACCTAAATGATGGCTACATAGATGTTTGCTTTGGAAAAATTCATTGAGAAGCATATTTCTGTTTTAAGCACTTTCCTATATATGTTATACTGACAACAAAACTATCAGGAATGTGTTCAACTGGCATGGCTCAGTAGTTGAGCATCAACCTATGAACCAGGAGGTCATAGTTTGATTCTGGTCAAGGCACATGCCCAGGTTATGGGCTCATTCCCCATAGGGGGCATGCAAGAGACAGCCAATCAATGGTCCTCTCTCATCATTGATGTTTCCAACTCTCTCTCTCCCTCTTCTTTCCTCTCTGAAATCAATAAAAGTATATATTTTTTTAAATCAGCAATGTGACACAGATTTATTTATAAAGACATTCTCTATGGCATTATTATGACTTTAAAAGTTTAAAAAAAGGAAATTATCTGAACATAAAATAAACATGTCCTTAAAATGGACTATCATATAATCATTTAAATTCATGTTTATAAAGAATATTTAATGTCACAAAACCTATTGTTTAGACAATAAAGTAGGTTACAACTCACTACATACAGTATAATTCCATTTTGCTAAAATACATGTAAACATATACATGAACATATTCCAAGGGAAAACACCCTGAACAATATATAGCAGGTCCTCAAATAACATCATTTTGTTCAATGCCATCTACACTAATAAAAGAGAAAGATTCAAATTGACTGTACCTTCATGACGCTCACCAGCCAATCAGGAGTATGCAAATTAATCCAACAAAGATGGTGGGCTAATTTGCATACACAGGCGCCCAGCGTTTTGCACCGCCCCAGCTGCTCTGGGCCTCTAGGCAGCGTGGGAAGGAGGAAAGGCGGCTCCGGGCCAGAGCAAAGGCTGTGCCAGCAGCCAGGGTAAGGAAGGCCCATTCTGCATGAATCTTCATGCATCAGGCATCTAGTTTTATAATAACATTGATGAGATGCAATAGGAACTCAACTCTTGTTTATATCAATTAGCCTATGGTAAAATTGTTTTTTATACATCATTTCACTTAAAGTCACAGAACCTATGGGCAACGTTAAGTGAAGACACTGTATGCCAAAATGATAACAATGAGATAAAATTATAGGCAAGGCTTATTCCTTCATCTATATTTTCTAATTTCTTACAGGCAAAATGTAAAAAATTATAAGGAAACAATTCTTTTTCCAAAGATTCAGAGGCTCTCAAATGTACCCATTAGTCTTGCTTCACTTGGAAGCACATCCTTGAAGCCAAATACTTCTCCTCTGAAGCCTGAAGTACTCTGTCTTAGAAGCTAACATGTGGCCTCCGGAGTTAAACATCACATGATAACATAGGAAGAAATCATAAGATGGAGATGTCTGCACAGCTCCCACACAAACTGCCAATCAGGGTTCTCATCAATTAGAGTCAGATCATGGACCTCCTGTTGCCCTTTGAGAGTTTCACTTGAATTAAGAGATTCATTAACAAGTGACTGGCTAATTTTTCACTAGCATCTGTCTTATATCTCAAATAAAGACTTAAGCAAAGAAAATTTCCCCCAGCTCCATATGCAATGCCGTGAGCTTAGTTTTTTCTGCTCTCATGTGGTCTTTTCCTTTCCCCACTCATCATAGTTCCACTCCTCTTCCAACACCTTTCTAAACCAGCTTCTTCTTTTTTCTTTTTTAATTTCCTGGGAAGTCTTCTATAATCTACCTAACCTAAATCTGCTCAGAAGTCTTCTCGTATTGGAGGAGTCCCAGATAAAAGGGCACTGTCTGTGGTCAGAGCTATTACCTTTTCATCAGCACACCTCAGTCTGGTTCTGCCCTAAGGAGCACCTCCCATGTGAATGGGCTGTTGGCAAGGGTCAGCTATGTCACCAGGACTAGCTGGTGGTGCTGCCGTCTGAGGTTACAGAGCCAAGGACAGAAGGAAGCTCTTGATCCCAAGCCCCAGGAGATAGTGCGATTGGCTTCATTCTCTCCTTTGCTCTCCCACACTCCAACGGCAATAAGCAATATGATTGCCTCAGGAGAGGGAATATGTTTGTGAATAATAATTCCATCTTTAATTCATAAAGAACACTAGGCCAATTGTCCACAGAGTGCTGAAATAATCTTCATTTGGCTTTTGCTTCAGCCTACCCATTCCAAGCTTTGGTTCACCCAGTTTCCAGACCTTTTGTCCTCTAACCAGTTTAACTAATATGCAAACATATTCCCAAACAGCCTCCAAAACAGATGATTACCAACAGACTGGAGAATGACGCAAATGTAGGCTATCTACATAAGTGAAACAAGTTGAGCCCGAAGGGATCATTTGCATGGCTTAAATCATGGAGACGGGCTAGCTCCACAGGGCTGAATTCACAATTGCTGGCTTTAGCCATTTGGGTGGGTCTAATCCTTGAACTCCAGGATCCCCCACCCTAACACCATACCCACAACCCAACCGCACACACACAGATGGCAAAGCCACCGTACCTTATTGGCCTCTTCTTTGGTGGTCTCCACTGGGACACAATCCCATGGGCATGCTTAAGGAGGACTCCATGCATTTTTTATGAGAAATGAGTCAATAATTGCTTCTTTCTCCCCACAGACAAAGGACCTAGAGCAGAGGGGGCTGCCATCTCAGACTAGTGGCTCCACAACAGAGCGTGGTGAGAAGACAGCATGTGGTGAATGTGAACCCACTAAGCCGCTAATCAGGATTCTCCAGGGAGGGAAATGTCCCCCCAACATTATCCAGGTTCGACAGGTGGTGTGCCCTTCAGGACCTCTCCAACCCCTAAGCCCCACCAGCCTTTCATGCCCACTCACTTAATGATGCCTTTTAACAAAAAGGCCAGTGCCTAGAAAAGCGAGCTGGTCTGTCCCTCCGTGAGCCTCTCAAACTGCCCATCTCATCACTAAGGTAGTTGCTTTGGGGAAAATGCAGATGCCCACTTCTCTGTACCCCGTGCCCAAGTTCCCCACCACAGCACCCAAGCCAAGGGGTGAGCCATACACGTCAGGAGCTTCTTGGTCAGTGTTGACTCAACTGTATCCTGCAATGTTTCATGCCACTTTTATCAGATCTGTCACTGATAAAATAAGAATACAGAAAAGAATAGAGAAAAAATCAGAAGAGGACTCATTATTATTGTGACCATGTGCTGTGCCATCGTGAGTCGGATTTCCCTAGTCTGTTTCCTCGTTTGTGTGTTAAGAGGGTTGAAACTGGATGGCCTCTATGGTCCCACTGGGCTCTCCAGTTGGTCTACCTATCATAACCTTCTAAATGCCCTCATTATCACCCCACCTTCTTCCCATCCCCAGGAGGTCAGTGTGGTGGGCCTCTCCTTTTTACAACCTGTCTGGAGGTGAGACTAATGCAGATGAGATGTTAGAACTCACAAGGCTTTGCAGCTGGTGGGGAATTCAAATAATCAACCCACTGCCTGAATGTCATGCCTTGAGGCAGGTAAGGTAGCATCAGCCCCAAAATGGAGACAGGAAAACTGTGATCCAGAAAGGCTAAATGACGTTCACAAGGTTCCCAGTTGTCCTAATAGGTGACCCCAAGAGGACTGGAAGCCAAATCTTCAGTTTCCTCACACCGATCTCCCCCAACACCACCACAATTGTTATGAAAAGGCATTTTTTCGGATGTAATCCAACGCTTTAAAAGGAATTACTAAATGTGAAATCAAGTGTTTATAGAAGCAAATCATAGCTATAGCACCTTAATATTTACAATATTATTTATGATCAAGAGATGGCAGTAAGAACTTTGATGCTAAACCCTTTGCCAACTAGAAACCTACGGATCAATGATGTTTTTAGTGCCTGCAATCTAGTTCATGAATCTGGAAATCAGAAACCATGCCAGGGGTATTCATCATTAATGGCAAAGGAGTTCCAACCCAACATTCACAGTGCCTGGGAAGAAGCTCTCTGCCCTGTCAGCCTACAAGGTAATCTTGACACATTTACATAAGTGTTTATAGCTCTGCCAACGTTTAATAAGACACGTGGAAGCCGAAGAATGGTTCTATTTATTCGTGAAACTTCAATGCAATTGCAATAAATAGTAAGTGGTTTAATTGAAAAACCCAAATAGTTTTTTAAAGTTAAATTTCATTTCCCATATGTGTGTGTAAGGAGCTCTTTTAGGTTGAAATAATTCATTTGAATTATCTAAGCCAAAATGATCATATTTTCCTCACTAACATAAAATTTTCTAGAAATGTATTCACATAGAAAAATGTTCCCAACATGTACTAAAATTCACATTTAAGAATCCCCATATTCACCTTAGGGGTGATTTTGTTCTTGTAAATGATCATTTTCAACTCATTTAACTCCCCCTACAAAATCCACACAAGCCACCTGGAGAATTATTCCTTGGGATTTTAAAGTATATTAAAACACACCACACAGATAAAAGCAGGGGCTGTTCTGAGTCTAGAGCAGAGGTTCTTAATCTTTCTAATGCCGCAACCCTTTAATACAGTTCCTCATGTTGTGGTGACCCTCAACCATAAAATTATTTGTGTTGCTACTTCATAACTGTAATTTTGCTACTGTTATGAATTGTAATGTAAATATCTGTGTTTTCCGATGGTTTTAGGCTCTACAGCAGCGGTTCTCAACCTGTGGGTCAGGTTGAGAACCGCTAGCAGAGTCGCTAGTGGTTGGGCTCTCAAAGAGAAAGAGCCCCAGCCCTCACCCACTTCTGGCACCAATATGAAGGCAGAGATGCATCATATGCCACCACTGAGACATGGAGTCACTGGTCAGGCCTCATTCTCCTGGCAGGGAGCTGACTGCTCCTTTCTGACTATCTCAAGACTGAACCCCACTAGCCATGTACCTTTAGAGTGTACCTTGCCTGACTCAGCCTCTAATGGCATCCTAAATTACCCACCCAGCTAACGAACAGCCCAGCCAGACTGACACCTCTGGGGCCCTCTGTAGTCTCAGGCAATGAGGGTCCACTGCTGCCTGAGGCTGAAGATTTGCCAGATGAACTGCCTTATCTTAATCCATCTGGAGTGTCAACCAAGGAGCAGGAAAAAGAAAGAACCATTCCAGTAGGACACAAACTAGATAAGAATCTGACGTTTTCCTTTGCAATGACTCGGCATCCTTGCTTTTTCAAAGGAGGAAATCACTTTAACCAGCCCAGTGGCCTCTTCCTGCTACAACATGTCCCTGACATCCATTCACTGACTGTGTAAGCATGTCCTGATTCTAACACATTTGCAGGGCTTTTTTCCTTCTTTAATTCCTGCCATTGCCCGCAGGACTAACCATCCAATAGCAGTGTAATCTAGTAACATTACTCCTCTTAGCTACAATCTCAGCAACTTTAGACAAGGGAAAGTGCGAACAACTGAATGCCACTGGTCACCTCCAAAACTCAGTTTAGCAAAGAAGCAACTCATTTTTTCCCCAACATTTACCCTTCCCCCTCCAAAATTAAATAAATAAATAAGCAAGCAAACTTAGGAAAAAACAGCATCCTTGTTGCTAGGAGTTAATTAAAATGAAACAGCCAAAGGTCAGCAACAGATGATAGAAAGTCCCCATAATTAGCATAATCAGTAAGTAGACATTCAGCAAATGCATACAGTGTGAAAGATTCAGCAGTGCAGTGGCAATGCATGCCTGTTTCTGCAGCCCCGCCACCCTCGAGCCAATGGCATGCACTCCACGTGGAGTAAAAGGGAAGCCTTTGGTCTCTTCCACACCATTCACTGACATGCAGAACCCCTGAACCTCCAAAGGCAAGAACAGTGGGTAAGGACAGCTATCCAGCATGCTCCCTCTGTTCCAGACATCATCATGCTAGTTCCCACCCATTAATTACTCTTCTGTTCACCACCCACATTTAATTCAACTTTAAAGACATGACAACAAGGTCTGAGATTTGAGGGATGTACCTGACTCTCTCTCCCCTCCAGGGGTGGTGGAATCTGATCAGCAAAAGCAATCTTCCCTGGATCACCCATAAAGGCACTAACCTCGTCCACGTTCTCAAAAGCGTTGATGACGTCATATGGCAAACAGGACAGAAGATCAATCACAAACCACGTCTTCAGATAGTTCATGCGGATGAGTTTGGGGTCGGAAATCACCTCCCCAGCTGGTCCAACAAAGGTGGTATGAAAATTCAACACAATGTCCACCAGAAAGATGACGTCCACGATGCTATCCACAACTAGCCAGGCCACATTGTTCTGCCTGGTTTTAAAGGAGACATTGTAAGGGACCAAGATGGCTGTGTAGAAGGTTAAAATCAAGATGATCCAATCCCACGTGGTCTTAAAAACACAGTAATGTAAGATGATGTGAGGGGGAGTCTTTGGTGCCTCTTGCTTGTATTGGGGAAGGATGTCTGAGCCCAGCTGCAGGACCTGTGCAGAAAAACACGACCAAGAGAGAACTAAGTTAGGATTTAATGGCAAGCATCTGTTACTGACAAATCATCATGACGCTCCAGATGGGTCATTGGGTGCAAGAACAGATCCTAGAGGAGTATGGGAGAAGGGAAGTGAACATTATAATATAAATAATCACAATGAAACAACGGCAAACTATTACTTGGTTTACTCTGTGCCTAGCATTGTAATAAATACTTAACATACATGTATTACCTCGCTTCATTCTAAATACAACCTCATCTTATCAGCCAATTACTATTCTATGTGACAAGTGAGAAACTGAGGCTCAAGAGAATGAAATAACTTCACTCAACAAATATGTAGTGTTCTGTGCCAGGAACTGTTCTGGACACTGGACATACAGTAACAACGGAAACAGCACGGTTCCAGGTCTCATGGAGCGCGGTCTAGTAGACAAATCAAGGAAATTCCAAATTGTGATAAGAGCTAAATAAGAAGTGGCATGGAACACCCAGTGATTTGATAGAATGTGACTTGAGGATTAGGAGAGGGAGAGGTGTTTGAACTAAAATCTGAATGACAGCAAGGAACCAGCCATTCAAACTTATATGGAAAACACTATCCCAGGCAGAGAGCATAACTGGTGTAATGAACCCAGGGTAGGACAATCTGGGTATTTTGGGGGAAAGAAAGAAGTCTGATGTGACTGAAGCACACGAAATGAGCGGGGAAGGGTGCTAGATGGGTTCAGAGAGGAAGCAGAACCATGCAAGACCTGGTGGGTCATGGAGAGGCACTGGATTTTATCCTCAGTACGTCTGAGTATAACCGGAGGGTTTTAAACCAGAGAATAATCCGATGCATGTTTATAAAAGATCACCCTGGCTGCTGCATAATGAATTGAGGGAGAGGATTAGAAGAAAGAACAGAGTCAGGAAACGTATTCTAACACCCTGAGAAAAAGATGGGGTGATGGAGAAAAGTAGTCCAATTTTGGATATATTTCTGAAGTAAAACCAGCTGAACTTGCTGAAGGCTAGAAAATGAAGAAAATAGGACAACGAAAGGTACTTACTACTTTATTCCAAAAACCCCACATGGTAGTTGGCCCAGAGTAGGCACTACAGGACTGTCTTTAAGTGAATGAATGAACGTCAAGGTCATGCAGCTAGGAAAAATAGGACCTGGATCCCACACTGCTCCAGCGGGATTAAAACCCATGCCGTTCCACATCGAGGTTATATTTCCCTACACGACAGGTCTTTAATGAAGTAGATTCAGTGAAGGAAGAAGTCTAGAGAAGCTTGGTTCCAAAGAGTATCACAAAAAGCTATGTTTTCAGACACTAGGCTAAGCTGGAAGGGACCCCCACCCCCAGCCCAGCTGCGCTTCTGTGCCACTTACAGATTCTTATAAAACTTTAGGTGACACTTCCTCTTATGTCACGGGAACTTACTTTTTCCTCTAGAGGTTAAAGTCCTGTTAGTGAATATAAAATAATCTGAATATCCCTGCTCCCACTACAATTTGTCCCAGGCCTTAAAAGGTGACAATAAACAAATAAATAAACAAACAAATAAAAGCTAGAAAACGAAGTTGCCCAGTGTGCACCTTTGGGTATGGGAATTATTTCTACCCCTCCCACCAGTGCACAGAGCTCTTCTATAAACTTCTTAAACTTGATAAAGAGCATCTACAAAAAATAAATAAATAAATAAACCCCTAAAACTAATATCCTATTTAATGGTGAAAGACTAAAAGGCTTTCCCCCTAAGATCAAAAACAAGGCAAGATACCAGCTTTCACTACTTTTCTTCAACATAGTACTGCCACTGTGATAAGGCAAAAAAATAAAGATTGGGAAGGAAGAAATAAAAGTATCCCTACTTCCAAATAACATAATGGTGTAGGTAGAATACCCCAAGGAATTTACATATAACCTTCTAGGTCACACAACACAAGATAAATAAAAATCATTGTATTTCTATATACTAGAAAATGAGCCCCAAATGCTGATAAGAGATCAAAGAAGATATAAATAGCCCTGGGTGGTGTGGGTCAGTGGTTAGAGCGTCAGCCCGTGCACCAAAGGGTTGCAGGTTTGATTCCCAGTCAAGGGCACATACGTGGGTTGCAGGTTCACTCTCTACTTCCAGTTGGGGCTCGTGGGGGAGGCAACTGGTATGTCTCACATCAATGTTTCTCTCCTCCTCCCTCCCTCCCTTTCACTCTCTCTGGGAATCTGGAAGCAATGGGAAAAAATATCCTCAGGTGAGGATTTAAAAAAAAGAAGAAGAAGATATAAATAAATGAAGAGGCATGCTGTGTTGCTAAAATTAATATATAGGTTTAGCACAATTTCTAGCAAAATGCCAGCAATTGTTTTTGTAAATACACAAGATTTTATCCTCAGTATGTCTGAGTATAACCGGAGTCTAAAATTTCTATGGAATGGCAAAGGAACTGAAATAGCTAAAAACAATTTTGAATAAGAAAAATAAAGTGGAAGGAATCAGCCTAGCCGATTTCAAGACTTGATATATAGCTACAGTAATTAAGACTGTGTGGTATTGATAGAAGAATAGACTCATAGATTAATTAGAAAGACTAGAGAACCCAGAAATAGACCCACACAAATATGCTCAACTGATTTTTGATGGTGGTGCAAAAAGCTATTCAGTGGCAATTCTGTGGAGGAAAGAACATTCATAGAAGAGAGAGAGAGAGAGGGAGGGGGGGGACTCAATATAAGTCTCATACCCTATATAAAAATTATCTCAAAATGGATTGAAAGCTTAAATGTAAAACTATAAAACTTTTAGAAAAAAAATAGGAAAACTTCTCAGGCTCTAGAGCTAGGCAAAGTGTTCTCAGCACAATCCACACAAGAAAAAACTGATAAATTGGACCTCATCAGAATGTAAAACATTTGCTCTGCAAAAGACTGTTAGGAGGATAAAAAGACAACCTATGACTTGGAGAAAATATTTGTAAACCACATATCCAGCAAAGAAAAGTATCTAGAATAAATAATTTACAACATATGATTTCAAAACTCAACAATAAAAAAAAAATCCAATGAGAAGATGAGTCATGAACAAGTATTTCACCCAAGAGGATATACAGCTGGCAAGTAACACATGAAATGATGTTCAACATCATTAGCCATTAGGAAAATGCCAATTAAAACTACAATGAGCTATCACTACATATCCATCAGAATGGCTAAAATAAAAAATTGAGACAGCATAAATGCTGGTAAGGATGCAGATAAACTAGATCGTTCATATCTAGTTTATGAGCAATATAAAATGGTACAGCCACTGAAGAAAAGAGTTTTGTTGTTTATAAAACAACTAAATATACCACTACCACATGGCCCACCAATTACACTCATGGCATTCATCCCAGAAAAAATAAAAACTTATGTTCTCACACAAAAACCTGCACATGAATATTTATAGTAGCTTTATTCCTAACAAACTAAAACTGGAAACAACCCAGATATCCTTCAACAAATAAATGGTTAAACAAACTGTGGTACATCCATACCATAGAATGTTACTCAGCAATTAAAAGGGTTTAAACTACTGATACATTCAACAACCTGGATGAGTCTCCAGAGACTGAAATTTATATAACGTTTTATAAATGTATATAAACTTTATATAACATCCTTGAAATGACAAAATTATAGAAACAGAGAATAAATGAGTGGTTGCCAAGGGCTTAAGGGGAAGGGGGAAGGGCAGAAAGGAAGTGAATGTGGCTATAAAAAGGCAACAAGAGATATTCGCGGGGTGATAGAAATGTTCTATATCTTGACTCTCCCAATGTAAGTATCTTGATTGTGATATTAGACTACAGTTTTGCAGGAAACTGTCATCAGGGAAGTTGAATAAGGAGCACATGGGATCTCTCTGTATTATTTCTTACAACTGCTGGTGAACCTACACTGAGTGGCCAGATTATTATGATCTCTGAATGCATAATAATCTGGCCACTCAGTGTATAACCTAAATAATTCCTATATAATAAAAGGCTAATATGCAAATTGTCCCCTCGACCAGGAGTTCGACCAGCAGGCAGGCCGACCAACTGCCCATGTCCCCTCCCCCTGGCCAGACTGGCCAGACCCCACCCATGCACGAATTCATGCACCGGGCCTCTAATACACACACACACACACACACACACACACACACACACACACACACACTGAGTGGCCAGATTATTATGCATTCAGAGATCATAATAATCTGGCCACTCAGTGTATAGTTATCTCACAATGAGAAGTTTAATTTTTTAAAAAATCCACTGAATACGGATGAATTACAAGTAAGGAAGGGGACCTGGGCATTCAGTTAAGGAAAGGGCAGGGGAATGGGAGGTGAGTTACTTAGGGGGGTTATTGTATGTTTACAAAACACAACCTGAATGGTAGTCAACAAGAACTCAAAAGAATCCACAAGGAGGCAGCCACCTGCTGATTGCACACCAAAGTCCCCTGGCGCTCCATGGTTCTTGGTAACAAGCCCTCAGGAGGAAATGGCCTTTCAGAGAAAAGTGTCTGTCCCTGTGACAGTCTGATATAATCCACAATTATTTCTAGGTGGATTTCCCATTCTGATGCTTTCCAGGACGCTCTGAGGCCCTGCCTGAGCGAGGCCTGGATCAACAGTGTCTCCATAACGCCCCAAAATGCCAGGTTGACTGCAGACTCTCCCCCTGCTGCTATTCCTACAATGTGTGTTGAAAGGGGGTTAACAGAGGTGTGAGCTACACAGGGAGGGATGTTGGGGACGGGTAATAAGTTTCTCTCTTCCTGTCTCTGGGATGCAGTGCAGCCTTTCACACTGAAACCATAGGTTGTCTGCATTCTGGGAGCAGACCTGGATGCTAGGATATTTGATGGAGCTAAATGTGACACATTCTCTCTCCAAACCTTTATATTAAAGGCTACGAATAATTCCCCTAAGACCAAGCTTTTCTAGTCTGACTTGAGACCCTATATATTTCACTCTTATATTAACTCTTTAGCAACTTTCCATGGCAAACAGAAGGTGGAAATTCCATGGAGTGGGTTCTTCAATGTTTAAGAAAAATAATGTTCTTTAAAAAAACGATTCCCTGACCAAGAATATTTTGCATCCAGTTAACTATCTGACTCCAACAGCCTTTTTAGAGCACAGTGACACATGACTAATGCGTTGATGAGAAAGATTCCCGGGAGTCTGACCCACCTTCCTCCTCCGAAGTCTGGGTGGGAATGGATTCAGACCAGACGACAGATAACAGCGCTGCTCTGATGAGCTCCGCGACTGCCATCCTCAGGAGGGAAAGGTTCCTCGGGGTCACTCAGCATAGCATTATCTGGAAAATGGCTAGTGTCCTCCAAAGGGAGGGGGTCTAGATGGCATGCCGACCTTGCGTCCAGCAATAAGGAGTCTGTCTTACGGTAGATGCTCAGTGATGCTGCAAAGCTTTGCTGGAAACAGCTCACCAGGCATGGAGACACACGGCCTGGTGTAGTGGTCCTGGTGACCACAGCACAGTCATCCTCTCCCCCGCCTCCTTTCTGTCACTTATCAGCATGAGCATGTGCTTCTAGCTCCTTCAGTTGGACGAGTCCTGTACACGGGAAGCTTCCAAAGGCAGCCAGCTGGCAGCCCATCCAGAATGCATTTTCTAAGAGTGGGCCTGTGTCTGTCCTATACACCCATCAGCCTGTGAGTCCCCCAAATACAGACACTACTTCCTTCACGCAGAGTAACGTCACTGTTCACCCTCTCACTGTGCCTCCCCCTACAACCCCCAGCCCCAGGCCCTGCCCATGGGAAATGCTCATTATAGGCCCTTATTGATGAGGCCAAAGAACATTCATCTTGAGATTGATTCTGGAAAGAAGAGAGTGAGGGCTTCTCCCCGGATGAAAAATAGGAAAATCAGACTGACTCTCACATTTCTCCAGCACTCTTATTTCCAAAGTCCTCAACTGTATGTTGGCATCCTTATAACCACCCTGTGAGAAGGTTCTACAGATGGGAAAATGGAAGTCCAGAGAGGCAGACTGACTCACCCTGAGTCATACCAGCGGTGCGTAAGCAGAGAGCTGTGAGTACAAGCCAGGCTGCCAGGTCCAAGCCTTCAAATCTTCACTCTTTGTACAGCCTGAATTACCTCCCATGGCATGTGACATACATCATCATGTCTCATGCAACCTCATGCGATGGGAAAGCTGGCACTTTCCTTATTTTACAAATTGGAAATAAAGCCAGAAGGTAAATGGTTTTGCTCACAGTCATATTGCAGATGACAAAATAACACCTTAAATCCAAGCCAACTTTCCTAATTCAATGTTTTTCTTCTATTGTCTACCAGCTCTTGATTGACTACTGCTTTTGCATAGGACCTCTGAATGATGACAACATGCCATCCTGTCATCTTATGAAAACCGGCTTCTGGTGAAGGCAGCATCTCCCATGTGGACCTTCTCCAGGACTTCACAATTCAAGCCCCAAACTAGCCACACTGGCCAGAGCCTGTCTCCCTTGAAGAATAACTACTCCAGACCCCAAGCCACACCTACATACATTCAGAAAGAAGCAGGACCAAACCACAGAATACCCTGCAACTTTTCTGAGTCAAGTGACAGTCACTATGGAAAGTGGTTTTTGCTAGAGTGGACCAGAGACCATAATATGTCGCTCTAAGTTCTTAAGTGCTGTTCTCTGCTGCACCTCACTCTTAGCTCGTGTTTTTGCCTTATGAATCACTGAATAAACAGAACCAGATAGAAACTTCTGTGTCTTCCAATGTTCACAAATCTACAAACTGGCCTCCACTCTCAACCACCTCCCTCCCTCCTGTTCCAACAGAGAAAAGCCCACCGCCTACCAAAACCCAGTTTCTCCCTTGTGCCCTGAACTCCCCTTCCTCAAGTGCTTTACATCCCCACCCCATGATGCCCTCTCGTTCCATTCCATCAACGTTTGTGGTACCAGGAGAGAGAGTGGCATTAAGGCAGCCTTAATGCCACTCTCTCTCTCCTGGTACCACAAAGATATGCAGCTCAGATCTCCCTCCAAGAAAACCTCTAGAACTAATCCGTCAGGGAGTTCTGCTGCTTGTGCCACCAAATACATATAACTCAGGACCCTGTCACTATTCTCCAACTTTACTTCAACTCATTCTGGTACACCTTCCCTCCTCACTGCAGCACGGCAGCAGCTTCCCAACCTCTCCTTCCTCAAATTCATTACCAAACAGCAACTTGTGTCAATCATTCACTTCCCTGATCAGAACCCTCCAGTTCATTACATTGAACTTCAAATAAGATCTACATTCCTGCTGTGACCTACTAGCCCCTGTCTATCTTTCCCAACTTCACCCAAAAGCCCTTCACCCTCTCACCAACCACGCCACCCCACTGGCTTTCTGCACAAATACCAACGCTCTTTCCCCCACCTTGGAGCAGCGCAAAATGGCCCTCCCCTGCATGAATGGGTTCTTGTCAAGCTTTAGGTCTTGGCGTATCTCCTCCCTAGAGGATTTCCTGGCCACCCTGTCTTCTCTCCCACCTCACTTCCTCTGTTACATTCTATCATATCACCAGGTCTGTTCCCTTCATAGCGTTCATCAGGGTTTATAATAATACATGTATCTGGGGTTTTTTTCTCTTGTGTAGAGATGTCGCTCCCACTAGATTGTAAGCTCCATGAAGGCAGGGTGTTTGTCTTCTCACCACCACATAGTACGCAGTCCTTAGCACAGTGCCTGGCACATAGTAAGTGCCTAACAAAAGCCACTTGAATAAATGAATGACTGACGGAACAAATAAAGCCAAAGAGGAGGCTATAAAATAAGACCCAAATAATAATATGCTTCTTCTTTTTAAAATATTTTATTTATTTTTTACAGAGAGGAAGGGAGAGGGAAAGAGAGTTAGAAACATCGATGAGAGAGAAACATCTATCAGCTGCCTCCTGCATACCCTCTACTGGGGATGTGCCCACAACCAAGGTACATGCCCTTGACCGGAATCAAACCTGGGACCCTTCAGTCCGAAGGCCAACGCTCTATCCACTGAGCCAAACTGGTTAGGGCTAATATTCTTCTTGACAAAAATATAATATTAAGGATATTCTTAGAACACTATAATAACCATGAGAAACAAGAATGGTATATCTTAAAGCCATATTCCAGTGATATGCACTGTCATAAAGAAATAAAAATAAAAACCAGAGTCCCCATATATCTCTTAACATCATGAATGTTTCCAGCAGATGCCCTTCCCCAGGTATTATGATAGGGTTATCACTTAGTTAGTGCTTACTGTATGCCCTATCCTGAGCTAGTAAGCCCTTTACATACATTTAATCCTCACAATTCTATGAGGCACATACTATTATCATTCATCTGTTACAATGAAGAAACTGAGGCTTGGGGAAGCAATGTAACTTGTCCAAGGCCACAAAAGCTTTGAATGGTACAGCCAGTGGTGAAAACTTTGTCAAGTTTAATGCCAGCACCAATGCTTTTAACTCCCTATGCTCCCATGCCAGGTTCTGGGCTGAGCACTTTATATGCAAAATACAATTGAATCCTCATAAAAACCATGTGAAGTAGATACTGGTGTTTATTTTACAGATAAGAAAAATGACTCAAGGAAGGCTAAGTTGCCCAAAACCACAAACCTAATTAAGTGGTGAAGCTGAGATAAACCCAAATTTGATTCGAAAGCCCATAATCTAAACAAGCACTAACCAATGGAGATATCATGTAAGCCACAAACATGAGTCACATATGTCATTTCAAATTTTCTAGTAGCCACATAAAAAAGTAAGAGGATAAAGATGAATTTAATTTTATCAATATCTTAACCCAATAATGTAACCCAACACAGTCAAAATATTATCACTTCAACATGTAATCAATATATAAATCAGTGAGATATTCTACATTCCTCTTTGCGTGCTAACTTGGAAATCCTATGTGTACACCGTAACTTACTCCTCAATTCAGAGCAGCCACATCTCAATTGCTCAACAGTCACATGCAGCCATAGCGCCCCGTACTGAACAGCACAAGTCTGAACCGCGATGTTATTCTGCACCATAGACTATCCTGAACAGACTTACACAAATGTAGGAGTTCCTTTCTAAAGTAGATTTGGAATGAATGAACCAACTACCCACACACCAGACAACAAACTGTGGATTAAAAAATGTGAACCACACACATGTGTGCACATGTAGATGTAAGATGGGGAGGTGGGAGAAGGGAAGACATGTTGAAAAACAAAGGGATGGCTGGGGGAAGCATTTGAGAGGAGGCTGCAAACACAGTAAGTCAATCAAGATACAGCTCTTGCAGGCCAAATGTGGCTTCATAACTAACCAATCTGGAGCAAGGCAAGGTCTCCATGCCTCAATTTCCTCACCTGAAAAATGAAGACAATACTATTTATACCAGATAAGTACTGGGAAGGTCAAATAAGAAAACAGGTATAGATATGTGCACGTATATGTATAAATCTATACATTTTTCTTATAAATGGTTAAGCAGTATCCAAACACCAGTATTTGAGGCAAGTAAAGAAAAATATTGGTTCAAAAGGTTCTTGATGAGAATCAGGAAGGCTCCAGCAATAGTTCATGGAATACATCATTTTTACTTAACAGTTTTGGCTTGCTCAAGGATCAAGTACCAAAAATGACAGAACTGAAATGTCCTGAAAAGAAAGAAAGACTAATAAAGTTCATTTCTTTGATAGAGAGAAAAAAAAAAAGACAAATTAGCTTCAGGGACCCATCAATTCTATGGACTCTCAAGTGCTTTAATAACAACAGCCATGAACTCTTAAACACCAAAAGTTACCCACAAAGATCCAAAAATCCCAGAGTTTAGAACAGAAGAGAGATGTGCAAACAAACTACTAAAATACAATGCAGCAAGTGCTGAGCAATGCCTAGATAAAAATACTTTGAGCAGAGAAAAAGAGACAATTAATTGACTCAGGTAGTCAGGAAAGGCTTCGATGTAAAATGCTTGTCAAGATCTCTCTTGAAGGATGGCCCACAGACAGACAGCAAAACTCAGGCAGACAGTGTACAGGGCTTGGGCATGTTGGGGGGGGCGGTGGTGGTGCAAGAGCTCAGTGTGGGAGAAGCTTTGTGTGGGAGAAGCCTGGTGTGTGTTGTTGTGTTTTAGGGGCATCAAGAGAGGTCAAAGTTGAGAAATGATGCTCAATATAAGGAAAGGGGCAGGCAAGTCTTCATATGCCCTTTAAGCAAAGGCAAGAATTTGAAGTAAGGGAGGTTCATAACCATTGCTCTGTGTGAAGGCGTCAGTGTGGAAGAAGGACCAGAAGAGGCAAGTCTGGAAGCAGAGGGAGGCCTGCTACAGGGATGCTGCAGGACTCCAGGAAGCAGAGGGTGTCGGCTTGAACTGGGAGCAGCACGGGGCAAAGTTGTGGGCAAACTCTAATGTCTCCCTGGGCTGAAGACCTGGCCAATCCACCACGGCCAGGTCGGGCCCTAACAAGGGTCAGAAGAGCCAGCAGCCTCCAGATCACGGTCTCATGTGGATTTTCAGCCGTTATCGCTCTGGACAATGGCAACAGAAGGACCCAGAGTCACACAAAGAGAATTTCCTCTTTGAGAGTGGCCTCTGGGTACTCACCACTTCACCCACCAAACAGGCTCCGCTGATCATTTCAGGGCACAGATACGTGCCACAAACACCTCCATCACCATCATCCACAACTACCTCAGACACCTGCTCTCTGTGGTCAAGAGAAACCTTACCCCTTAAATGCCTTTCTCCCGGCACAATCCCTCCCTCTACACCTATATGTACATCTCTTTCCCTTTTCCCAAGTACAGCTTCAAAAACCTCCCCTGTTTAGAAACAATGTGGGTTTTTATGACTACCAAGTGAGGACAAACTCAGTCCCCACCAGGAAAAGCATATTCAAGAAAAGGAGGGAGCTCGACGTTAAAGAGGCCGAGAATGACATTCTAGTCACAAAGGAAAGCCTGATTTGGGGTTGCAGACGTCTCGAGCTAAACAATTGCTTAATTCCTGTCATACACATCCTTCTCCATAAATCAGGCAGGCTCTATTTTTAGCACTTTTTCCATGATGCACTTGTTCTTTAATGGCAGAGATAAAGGCAGCGGGAAACAAAGTATTAACCCGTATACTTTATGTCACAGTCGAGTACCAACACACGAGACCTTTACAAATAAAAGCACATATTGAAATGCAATTGGGCGACAATGCTGGTTTCTTCCTGTTCCACTGGGAAATACGTCAGTTGTATTCTTTCCCCTTTTTATTTTGAAATCTTCAGCTATATTTTTAAAATTCAAGTATTGAGAATTAGTGATGAGGTTGTCATGGAAACATTGCCATCATCATCAAATCAGCTACAAAGAGTTGTCCATTATCCATGACCCAGGCAAACAACTTTCATGGGGGGGAGGAAGGGGTTAACGTGAAAGGAAATCAATATTGATTGAGGACCTACTAGGTGTGAGGCACTGAACTAGGTGCTTGCTTCCTTCTTCCTTCAGTCATTCGGTAAACATTTATCAAGCACCTACTAAGTGCTAGCAGTGTGTTCAATGGTACGGCTGTAGAAGAGGCAAGAGGGACACTGCTTCTGCCTTCATGGACCTCCTTCATCCATTGGAGGATGCAAACAATAACAGCATCTCCAGAGGCATGAGTGCTCAACGAGGGATTTGTACACAAAAAGAGGCTTCTGACAGGAAGGCCCAACTGGCCTAGGTGGGGCCGCCGAGGTTGCTGGAAGGCCTTGCAGGGGAGCTGTGATGTCTATGTTGAGACTTGAAGAATGGGTAGGAACCTGCCCAGCCAAGAGAAGGAGCGAAAGCTTGCAGGCAGAGGAAGGGCATGTTCCAAGGCTTGGGGGCCAGAGAGGGTTGGACGAGCCGAGTGCTACCTGGCTGACACTGAGAGTGAGCAGAAAGCTGTGGGGGAGGATGGGAAGGAGAGCTGGATCTGGTAAGTCACGAAGCAAATTTTAAATGGACCCAAAGAAACAATAAGATGACATTAAAGGATTTTTCAGCAGGGAGTAATGAGAGGAGGCTTGTCTTTTAAAGCCCCACAAACCCTCACAGCAGTCCTTCAGGGTAGGTAGGAACGCTCTTTCACGAGGATGAAGAAAGATGAGTGAAGCTAAGTAACTTATTCAAAGTCACACAGCTGGAATGCAGTGCTGATTTGGAGGAGGATTCGGGTCAGTCTGACTCCAAATCTCCTTCTCTTCCCACTACATCATCATGTCTCTAAAGAAACAAACACACACAAAACGCTGCAGAAAATCCTCAGACCTCATTTTAGCTGATCATTTATCATGTGCTTATCAAAGTCAAGTGTAGAGTTGATCCCTGGCATCATTGAACATTTGAGTTCTCTCCTGCCTGGCTGGGGTAAACAAAGTTTATTAAAATACAACAGACACCTACACACAATGGCCCTCCTAGAAATAAAACCAAGACCCTCCCCCCACAAGACCCCAGCCCTCAGATGAGAGAGGGATGGTCAGAAGGAACACCATGGCCCCAAGTGCAGGTGAAGCGACCAGGCACAGGCTGGGCTTCAGGGCTGGAAGGCGACAGGAAGGCCATTAGTCCAGCCCTCTCCCCACGCCCACCTTCACCGTACCATCAAGTGGCCATCCAGAACCCTCCAGTAATGACCTACTACTACTAGCACAGCCTATTCCTTATTGACACAGTCCTGAGTATTTCAAAAGTCTCTTTATAAGAGGCAACATCAACTCGAAACCCAGGTACATGGGGCAGAAGGTCCTGTTGTCAAGTTACTTTCCAAAGCAAGAGAATGCCAGGAGGGTAGAACTGTCACCTTTCCCTAAGTCTGAAAAGTCCAGTCAAGTCAACACCCAAAAAGCAAAAATTGTAGGGCAGGAAACATCAAGGCATGGAGAGCCTATTTCTAGGGCAAAGGGCAACAACTTGGTTCACATACATCCCCGCCTGTGGGACCAGGAAGCCAGAAGCCCTGACACAGACAGCCTGAACATAGGGACCCAGCTTCCGCTCTCCTTCAGCTGACAGTGCGCCTGCTCATCTCCTGGGAATTCAGGGAGCAGGCCCGGCTGTGCACGTGTTCACCAAGCAACTTCAGACCCTGCGTGTGTCCACTGCCTGTGGAGGTGGCAGGCTCAGCGCCACCTCGTGCTCCTCACGCACGTCCCACTGCAGGTGGCTGTGGCAGCACCTTGTGCAGGTCAGGGAGGCAGGGAGGCAGGGAGGCAGGGAGGCAGGGAGGCCTCCTCTGCAATTATCCCATCAAGTCCTTGTGCAGTTCATAAAAAATAGATGTTCTGTACAAGTTAATTAAAATGTTCAAACCTAAGACTGAGTAAAACCATTGACAGCCCTGAATATTGGCAATGGTGAGAGAAGGAAGCGGCACCTAGGATTAGACAGGCAGTGTCCGTTCGTACAACCTCACTGTGCAAACTCTGGCAGTTTCTACCCAGTTTTAATCCTGCCTCCTGTTTTAATCCCACTTCCAGTGATCTCTCATTTTCACACTAGCACAAGCATTTAGAGAGCTAACAGTCATCCAAGTGTCCTAAGCAAATATGGTAAGCTGTCCATTTACAGCAAATACACTGCGATGCTGTTTAAAGTTTAAAACAAATGTTTAGAAAGAAAGTTTAAGAAAAATTAAAGTTCAAAGCCTCAGGTTCCAGGAACATTATAGGAAATCAGTAAGAGCTAAAACCAAAGAGCTCAGGAGTGTTTCAGAAGAAGGGGTTATCGGAAGAAGGTATGTGCTGTAGGGGCTGGGAGGGGAACCCCATGCTCCTGCTAGGGTGACAAAGGGCTGCCCTGATAAAGAAACACTGAATAGAAAAGTTCCACCCCATATCTCAGAGATGTGAAAAGGAAACTAGCCATCTGTCTGAAACTTTGGGCAGAAAAGGGATTGTCTGCAAGAAATCAGAACCCCAAGTCTGTGCCATATATGAGTGTGAAGCCCAAGACATACTGTTCACATGGTTGGATTGAAACCATTACAGGACCAGGGGAAACCTTATAGTATGTGATCTGGGCAAACTCAACCACGGCATCCACATGCCTCAGCCATAGGAGAACCAAAGCGCTCACACCAAAAACCCCAGTTACAAATGAACTCACCACAAGAAGAGAGTGAACACCAAGAAAGAGGATTTAAAGTATGTCCATATTGTGTGTCTGGATTTTTAAGCAGCTTTATTCATACAGCTAAAGCCTGGAAACACCCAACTGTCATTTAATGGGTGAATGGTTAAACGAACTGTGGTATATCCACACAATAGAAAAAGGAACAAATCATTGCTACATGCACCTGGGTGGGTCTTAAGGACATTACACTGGAGAAAGCTAATCACAAGAGGTTCAGTCTATGTCATTCTATTATATAACATTCTCAAAATACCAAAATTACAGAGATCAAGAACAAACGAATGGTTTCCAGGGGATAGGGAAAGGATGTGGATGTGACTATAAAGGGGTTACTAGTATATAACAGAGATCCTTGGTGGTGATGGAACAGGTCTGGATTTTGGTGGTAGTGGTGGCTATCCAAAGCTATACATGAAATAAAATTGCATAGAACTACACACACATCAACACAAATGAGTGCATATAAAAACTGATGAAATCTGAATATGGTCTTTAGTTTACTTAGTAATATCCTACACATGTCAGTTTCCTAGTTTTGATATCCTATTATAATAAAGAGGTAATATGCAAATAGTCATTACGCCGTGACAGTAATGACCGATCAGCAGGAGGGCGGGGCAGCGAGCTACAGTGCAGCAGAGAGCTACTCGCACACGGATTCGTGCGCAGGGCCACTAGTAGTACTATAGTTATGTAAGATGTTACCATTGAGGGAAGCTAGGTGAAGGGTGCAGGACACTCTGTACTAGTTTTGCAACTTTCTGTGAGTCTATAATTATTGCAAAATAAAACGCTTTCAAAAATAAATGTCAGCTGTAAAATGCAAGCTGTAAAATATCGGTGTGATATACTTTGTGTAAATACATTAAAAACCCAATCACACTCTATGTTTTACAGATAAATACGTAAGCAATAAAAATATTAAAAATTCAGTAGCAAGCAGACATACAACTTCAGTATGGTGATTATTTCTGGGAATAACTTCTAAAAGGACCTAAACATTACCTGTAATATTTAAATTTCTTAAAAAGAATCTGAAGTGAGAAACTAACATTTACTATCTAGATGGTATAAGTAAATAAATTTTGGTCAAATTACTCTCTACTATTCTGAAAGCTTGAAATATTTTTAAATTAAAACCAAAACTATACATACAACTCCTTGTTTGTATTCACTACAGCATTCTCTGTAAGTACCGAAGATTAGTAACAACCTGAATATGCATCCACAGGGGAGAGCTAAACAGGTTTGGATATAGTCATGCAACAGAATACAAAGCAACCATTAAAAAGAATAAAGGGGCAGTGTGGCTCAGTGGTTGAGCACTGACCCATGAACCAAGAGGTCCCAGTTCAATTCCTCATGAGGGCACATGCCAGATTGCAGGCCCAGTTCCCAGTAGGGCCATGCAGGAAGCAGCCGATCAAATGATTCTCTCTCATCATTGATGTTTCCATCTCTCTCCCTCTCCCTTCCTCTCTCTGAAATCAATAAAAACATATTTTTAAAAGGAAGAATAAAAGGGATATGTGCTCTTAGGGAAATATCCCAAATATTACAGTAAGTGGGGAGAAAAGCAAATTAGAAAATAATATGTATAGTATGACTCACATTTTCATTTCAAAAAATTGATAGAAATCCTATATACAAATATTTGTAATAAAACACATGCTCTGATTTTAAAAAAAGTTACTTCTAAGAAACAGTAAGCTTTCACTTTCTACTTTATATACCTCTATGCTTTAAAATCTGATAAAGAATCTGTTTTGTCTGGGAGAGGCCACGCGCCCTTGGGTCCGGGTGAGGCCATGTGTCCCTGGATCCGGGTGAGGCCTCGCGCACCTAGGTCTGGGTGAGGCCACGCACCCCTGGGTCTGGGAGAGGCCACGCGCCCCTGGGTCCGGGTGAGGCCATGTGTCCCTGGATCCGGGTGAGGCCTCGCGCACCTAGGTCCGGGTGAGGCCACGTGCCCCTGGGTCTGGGAGAGGCCGCGCGCCCCTGGGTCCGGGTGAGGCCATGTGTCCCTGGATCCGGGTGAGGCCTTGCGCGCCTAGGCCTGGGTGAGGCCACGTGCCCCTGGGTCTGGGAGAGGCCACGCGCCCCCGGGTCCGGGTGAGGCCATGTGTCCCTGGATCCGGGTGAGGCCTTGCGCGCCTAGATCCGGGTGAGGCCACACGCCCCTGGGTCTGGGAGAGGCCGCGTGCCCCTGGGTCCGGGTGAGGCCATGTGTCCCTGGATCCGGGTGAGGCCTCGCGCACCTAGGTCCGGGTGAGGCCACGTGCCCCTGGGTCTGGGAGAGGCCACGCGCCCCTGGGTCTGGGTGAGGCCACGTGTCCCTGGATCCGGGTGAGGCCACGCGCCCCTGGGTCTGGGAGAGGCCACGCGCCCCTGGACCCGGATGAGGCTGGGTCCCTGGGCCCGGGTGAGGCCATGTGCCCCTGGGTCTGTGTGAGGCCTTGCGCCCCTGGGTACGGGTGGAGCCGGATCCTGGGTCCGGGTGAGGCCGTGTGCCCCGGGATCCATCCGGGTGAGGCTGGGTCCCGGGCCCGGGTGAGGCTGCGCGCCCCTTGGGTCTGGGTGAGGCCACGTGCCCCTTAGTCCGGGTGAAGCCATGCCCCTGGGTCCAGCCGAGACCAAACCAGAGGGAGTCGGACCTCTGTTACCACCATTTGTCCACCATCCAGAGCTGAGGGGTCAGTGCTGACATGTACACATAAGGAACTGGTGGACATTGAAATTGGGTCTCAAAAGAACTGTTGGTCCAGAAAGAAACTCACTACAGACTGATTCATTTGCCTGTCAGCATAACTATTATTGCTCGTCTCACATTCAGTTCTTATAAGTATATATCTAGTGATATATGATCTCGCTCATCTAGGGGAAATGATGAACAACATAGACTGATGAACAAGAACAGAACCAGAAACAAGGAGGCATCGATCGGACTATCGGGCCTCAGAGGGAGGATAGGGGAGGGTGGGGGGAGGGGGAGAGTTCAACCAAAGGACTTGTGTGCATGCATATGAGCCTATCCAACGGTTAAGTTCAACAGGGGGTTGGGGCATGCGTGGGGAGGGGGGTGGGATGGGAATGGGGGGGATGAGGACAAATATGTGACACCTTAATCAATAAAGAAATTGAAAAAAAAAAAAAGAATCTGTTTTATTTCTGAAACTTGAGGAAATTTTTCTAAAGGGATATAAAGAACCAGGAGTCAAAATCTAATGTTATTGCGCATTTACTATATGCCAACATATTTGTACTCAGAATCTTCCTTATGCCTCATTAATCTCATGGGTACACGTTCGCATTTGAACTTATACTACCTTCCTTTGGAGAGAAGGAAGAGGAGGAAACAGAAGCTCTAAGATGTGAAATGACTTGCCCCAAATCACACAGCTAAATACGTTGCCAAATGAGTTGAAACCTGTACCGCTGCCTCCGTCCATTACTCCTGTCATCCAAATGAGAAACAGAAGCACACGGGGCAGCTACCAGATCTTATAATGAGTTGGTGAGTATCAGGAGCACTTACACCCCTGGCATGGTGGAATGGATGTGCCTGCCCTCTAGCCACAAGTGCATACGTCAGGTTATATCTTGACCTGGCTCCTTCACACGGGAGAAGTGAGAGGGTGTGACAGAAAAGGTGGCTTGCCTCCACGTCTTGCCCACAGCTGCTCCCTGGAGAGAGCGACTGGCACTAGAGTCGTCCCAGGCAGACCAAACCCCAGCAGGGCCACTCCTGCATGAAGGCCACACACAGAGTGGATCGTACACCGGCCACAACTTCCTCCCTACCAAGGCAGAAGGAGTGACAGTGACGAGGTGGTGGCACTCGGAGCTGTGCCCTCTCAGATTCCGCTCCCAGAAAGGGTTCTCTGCCCAGCTGCAGGTGTGCAGTTAGCTGACGGACTCCTGTTAGCTTCCTAAGGACAGAAGCCTGAGCTTTCCAGGGAAGCACCTACCAATAGCTGGGCAAGGAGGTGGCTGAGTCCCGGGACAGGACTCCTCTCGCTGGCGTCTCTGCTGCAGAGGGCCCTGTGGGGATGGCACGGCCTCTCTCAGATCTGCACGGTGGCCTGATGCTTCCCTGACCCTAGACTGCCTCCTTCCCTATTCTTTCATAGATATGTGAAATGCACAGCCCAGGGGCGCAGGATCACTGCAGTAGCTAATCACAGGACTACAGATGTTTCTTCTCCCCCACACCTTACCACCACCTCACTGAGGGCCTCTTTGCCCATTTCTTTTACCCAGTCCAGCTTTCAACAAAGAGTTGCAAGGCATACTCACAGGCAAAAAAACACACACACAAGAGACAGAGCTGGCAACAGAACCAGACCCAGACATTCAGGGATGTTGGAATTATCTGACCAGGAATTTAAAAAATTATGGCTAATAGACTAAGGGCTCTCATGGAAAAAGTAACGCATTAAACCAGGTAGATAATGTAAGCAGAGAAATGGAAATTCAAAGGAAGAACCAAAAACACTGTAACCAAAATGAAGAATGACTTGAAGGAGCTCATTAGGAGACTGAACACAGCTAAGGAAAAATATCTCTGAGTTTGAGGCTATGTCAAATAGAAACCTTCAAAACTGAAGCGCAAAGAGAAAAAGGACTCCCCCAAAAATAGAACAGAATGTGCAAGCACTGTGGGACAACTGCAAAAGGAGTTCAGATATAGGTAATGAGAATATGAGAGGGAGGAGTGAGAAACAGAAAAAAAAAACATTTGAAGCAATAGTAATAGAGAATTTCTCTAAATTCATGCCAGACACAAAACTATAACGCTGGGAAGCTCAGAGGACACCTAGCCTGATAAATGACCAAAACAAACACACACACACACACACACACACACACACATACACACACACATACATACACACACATACACACACACACACACACACACACACACACACACCAAAAACAAACAAACACACAAACAAGAGACAGGAGAGAGAAATTAGGAATATTTTGTTATAAGGTATTTGCAGCACAGTGTTATTTGAAAATAGACCTGGATTAGTTGTAAATGTATATTGCAAACTCTAGGACAACCACTAAAAAAAAAAAAGCAAGAAAAGAAGTATAACTGATGTGCTAAGAAAGGAGTGAAAATAGGATCATATAAAATGCTTAATTAAAACTACAAAAGGCAGAAAAAGAGTGAAAGATAAAATAGGAACAAACAGAAAAGAGCTAATATGGTAAATATTAATCCAACTATCTCAATAATCACTTTAAGCATCAATAGTCTAAATGTGCCAATCACACCAGAGATTGTAAAAGTGGATTAAAAAATGAGACAATTATATCCTATCCTATATAATAAAAGGCCAGCGACCATAATGGCATAATGACCAGAACAACTGATGGGCCAGTCGCTATGAGGTGCATTGACCACCTCTCAGTCCCTCCCCACAGCCCGCAGGCTCCGATCACTGGATGGCCAACGGGGAACCACGGGGAACTGGGGTGGGTGGCAGCGGGGTGGGACTGGGGACTTGCAAGCAGGCGGAAGGCAGACCTCTTGGTCCCTCCTCCTGGCCCGCAGGCTCCGATTGCTGGATGGCCAACGAGGAACCATGGGGAACCAGAGTGAGTGGTGGCGGGGTGGGACTGGGGACTGGTGAGCAGGCAGAAGATGGCTCTAACTGCAGGCTAGGCCTAGGACCCTACCACACACAATTTTGTGCGCTGGGCCTCTAGTGTTTTTATAAGAAACCCACTTGAAATATAAATACACATATAGATTAAAAATAAAAGGATGAAGAAATATATACCATGCTAACACTAATCAAAAGAAAGCTAGAGCACTGGCCGGTATTGCTAAGTGGTTAGAGCATCAGCCCATGCACCAAAGAGTGGCGGGTTCAATTTCTGGTCAAAGGCACATACCTGATCCCCAGCCCCAGTCCAGGTGCATGCAGCAGGCAACCAATCAATGTGTCTCTCTCACATTTATGTTTCTTTCTTTCTCTCTCTCTCTCTCTCTCTCTCTCTCTCTCTCTCTCTCTCTCTCTCTCTTACACTCCCTCCATCCCTTCCACTTCTCTCTAAAAAAAACCCACAAACCTTGGGTATAGATTAACAAAAAAAAAAAGAAAGAAAGAAGAAAGAAAGAAAGAAAGAAAGAAAGAAAGAAAGAAAGAAAGAAAGCTAAAGTAGCCATATTAATTTCTGACAGACCAAACTTCAAAGCAAGAACAGTTATCAGGGATTGTGAAGGGCATTACATAATGAAAAAGAGGTCGATTTTTAAGAAGACATAACAATCCTTAATGGTAATGCACCAAACAACAGAGCATCAAAATCCCGTGGCAAAACTGATAGAACCATACGGAGAAATAGATGAACCCACTATTAGAGTTGGAGACCTGAACACCCCTCTATCAGAAATGGACAGAACCAGCAGGCAGAAAATCAGTAAGGATCTATATAACACCATCAGTCACCTGGATATACCTGACAACAGCAGCAGAATACACTTTCTTCTCAGCTCACCTGCAACATTCACCATGCTAGACTACATTCTGGGCCATCAAACACACCTTCACAAATTTAAAAGAGTAAAAATTACACAATGTCTGCTCTCAGACCACAATGAAATTAAACTAGAAGTCAATAACAGAAAGATAACTGTAAAATCCAAAAATACTTGGACAACACACTTTTAAATAACACATGGGATCAAAGAAATCTCAAGACACATTTAAAAATATTTTGAAGCAAATGAAAATGAAAACACAACTTATCAAAATTTGTGGCCTGCAGTGAAAGCAGCGGTTAGAAGGAAATCTATAGCACTGAATGCATATATTAGAAAAGAAGAAAGATCAAAAATCGATCATCTAAGTTCCCACCTTAGGAAACTAGAAAAAAAAAAACCACAGCCAATTAAATCCAAAGTAGGCAGAAGAAAAGAAATAATAAAAATTAGAGAAGAAATCAATAAAATTCAAAACAAGAAACCATTAGAGAAAATCAACAAAATCAAAAGCTGGTTCTTTGGAAAGATCCATAAAATTGGCAAGCCTCTAGCCAAGTTAACTAAAATTTACTAGCCCCTGGGATGTGACCCAGATGTCTGCCTCACATTGCCAAGTAATGAGCAATTTCTTATGCTAGACAGGTAGACAAAAGCACTAACATCCTTTCCTTTTTTTCATCCATTTGATCAGTTAAAAAACACTTACTACTGATGAGCATGTACTATGTGCCAGGCACTGTTTTAAGCGCTTAGGACATATTAGTGGACAATAAACACAATAAATAAGTAAACTGTATAGTACATTAGAGGGTATTAAGTGGAGAAAACTACAGAGCAGGTTGAGTTATATTTTTTATTTTGTTATGAATGTTTATATAAAACATATACCTGTGTATACACTGAGTGGCCAGATTATTATGATCTCTGGACGCATAATAATCTGGCCACTCAGTGTATATCCTATATAATAAAAGGCTAATATGCAAATTGTCCCCTCGACCAGGAGCTCGACCAGCAGGCAGGCCGGCCAACTGCCCATGTCCCCTCCCCCTGGCCAGGCTGGCTGGACCCCACCTATGCACGAATTCATGCACCAGACCTCTAATACACACACACACACACACACACACACACACACACACACACACACACTGAGTGGCCAGATTATTATGCGTTCAGAGATCATAATAATCTGGCCACTCAGTGTATATGCTAAGCTCTCTTATCCCCTCATCATCTAACATAATTAACATTATAGTTAAGTTTTTTAAGTATTTAAATTACATGATACCAAAAAGTGTGAATATCACCCAAGGACTTGTCCCAGCAAAAGGGAGAATACCATCCTGGCTAGTGAGACCATACGTGGTTTTATTTTCTTTTGCTTCCTGTATCTTTTTTTCCTTTGATCGTATATATTGTTCAAATAAAAATATATATATTTATGGTCTACAGGTACAACCCCCTTTCATATATATAGCACTTCTAGCTCCCTAGCTCCTTCCCTACTCCTTCAAAAAAGTGAATTGACACGTGTAAGCTCAAGCAACTTGGAACAGAGCTGTCTGCAGTCCCTATTACATATGGGAGTTTGGTCCCTTACCCAAAGTCATACATCGTGGTATGCAGCCCAGCCAGGTCGAGAGTCTTGGGATCCTGAAGGTCCCCTCGAAGCCAGCACACTCGCTGTGCACCATTTCCTCAGCCCCTGGGCCCCACAGAGGTGAAGTGTAAGATGAGCTGACCCTCGCCCTTACCTCAGCCAGGCGGGAGTGCTTGTGCACGTTCTCGCCTTTCTGCACGCTGGGAGCCAGCTGCTGCAGGACACCCCTGCTGCTTGTCAGCGCTCTGGTCAGCCGAGCAAACTTCCCCCAGCCTGGAGCATGCGGAAGAGAAAAGAGACAAGTTCAGCCACGTCCTGAAGGTACACGGAGACTCACACCACAAGTTACACTGTCAGAAGCAGACACCTCAGGTCTTCCTGAGCTCCCTCCCCATCGTCACAATGAAGCCTTGCTGCTCAGGAAAGCACGTAGAGATGCTCAAATCTGTGCAGCTTTCCCCTGCACTCTCACTGTACCCTCATTATAACTCTGTGACTTAGGTAGGGCAAGTTTTAGTACCTGTTCACAAAAGGGAAACTGAGGCACAGAGTGCCTAGACAACTAGAAAGAGTCTAGAACCCAGATCTCTCCAATCTGGCCCAAGGCTTTCCGGCCAGACACTAGAGGCAATCATGATTCTTCTCTGACCGTGTGACTGAGCTCAACCCCCGCATCTGATCTAGCAGAGACCCAGCTCACCCCGGGTTTCAAATGGACAAGCTGTCCATCAGCCATTCCATGCATTACATTCTCCAAAACCAGGAGAATAAAAAATGAATTTAATCCATGGGTAAGTGGGGGGAAAGCACTGGCAGACTTTAGTCTGCTCTGGGATTGGGAGAAGGACAGTTGGTGACAGGTCCCCTTAAAACAAGAAACTCGGAGAGACTCGGACTGAACTCAGGATCCAGAGTCCAGAAAGAATCTGGATACAAATCCCATCTCTGCCTCCAGCTTTGTAATCCCCAACAAGTTACCTGGGCTTAGTTATCTCATCTGCTAAGTGAAAATTAAAAAACTCTACCTCCCCACAGTCAGGGTGCATTTGCCTGGTAAAACAAATGGGCTCTGATCAACAGGCTATAGCTGAGGTTGTCTCGAGGCCTCCTTGGCCATCGGGACTAGCCAGTCTATCCAGGGAAAGGAAAATACTGATCTTTTTCTAATCCAGCCCACTTGATACCCAGAATCTAGGATGTATGAGTGATCTTTACTGAGAACTTAAGACATATGAGTGATCTTTTTATGGTCCCCAAAGACAACTGTCCCTTCCAAAATCCAACAACCCATTTGCATCAAGGTTGACCAAGGCAACTGCCTCACAAAACCCCTGAAAGCCTGTTGGGTTTCTCAAGGCCAAGCTTGGAGTTGAGGGTCCCCAGTAAATAAACAGAGCATGCAACTATTTTTACATGACAGCTAAAATCAGGACAAGGCGACTTAGTTTTTTGTCCTTTAAAGTTTGGCAGTATTCAGTGCCTGGAGCGCCTTCCCAACACAGACTCCGAATCCAGAGGACAATGCAGCTAAGCAGAAGAATGGCCCTCAACTCTCCCCAGACCAGAAGAAATGGAACTCCAGCTCCTCTGAGAGGAGGTCCAGGGATACCAGGAAAGACATCCACAGGCCCCTCCCTGGGAACTCATGTCCTGTCACTTTGAGTAGAAGCTGCAGAGGACCCCTGTAAGGTATCCTCACCCCCGTGGGAAGGCCGTCCTAATCTGTAGAGTCACAGATTCTCTGAGAGGAGCTGGTGCCATAACGCAACATCCAGAAGGGAACAATGGACACATGGGGCCAGGATGGATGGCCAATGTGGACACTGCCTAAATGTCCTCAAGTCTTCCTCCCCCATCTTTTCCCTATCAAGGTACAAATAACCAAAAATCTACAATAATGTCTTCAAGTAGCAATCACTGGATCATCACCTCTCCATCATCCTAAGGGAATAAGATATAATGGTAACACCAGAGCGGGAGAAGGGGCCCATGGATTGTATCCATTACTCTGTTTCTTTCCCAAGAGTGCCTCACAAATCTCCCACATGAAGACGCATTAAAACAGGTCGGCAGTTACAACCGCTTGCCAGAGCTCTCATATCCAAATATTCTAAACCTCTGGCCTTCAAAAATCTCCTCTGGAATTTTCCATTCCTTTTGTTGTCTGTATTTGGATCAAGTTTAACTATAAATTTAGAAGTCAATACATGCATCTTTGAAAATGGATTTGCTCCTTTTAATGTGAGATTACTTGGTGGGGGTCTGAGAAAAAAAACAAGAGGGGTGACTCATTCTTTGGTGAGCAATGCCGAGAGAAGAGCCTGAGCCTCACACTCCGGCTCTCCCCAGCACACTTGCCCAAGGCTCCTGGCTCAGCAGGGAGAATGGGACAGAGAAAAATACACTGTAGTCTATTCCCAATTACCCATAATGACAGAAAAGCAAGAGATGAGAAATAATAAAACCCCTGGAGCATCACAGATTCTTATTTCAGCCAAGAATTTCCACTTTCTCATCCACCCTACACACACACACACACACACACACACACACACACACACACGCCCCAGAGCTGTTCCCAAGCAGCAAACCTAGCTTGGCCTTCATTCCTGCTCCATACCATCTGTGGGTACTTTTTGTCAGAGAGCAAGGGAATAAGCCAAAAGATGGACAGAAAAGAGAAGAAGAGGAAGTCAGGGGCCTGGATAATTCATCAAAAGGATCATGAGAGCTTACATATTAAATGAAAGAGGGGGCTCAGAGAGCCTTCCCAGGCCCATCACCTGTGCTCAGAGCTCTGGGAGAAAGGCCAGTTACATGGTGTCAGGTGTTAAATAGACTATTGCCATGTGTTTACCCCTTTGTGGGTTGTTTGTGGGAAAATATTGGGCACCAACTGGTTTCTTGAACCCATTATTAGGATGCACTTGCCCCATTCCCAAACCCAAAGTTAGGCACTGCATGATCAGAGAAAATAAAATCATTTTAAAGACGATCAGCACAAGTGACTTTTAAAAAAGACTAATCTGATGATAGGAAAGCATCTCATGCCATTATGTCAACGAGCAAGGATCGGGGGATTTTCCTGGGGTTTTGGATGATCCATCCTTCCTTTCCATCTCAAAAGTGTATTTTAAACAAGACTAAGTCAGCAACACTCTTAAGACCCTGAATGCTGGTGGAAGTGTGGGACCGAGACGCCGCCGCTGGATCTGTGGGCTCTCACAGTGAGAGAGCACACCCAAGGAGAAATGTCAAGTCAGAGAGCAACCCAGCCACAGGGCAGCTCATTTTCCACCTCAACTTGATCCTTGAGGCCAGAACTGCAGTTTATAGGCTTATGAACAAGGCCTGGAGAATGATCACGCTCTTCCATCATAAACAGACTAGTATAAAATTTGACCTTGTCCTAAGCAGACCACCAAATCGACGTGGGCCAGGGGCACAGTGACATGACAAGTGGGAGGGCCTAAGCGTATCTGCCATGGCTTTTGAAATGGACAGGCTTATAAAGCATGTCCTGGAGGAGGTGTTAGGCATGATCCACTAGGCATGATACACTGAGGACGAAAGTGTGTGCGTGCGTGTGTGTGTGTGTGTGTGTGTGTGTGTAGGAAATACATCATTGAAGCAGGTTAAATGAAGTGGAACATTTTATTTCTGAAAAATAAACCTAAGTGAGTCTCAGCACATCACTCATATAAGTGAGTCTCATTTATCACACAAATGTGACTTATCTCTTCTTTCAGGTTTCAGGAGAATCAAATGCAGACAGCAGGTGACATGTGAGGCGTGTTCTCTATTGAGTATGCCTTTCCCACTAAATAGCACCTACACGTCACCTAAAAATGTTCCAATGGGAGCTTACATATTAAATGAAAGAGGGGGCTCAGAGAGCCTATCATTCTGGCTCGACCTAATCACTCAGTTTAAGTTGTTAAGAGAAAACTTGCAAAAGTAAGTGTCACAATATCTGATTCCCTTTAAAATATTATTTGTGAGTTGATTCAGTTAAAGCAAATGGCCTTTCTAGGTGGTAGCAAGATGATACTTAATCATGAGTGAGCCTATCACCAAGTAATAGCTCTTGCACTGAGAAATCTTCCCGTCAGAAGCTAGAAAGCAGGGCATCCCACATCTGCAGGAGAAAGGGAGCCTGCAGGTGGGAGACTTCACGCCTGCTGTAGTCTTAAACCAAAAGGCAGGCTGAAACTGATTTACTATACTATCAGTAAAAAGCAAAAAGAAAAGAAAAGAATGCACTGGTATACACAGCACTGTGCTCTGAGCTCTGTAAGTGTGAGCGCCCAAATGTGCTAGGATTTTAAATATTCTCACAGTACACAGCCCCTGAGAGCATCCACATAATTAATGCTCTTTAGTTCCTCCTATAATTCCCATTTAACAATCACAATCTGGTCACATCCAGAATAATAGGCCCCAGTTTGCCTCCCCTGGGTTCCACTCTCATCTCTGCTGTGTCTCGGGAAACCACGGGCGCAGAGCTCTCTGGCAGAGCTGGGAAGTCAACCACAGGCACAGAGCCAGGGAGCACTGCAGTCTGAATGCGCCCCTAGCCTCCCAGTTATCATGAGTAGACGCGTTGGAAGAGGGATGGAAGGATGGGAAAGAATGCCATGACACCCTCGAGTCCCAAACCTCTGGGAACAACGTGCCATCTTTTGCATATCCTGATGAGTGGGCCTCTTCAGGAGGACAGTTATTCTAGAAATCTGAGCTGTCTCCTTTCCAATATTATTCAAACGAAACAAGCATGTGCTATGGCTGAGGTGCACGATAACATCTGTGGTCACAGCTGATTAAATGACACACACGGAAATGTTACTCGTGCTCATTAATACCATGTTCCAAATAAATGAACTGGCTGCAGACTTACTCAACCACACTGATAGAAATGGACTAAAATCTACTTTAACAATCTTGAAATCCTAGAACTCAGTCAAATTTAAAGATGTGTGTGTATATATAAAGATGAATGTGGCCAAGGACTACCTCATTTAGGTGACTGACATCTGTCATGTGAAAACCCAAGAGGATTCTGATGACGCCAGAGGTGCCCAACTACCTTCTTCTAAACTTCATTGGAAAGGATTGATCTGGACAGGTATAAAACTGATTCAGATGCTTTCCTAAACAAAGCTTTTCTTCTCCCCTTCTCCTCCCTCAATACATTCCAGAGCAATAAAACGCTTTAATATCAAAGTTTAAATCTTGATCTTTGTGCGGAGATTTCCTTGGCAACCTCCAATTCTCTGTAATGCGGCTCACAATGCAGGCAAAAAAAAAGCCACAAATATACAAATCAGAATTACAAACCTTTACATGAATCATCCTCAATTGGCTGTTTGAAAGCTGTTATGTCACTGAAAGTGCAAAGAAATAAAACCACTTTATCCTGTTCGTTTCGAATTGGAGCAATTTTCACAAAGAACCACACAGGTGTCCCTGAAAGAAATAGCAAAAGGCTGGTCAGTAATTTGCATTCTCATTTGAGGGGCTATGGAAGCAAAGACTTGAGAATGAATAGCTACAAATATTAATTAAAAAAAAAACTTCACTCCTTCTGGTACTGGGGTTATTATACCATTAATTTCTCTTCTTGCTGGAATAAAAACCTTCACAGTGACTACTTAGTGGGGCTTTTCTCCTGTTAAAATAATGTTGTAAGCGCAGAGCTCTTAACCCTTGTAAAACTATTAGAAAATGGGTTGAAAATCCCTCCACATGTATGGTAATAGCTAAGGTCCAGAGACACAAAGACTTGCTGTAGACCATGTGATGGAGTAAAGAGTAGGGGCCAGAATGGGCACTGCCAACATGGCCGGCAAACCATGCAAACCCAAATTTCCTAAAGGGCCCCAGGGTCAAAATCCAGTTTGGGAATCCATCCAATGTGGCTCATACGCTCAATCAACCAGGGACCAGAAACTGTATTTCTAAGTCTCTCTCCCCAAAATAAACATTCTAAAGGTCCAATACAATAGCAAGTGACAACACATTAAGAAGGGGAAGAATCACCACAATGAATCTCCAGCAAAGGCTCCCTGAGAAATGGAGTTTTCCAGGCGGTTTGGGGTTGTGATTACATTAGGACCTCAGGAAGCTCAATGAAAGTGGTTCAACTTTTAGTCCTCGCTCCTGAGCTAAAGTAGGGGATAAATGAGCTCTTCCAAAGCACTGACCTAATCCACAGAAGGAGAAGCTGGGCAGGGCTCCTCTCACTGACTTCTCATATACCCACTCAAGTATCGGCCAAATACCTACACCAAGTCAGCCTCCAGCTTCCAAAACATAATGAGGGAAAACAAGTGTTTTCTATCTCCAGAGGACATCAGCAAGTCTCACCGATCAATTCTGTGATACAAAATTAAATGAGACACAGAGCAATGACAAATCCCTCCCTCCCTATCTAGTTCTTGTCTCCCAGTCCCTAAAACAGCACCGGGCATATAAGAACCTACTATCTGTTGAATTTTGCATATCTGGGCTAGTATTTTACATACTATTTTAGAGCCATTTTCAAGTTAAAATATAATCAATATTTCCCTATGTTAAGTATTAGAGAAGCTTCCAGGCACTGGGCTCAGTATTTATTTTACTTTATTTTAGGAGATAGAAAGCAAATAGCTCAATGAAACTTGGAGATGGAAATAGATCCCCAAGAGGTCACCTGGGTCTCTCTGCCCACAATCACATCAGTTTCCATATCATTCAACACAGATAGACAGACATCTTTGATTAACATTAGGATTAGCCAGTCTAACTTAATAACTAGTTTACATATCCAGCTATACCACTTTATACATATATAAATATGACTACCCCATGTAAAACAGGCAGCAAATAGATTAAAAGAGAAATGTTCACCTTAAATCTTAATTATCTATGGGTTCATCTATAGTTAATTTTCATTCTCTGTCCATTTTCCCTTTCCACAATTTTCAACTGCCAGTGTCTGGGCGCTCTTAGAAGACAACTGGATTATAATGTCACTAAGAAAAATGTGTTTTGAAAAAAAAAAATCCACTATACAAAGATCACAAATAGCTTTCCAAAATAAGAAAATGTGGCCTCTGAATTACCCACTGTTTTTGGAACGCTTGTGTTACTGCTTCTCCCAGTCCCCTCCTAAGAAGCTGTGGGGTTTAAAATCATTTTCAATTAAGCAACAGAAAACGAAAAAGAAAACATCACACCAACTGAGCCTATGTACCCACAGCTCTCGGGTGTATCCTCGCTGGTAAGACAAAAAGCAAACAAATCAAAAAACCATTTTCTTTCTGCTCTAAAGAAAACCTGAAGCGATTTTCGTTTAAGGGGGTAAACCAGAAAGCACTTCTAATTTATCGAAGTTTTAAATCAGATGAGAGGACAGCCATGACTGATGTCTAACACCAGCAGTCCTGTCTTGCTGGAATCCCCAGCACCCTCCCCTTCTCAGCTGCCACCATGGGTCCTCCACTGTGCTCAGCCTATGAACATTCCCGTTGGAGCTATACCATCCAATCTTTATATTCCATTCATGACTACTAGAACTGATGACAACCTACATCTTCCAGATCATGAGAGCCACTATGTCAGTCATAGTGAGGGGGCTCTTCATTTTATGACCGTTCCAGCTCATCATGAATTCCCCCCATTTCAACAGTTCAGACTATTTAAAACAGAGTGCTTCTCTTCACTAAATTGTACCCACTGCTAGCTTCCAGAAATGTTCCCCCATTAAACACATGCTATTCTGATCAGCCCTTTTCAGTATCTAAATATATATCTTGTACCAAAAATTCGCATGGTTGGTCTGTATTGCCTTCGAGTTCATCTACAGCTGATCATTTGAACGTGTTGAGGGAGGAACCTTCTTTTCCCTGATCTGATGTTTCTCTGTACAGGGACATCTTTCAATGTAACACTCCAGGCCTTTTTCCTGGGCTGCTAATTTGGGGGGGGACAAGAATTGGACGTGGGCAGCTTGACTACTTCTCCCACCTACTTTCTTAGAGATTAATCTGCATTCTGCTCTGCTTCTCCATTTTATAAATGTTGGGGGGGAGGGTGTCAAAGGACAGAGCAGATGGCTGCTAGGAGGAGAACTGAAGTTCCCCCATGCTACCTAGGATGGGTAAGTAAGTCTAATTCCAGGATTCACTTTAAGAAACTGTTGACCTAAAAGAATAAAGTAGTCAGTAATTTTACCTGCATAAATGGGCTTATTCAGGAATAGCAAAGAATTACAATTCCAGTCATGGAAGCTATGGCAAAACCATAGACAAGTCTGGAGAACAAAGGAGAGAAACCTTTTTTTTAAGAGGAAAGAGATGGGGGGCAGGGGGTGCATTGGGAGGGGCTTTTACAAACATTGGAGAAAGCTGGGAGTTCCAAGTGCAGTGGTTTTCACTGGCAGAGTGATTGAAAGGGCTGAGCTGTTGCCAGGCCAGGGTAGTCAAGTAGAAACATCTTCTTGTTGGAGATGCAAAGTATGGGTCTCTTCCTGTTTGGGGTAATTAATGAGTGGTAGGCTGTGAGAGCTCCCCCTAAAGGCCCTCCCAACTCTATTTTAGTTGAGGTTCCCTTTAATTTCACAAAACTCTCACCCACAGATATGAACTCCATTTTCCAGGATCAGCTTTACTAGTCATAAAGATGATGTTTTATCCTCCATTTGCCCAATTTCTACATCTCTCTCAATCAGTTCTGTTCACGGGCAGGGAAAGATGGTCCTATGTAATGACCCCATCAAACCTTTACAATTGAGAACTGTCTCTTTAACTAGATCATAATCCACTCCAAGGAGTTCTGATCTACTTTCTGCCTTATCATCCAGCACCCCATATTCCAATGGCATCTAATGAGGGTCACATCAGGCCACTGCATTGCTCAACTCCAGAGGCCGCCATCCTGAAGTGGTGAAACTCAACCACCTTGACAGGGTAGGTGCTCTGGAAATGCTTGCTGAGTTTCAAAGTAATAAATCCTGCTTCCAGTGTCTTCGCAGTCACTCAGACCCGCCTCTCTACCAAATTATCACTACCCAAGCAATCTAGAAAAGCAAGTAGAATGGGTTTAAAGTGTCCACTCTGAACTTCTTCCAAAGGACAACATGAGTCCCTCCTAGGTGTCACAGACCATCTTTTCCTCTTAAGAGAGAGAAAATATATAAATAAATAAATATATGTGTGTGTGTGTGTGTATATATATATATATATATATATATATATATACACATATATATATATCCCTTTGACTCCGTTCAGACCTAGATCTGCACAGGGCAGCTGGCCTAGAGGGATCTCTCCTAGAATCCAGACTTTGAAGCAGGATCCATTCCATAAAGATATAAGAAAGAAAATAAATGCACACAATTAAAATTCCGCCTCCTCGCCCAACTATCTGCAGTGGAAAAAACAAGAAAAGCAAGTATTTGAGGTCCTCTTTTTGTGAAAAGGACAGAGAGACAATGATAAACTTTCTGCTAAAGGAAGATCAATACACACATCCAGGAGAAACAGCATCTGACAATCCTGCTGAAGCAAAGGCTGCTGCTGCTGCTGTGAGAGCAGCTCTTTTCTGGCAGAGGATGCCCATTGGAGGGGCAGTTCAGGTCAAGCTCCTCCTTCTGGTCGCTCTGTGATTCTCACCCCCTGCACAGCTCCCTTGGGTCATGTACTGATGAACCTGACACCTAGCCTGGCGGTGGGGTTTTTCAGCCCCAGCAGTCAGATAACAAAACAGCGAGGCTCAGGTGTATGAGAGTATTTTGGGCCTCCATCATCTTCTCCCTAGCCTGGGCCTTCTCCCAGGTACTCTCTGTAACCAGGCAGCCAGGCTACATTCAACAACAACAGAATCGGCCAAACCACTGCAATTGGCTCTTGGGAAGGGCTGCATGAGCTGGGCCATTCGGAGAGGTCCGGAGGCCGGACCAGGGAATGGCAGCCTGCCCCAGGAAACAGACCAGTGGCCTGTGGTCAACTTCATTAAGACAAATGACTAGCGCAGAGAGGATGAGACAGCACCAGGGGGACATAGTTGGCCACTGGCCATTAGAACAACTGATTTGGAATCCCAAGTCCTGGGTTTGAGCCCTGTCTCTTTGTTTATTTTGTGGCTCGGCCAGGTCACTTTAACCTCCCTAGGAATCAGTTTTCCTCGTTTTTAAATGGGGATCATAGGCCTACTTAAGATAAAATGTGTTCAATAGATAGGTATTTAAAACTATTACTTTCCTTTCTCCCTTCCTTTTAAATTCTTCACCTGTCCGATTGAAATGCTCAATCTCACCTCACAGGGTTGTTTGGATGACTTAAAAAGAGAATATATGTCAAGGCATTTAATGAAACTCCAAACCTGCCTCAACCATAACAAGGGGAAAGCTAGGGGGAAAAAAAATCAATGCTTATACCTCGATGTAATAAAAATGTGATTAAAAAACAAAAAGCAAAATCTAAATAGAGAGAGTTACACTGCTTGTAGATAAGAAAATTCAATTTTGTAAAATGTCAGACCTCCCCATTTAATATATAAACTTAATACAATTTTAATCAGAATATCAATTATTCTTTTTCCCTTTGTTTTCCTTGGAGCTTGATGAATGGAAATTCAATTCAAATTGAAAAATAAAAGTAGAATGGCCAAGAAATTTTTGAAAAGAAAAATGACAGGAACTACCTACCGCAGTAATTAAGGGCCACTGGCATTGGCCCTAAAAAAAGCAACAATAAAAATAGTGATATCATTTATTGAGTGCTTACCACAATGAAGCCAACCCCTAACACATGGTTTACTTCTCACAACTCTGTGAGATGAAATTGCTACTAAGACATTATCCCCATTTTAAATGTGGGGAAGACTAGTGGGAAAGCCTTTTTAATCAAACTTACATATCTAATAAATTACAAAAGGATGCCCTAGCTGGTTTGGCTCAGTGGATAGCATGTTGGCCTGTGGATTGAAGGGTCCGGGGTTTGATTACGGTCAAGGCACATGCCCATGTTGTGGGCTTAATCCCCAGTAGGGGGTGCGCAGGAGGCAGTCAATCAATGATTTTCCCTCATCATTGATGTTTCTATCTTCCTCTCCCTCTTCCTTCCTCTCTGAAAAAAAAAATAAAAATTACAGAAGGATTTCTTGGAAAGGAGAGGAGAGAAACAAACCCAGGAATGAGTAGGAATTTAGCATATAAAGAAAAGGGCATTTCAAATTAGAAGGAAAGAGCTGTTTTCTTTAAAAATAGTACAGAAATCCCCCATTATTGTGGTTTCGTTTCCCTAGGTTTCAGTTACCTGCGGTCAATTTTATTTCATGGAAAATTCCAGAAACAAACACTTCGTACGTATTAAATGGCACATCGTCCTGAATAGCGTGGTGAAATCGCGAACTGTACTGAGTACCGGGATGAAATCTTATTGGTCCTGCCATGCCTCCCAGCATCTCCGCTCTGTATGTGCTCCCCACCCGCTAGTCACTGAGTAGCTGCCTGGGTGATCAAATCCACTGCCGCAGTATTACAGTGCTTGTGTTCCAGGAACCCTTATTTTACTTAATAATGTCTCCAAAGTGCAAGAGTAAGGATGCTGGCAATTCAGAAATGCCAATGAGAAGCCATCCAGTGTTTCCCTTAAGGGAAAAGGCGAGATAATATATGTAGGTTTCAATACTATTCAGGGTTTCAGACACCCATGGGGGGTTCTGTAATGTATCCCCCGCAGATAAGGGAGGACAACTATACTGAGACAACCGAATAGACAGTGTGGAAAGTAAATTAAGTTAGACTACTATGCCATGTAACATATAAAAATGAATTCCTGCCCAGCCATTATGGCTCATTGGTTGGGCCAGTATGGCTCAGTTGGTTGAGCATTGTCCCACAGATCAAGAGGTCACCAGATTCGATTCCCAGTCAGGGCACATGCCTGAATTGCAGGCTCAATCCCTAGTAGGGGGGCATGCAGGAGGCAGCCGATTGATGTTTCTCTCTCATTGATGTTTCTATTTCTCTCTCCCTCTCTCTTCTTCTTTCTAAAATCAATAAAACCACATAAAAAATAGTAATAAATAAATTCCTAAGCATTAGATAAAGCTCAGAAACACAAAGGAAAACACTGACTGAAAAATGTTATACTTCTATATATATATACATATAAAGAAAAATTTTAATAGGAGAAATATTTTTCATTATGTGTGTGATTTATCAATATCCCTTAATCTAAGCAGCTCTTCACACTGAATAAGTAAAAGACAATCCATTAGGAAAATAGGCAAAATGATATTGTTTTCCTATTACATTCATCTCCACAACTAGATTGTAACCTTCTCAAAGGCAGAGTCAGCTCCTTACATCTGGATACCCACAGGCCTGCAGTAGGTAATCAATAAGTACTTGGCCAGCAGCTTCTCCTTGCTGGCTTGGCAGAAAGCTCTGATGGAGAATCTGTCCCAGGGCTCCAGAACTCGGGGCCACCTGCCTTGCCATAAGTTGTGGAATCGGTCACACGCTGGGGAGTGCGACCTGGAGGGTGTGCTGTTTTCATTCAGGGCTGATACTTCCTGATTTTCTTGCTTGGAAAATGGAGAAAGTAACTGACTAGCACAATAGTGACTGCCTGAATCTTTACTGAATGAGTTTATTAATGATGACTGTCATTTATGTAAGAAAATGTTCTAGCGTACTGAGAAATACTTAAGTAACAACACAAAATATAGAACGCTACCAAAATGCCCACGTTTATTGGTTCAACTGGCCAATAGACATAGACCTGTCAAATAATGCATCCTTCAAGATATGAATATTCCATATACTCACTCCAAAGCACACTATGAAGCCTTCTACTCCCAACTCCCCAAAATGTTAGAAACACATTAATGCTTATCAAAGAAGTTCCTTTCTACAAAGTTGTCCTTGCAAATACCAAAGAATGGGAGAGGAGAAAAAATAATCAAAACAACTTATTAAAAAGCTTATAAAAATAAGTAAGAAAAACACCAGAATTAAATAGAATATATGGGCAAAGAATCTGAACAATTACTGTAACATAAAAGAGTAATTTAAAATAGTAAGTAGGAAAACTATTCAATCTCACTAGCATTAAAAATACTCACTAAACAAAAACAAAAATTTAATTGTAGGCAATTTGATAAATTATACTATTAAATCCTAATATGGTATGATGAGTCAGATGCTCGTAATCTTCAACTGAACTTGGAAATGGGTTCAATTTCCCAGAACACTGTTTGGCAAAATGTCTCAGAAATCTTAGTTCATAATCTTTGACACAGTAACACTCAACTTCTAGGAAAAATTTCATAAAGTCCACAAAATATCTTTGCACAAAGATATTCACTTTAACATGTGTTTAATAAAGAAAATTTGGAGCCTTATAAATACCCAACAATAGAGAAAGTATCAATAAACTTCTTTCTAAATGATATTTATGGGGAATTTTAATGATGGGGAAATTTTTGTGATGAAGATTACATAATTGTATGATTGCAAATTGCATCTATGTCAAAATATCAATTATGTAACACATGCACAGGCAAAAAATGAAAGGAAACACACCAAAAAGCTAAGAGTATAGGAGTATTTCTCTGAGTCTTTGAGGCTTTGACGTGATTGCTTTTCTTCTATATACCCTCATGTATTCTCCATGGTAAACATGCACTAATTTAAAAATGAGAAAGAAAAATAAGCACTCTTTTAGATGATGACATTTCACATTTTAAAAATCTCCATGGGGTTGCCGTTTCCCCCGTGGGACACTACACTGCTTCAAAATGCTGAAAGTTTCCATCCAATGAACCAAAAGTTTGAAAGCAGAAGCAAACTCTGCCTCCTCCTTCCTCTCCTCCCATCCACGTAGGTTCAGTCTGGTTTTCCGGGGCATCGCCCGTCAGTCCAGCCCCCCACTGCTCCATCCCCGGCTTCAATGCCCTCCCTCTGAATCTCATACTTCTCTTTCACTCCTCTGTTTCTTGGGGACTAGCCTTTCAAAGTCACTAAAACAAACATCCGCTGAGCAGCTCCTCCAGGCCGGGCTCTTTGCTAGATTCTTGGAGAGATTTACTTCAGACCAGACAGGAGTCCTGACAGTAGAAGTGCTGCTTCCCACCTCCTGGGCACTGCCTGGGGCTGGGCAAACTGAGGAAGAGCCAATCATTGGGCACCACAGACCAAGTCCTGCACTCAGGCTCCTCCTCCCCCCCCCTCCCGCCTCCCCCCCCCCCCCCCGCCTTCTCCCCCGACACCCACATCTCACCCTCTCAACTGCCTGGTCCCCTGAAGAGGCCACACTCATCTTGTCACCAGCAGGGTGGTTCCTAACAGCCACCACCTCCAGTCTCTAATGCTCCCTTCCATCCCCACACTCTACCGGAATCATCTTCCTAAAGTGAAAATCTGATTATCTGCTTAACCCTGCTTAAAGCTCCTCCATGCCCCTCACCCCCACCCTCCTTCCCCACCACTGCTGCTCCTAAGAAAAATTCCAAACTCTTTTAACGTAGCTGTGTGTAGCTGTGTCGTCGGCCCTTAGTAACCTTGCAGCCCCATTGGCCACCCTTCACTTACTTACATTTTTATGTAATTACTCCATGAGTTTGGTGGAGCACTTTCTGTGTCGGGCACCATGCTGGGTGCAGGGAGTTGGCCATAAAGAAAGACACACCCTAGCTGGTTTGGCTCAGTGGATAGAGTGTCAGCCTGCAGACTGAAGGGTCCCGGATTTGATTCCAGTCAAGGACACATGTCCAGGTTGTGGGCTCGATCCTCAGTAGGGGTGTGCAGGAGGCAGCCGATCAATGATTCTCCCTCATCATTAATTCTGTCTCTCTCTCCCTCTCCCTTCCTCTCTGAAATCAATAAAATATATATTTTAATTTAAAATAAGAAAGACACACCCTAGGCCTGGAAGCCAGCCTTCACTAGCTGCTTTCTGTTCTGGCTCCTCAGAGTGTGACAGGTGGACCAGCAGCATCACCATCACCTGCGAGCAGAATCTCTGACCTTCCCCAGACCCACTGAATGGAAATAGTGGTTCGATTCTCAGGTGACTCCTCGGGCATGTCCAAGTCTGAGAAGCCCTGTTGTTCCTCACTCTCACCTGCTACCTCCAGGGCTCACTCTCACCTGCTACCTCCTCACTGAAGGCAATAGCAAGTGGCATCACAAACTCAATTAAGCATTCTAACAGCCTGGGGTACTCTTTGCCCTCCTCTTTGCCTAACTCCCACCTATCCTTCAGTTTCTGCATGGACTTCCTGTCTGCAAGGATGACTTCCTTCCCTGACCTCCTGAGCTGCGGGTAAGTAACTCCCCTATGTGGTGTCACCAGCAAGACACTTTGGCTCGCCCGACCGGCGTGGCTCAGTGGTTAAGCATCAGCCTATGAACCAGGTCACAGTTCGATTCCCAGTCAGGGCACATGCCCGGGTTTCCAGCTCGATCCCCAGTGGGGGGGCATACAGGAGGCAGCCAATCAATGGTTCTCTCTCATCATTGATGTTTCTATCTCTCTCTCCCTCGCCCTCTCCCTTCCTCTCTGAAATCAATAAAAATATTCTTTAAAATAAATGGTCCTTTAAAAAAAACAAAAGACACTATGGCTCTGTCCTGTGGATGCTGCCCCCACCCCTGCAAATGCTATAAGAGTAGAAGCTGCGTCTATCTTGCCAAAACCAAATCCCTAGCAGCAAGCCTAGTGTCTGACATAGTAGGTCAATAAAACGCTGTTAAAAAAAAAAAAAAAAGCCTAGCCCTGATCAGTGTGCTTAGTGGTTAGTGCATCGGCCTGAGCAGATTCAGTCCCCAGCCCCGGTAGAGCCCTGTGCCCAAGCTGGCATGCGTCTCTCAGTGAGCCCACTCAGTCAACCTCCAGGGAGAGAAGGGATGCTGACTCTTTGTAGAACTCAGCTGAACTAACTGACTCACACACAGAGGCGACGTCTACTGAAGAACAGAACTTCGTACGCCAGAATCGCCTTCAGTGCGTGAGATTCAAGGAGACCTTCATCCTGGAGGCAGCTGAGGAAAGAGCAAATTCCCTTTTCTCATCTTATACTGCCTCGGGGGGCAGATGCTCACTGAAGGCAGTGGCAAGTGAATCACTAACTCTATTTAAATTATGTTTCCTTCTCTCTCCCTTCGGTGCCAAACACGTATCGTTGAACTTGAGCAAGATAAATGCACAGTCTGATGAAGCTTGAAACCTCCGCAGCAGAATAGAAACGCAAAAATTCTTTTGGTGGGACACCTGCCCAATTAGTATTGTGTGTTGTGGGGAAATTCACACCATCCAGCACGCAAAGCTGCTGGCGTGGAAAACCCTTCACGCTCCATCAGCTGGACGCACGTGCGGAGAAGGCCACTGCGGCGGGCTCCTGGTCAGAGCTGTCGCCCTTGGCCGTGTTGTCCAGAGTGGAAGGACTGGCGTGGCTTTCACCGTCTTTCACCTCATTCCTCTTATGCTGACTAGCGGGTAGGTCGCTAGACCCACCGGCTCAAGGAGAGAGATGGAGCAAGGCAACGTCTCTAACATGAAACCTACAGGACCAACTTCTTGGATTTGTGGATGCCCAGAGATGATCTCCAGACCAGCATCTGCCCAGGTGACCAGCCACACCTGCCTCCTCCAACACGCCAGACTGAAAACAAGTCCTGGGCCCTTCCAGATCAAAGCAGCACGTGCCCTCTGCTTTCCAGAGCAAAACACGTCACTTGGAACGCCACCGAAATAAACACTTATCGCCCTGTGCCACTGGGACCACTCTGGAAATGTTCTATGGAACCTATGACCTACCATCCAACCCTATATATAAAGGACAGGATTCTTTACCAACAAAACCGTGTTGTGAAAACAAAGCGGTATTGGACACCTCTGCAGTCCTGCTGTGGCCCTATACCCAGGCTCCATACTTCTAACACAGCGGCTCTCCATTCTCCTCGGAAAAGCAAGCTTTATCCTTGTGCGTGGGGACTGACCTCAAACTTCTTTAACATACTTTGTGGAAGTAGCCAAAACAAATACAAATTAACAATGCACTGTGACTATCAATATTGTCTACAATGGAAAACTGAGGTCACTAGGAGAACAAAATTGGAGTCAGAAACTCTTAACTGGGCACCTGCTGGCGTTACCTGCTGTGCCAAGAGCTGTGAAAGGTAGATACAAAGATGAACCACACAGAATTTCTGTCCCATCCCTTCCCTTCCCCCTAGAAGGTATATAGTCTACAAGTGCCTTAAGCCAGCAATTCACCATGAATAAACCAACAGGAAAAATACTAACTCTGGGCAGGAAAATGATTACGATTGGCCAGTGACACATTCAAATGTTCCCAGGAGAAATAGTATGAGTCATCAATTCATTTTTTCCCAACATACACAATGGGTTCAAGTAACAACATTTAGCTGATGAGAGAGAAGAAAACCCAAGACAGGAACAGAGGAAGCGAGATATTTTACTATGCCAAGCACATTAAGACATGGTTCAGAATGGTCTGGATACTCACTGTTCTTCTTGTACATCAAAATTTCAAAGGAATTCATCTCATAGTTCTCAAATGTTTGCCGCACCTTTTCAATTGTATCTTTATCAGTCAGCTCCCCGTACATAAAACTGCAAATCAACAAAAGAACTCAAGTTAGACTAGCAAAGATTTATTATTCTACCAGCACATATGAAATGTCTATTCTATACCTAGCACTGTGCTATGTAGAACACACACACAGAAAACATTCCAAAAGGATTTATTAATTCAACTGTGATCAAGACTCCCCAAAATAAACAGTCTAATAAGAAAGACACACTGGAAAAGAGTCGGTCAGAAAACAGCATGACAACACATAAGGAATCAGACAACACAGAACAGTCACAGAGCACTCTCTGAGCAGTCAGAGGAGGCTCCCCAGAGGTAAGGACAAATGAGATCTAAAGAGGAAATTAGCAAGAAAAGAACATTCCAGGCAAAAGGTGAGCATGTGCAAAGGCACAGAGATGAGAGTGAGGTTAACTCTGGAACTGAAGGCAGCTCAGTCCAGTATGGCTGGAATACAGACCATGAGGGGAAACCTGCGCAGATGACACAGAGAGGTAAGCACAGCCCGGTCATGGAGGAGAGCATGGCCTTAGAAGCCATGAGGGATTTAAACTTCATCCTGAAAGAACTCTTAGGAAAGATGCAGAGGAAATTGACCACAGATTTTTCTTCTTCTAATTCACAATAAAATAAATACAAGTTTAGGGGGGTGGAGGGATCACAAAAGGTCTCCAATCAAATAAGAGATGCAATTTGATGTTCTAAACATTAAGACAGAGTTAAAGAACCAGAAGATTCAGCCACTATTCTATGCAGCTGTTCTCCTACCCTCTACCCCCGCACCCCTCACAAGAAGAGGGGAAGCATTGAGTTAAAAAATTGATGATGAAATCCTACAAATTCTCACTCCTTCCTGCTCACGTTTAGAGAAAAGTAGACTAGGCGGGTAAAGCAGCAGCCTGGGGAAAATTAGAGAAAACTCCTAGAGGGCAGAAACTCCTGACTACTAGTACTGGTTCTCAGCAGAGGCAGATAATCTGCCAGAACTTTCCATTTTCCTGGTCCCCACTGACTATGGTCTAAAGACGAGGGTTTGTCCCTCCAGGGACAGCATACACCCCCAACAAGACAGAGCGAGCCATGGCACAGGACATTAACAAAATGTAAGAGAAGAAAAGCTATTTCTCGATGGAGCTGGAAAAGCCAGTCTTCTGACCAAGGCTCCCATAGATCCAGGGACCATCTCATCCTGCCCACCCCAGGCCTTCAGGCAACAATAACAAAGACAGCAACACTCAGCCCCCAAGTCTTAGGGAACGTGGAAGCAGGGGCACGGGTTCCTGAACAAGACACTCCCGGTCTTCTAAAATGGTGCATACCCAATGCCAATCTAACTGATTCTTGATGACTTGCTGCATCATAGCACTTCAGAGCTAAGAAGAACCTCAGAGGATATGGAGTGCGATTCCTAAACCACCAGGTCGAGCGCCATGCTTAGCTTGATACTGGAACAGCCTTGGGCTTACTGAGGCTCCTGTAAGGAAAGTGTGCTGGCTGTGGACTTTATGAATCTGTGTCATCTTTATTACTATGTCCCTTCCCGGCCCAGCGAGAGCTGTTGCTACCTGTGGTTTCCCTATGCCTATCTCTTGGCCTTTGGGTGGGCTCTTCATCTATAAACCAGCTTGTTGAATTATCTTTTTTTTTTTTTTTTTTTTTTTTTTTTTTTTTTTTATAAATTTTATTGATATTTCACAGAGAGGAAGAGAGAGGGATAGAGAGCTAGAAACATCGATGAGAGAGAAACATCGACCAGCTGCCCCCCGCACACCCCCCACTGGGGATGTGCCCGCAACCAAGGCATATGCCCCTGACCGGAATCGAACCCGGGACCCCCAAGTCCGCAGGCCGACGCTCTATCCATTGAGCCAAACCGGTTTCGGCTTGAATTATCTTTAAAAAGAATAGATCAAGACTAAATTAGCCCTGCCAAGAACAAGAGGATTCCTCCTAGGAGGTAACAGCTTCAGCTCTATGACCATTTTATTTCGCCGGTTGTTCTGAGGCCTTTTTGAGCTTCCTCCCACTTTCTCCGAGTTAATTTCCTAGATAAAGTGACCTCCATTCAAGTGATGTGATGCCGGCTCTGAATGCCGGCAATTTACTTCACGAGATTAAACAAATGCCCGTAGAATGGAGTCTTCAAATAGACGAAGGGCCATAATGACAGCCAGCTTTCATTCTCTGATGTACTTTCTTAAGCTGTGGTGTAAGATTCCTTCTCCTGGGCATTCTATCTCAGATGCCTGCAATGCAAGAATTAAGCGAAAGAGGCTCCTGAGCGACGCGGAGCATAGCTGGCACAAGGTAGGTTTACCTTATTTCTGGAGAAGGGACCGCTTCAGGGAAGTAAATGAGCTTCTTAGGATTGTATGGTTGGTTGGTTTTTTAAAGTTGGCTAAATGAGCACATGTATCTGATTTTCTTAACGTATCTGATTATAACCAGTAAGAAGCAAGAAAAGTAAGGAAAGGTTGCTCAACTCCCACTAAAAAGTGAAGCTAACTCTCCCAATTAGTTCTGATGGCATATGTGCACATGTAGATGTAGATCTAGACATAGACACTCATGAGGATAAAAGCATACCACGAATGTAAGAGGATTCTATTGTATTACTTAAAGAGTTATAATTTCTTAATCTTTGAGCATTGGGCATGGGGGATCTTAAACTTTCTATTTCCCGGTCCCTAAAACCTAAAGTTTAAGAAAATAATAATATTTTCTAAGCATTTCATACTTTTCACCAAACTACTTATTTGGCTGACTTCATAGCATGAAAATGCATGGTCTCTGAAAACCACAAGTGATGCCTGGGTCACACAGGGTTTTCCACCCTTCGTAGATGAGATTATTTCTTGATTTACAAGGATTAGGAAAATGATTCCGCTTCTTGCAAACACACTGAAGGCAGAGGACTCGGGGAAAAGAGGGCAATGAGAGGAGCCGAAGGCTGTGCTGAGCCCAGACCTGCCAGGGCACCGAAGGGAAATGCAGGGCAGGAGGCAGGAGGCAGGGTCCGTGTTCCACTCAACACCTTGAAGACACTTTGAAAGAGCTGTCCTAACACCACTGCCCAAGGGTGCTGCTTGGTAAGTAACCCTGTCCAACACACAAGCTACGCAGTTAGCACCATTTGCCTCTGCCTTTGAGTTAGGGATCCGAGAGAGCTGTACCAAGAATTGGAAGGCAACAAAGCATGGTGCTCTTCTCTTTTTCTGATGAAAACGTCTGTGAACAAGGCCCTTGTTTCCAACGTTGTATTCTCTAAAAGAGCCACAAATCCTAACAATTCATCATCTAAAATTTTATTTCACCTTCTTTCACATTAGTTTTATCTAAAACCTTATCAGTGTCTGAGTTCACGTTTTACAGATAAAATGATTTTTCTGAGTTTTTCTAGGTTCCCCTCCCCCTCCCCCCATCTTACTGACTGGGAGTTCAGCAGTTGTGGGAAACATGTTTTAAGTCTTTGATTTTCCCAGTACATTGCGTGACATGGAGATGCTATTGCCATAAATATTCCTGAATAAACACTGAATGAGAGAAAGGTAATTCCCACCCTGAGTAAGCCATTTTCTTTTTCCGAAAGATGCTATGATAGACTGTCCAACAGAACAGCCCCAATCATAAATACCTGCAGGTACTGCTTTTTTGCATAACTTCTGCCCTGTGATAGCCAGAGAGCTTGCAAAATCCATCATTGCTGTACACGATAGGCCAGTCCACTATCTGTGCGTTCCCCAACACAAAATTAGTATCTGTTAAAAAAAAAAGAAGAAGAAGAAGAAGAAAAGGGCACATTACTTGAGATTCAATGAGGACATAAATAATGTCAACCATACCAGGTAATTTTGCTTCCATCCATAATAGTCTCTTGAATAGGAAAGTGGCTCTTCAGGAATCCAAAAGAACGGTGATTTAGAGTGAATCATTTGAATGCAATTGCTAAGGTTACTATACCCCAAGAAGAAGTTAGCAAAGGAAACATGGTTAACCAACCAACCAACAGATCCTCTAGCAATCCAGCAATTTCCATGAGACATTTTCCAGTCTGAATTTTTCATCTCAATGAAAGTATTCTGATAATATGACACAAGAAAGATACCAAGATAATTTCTTCTGGGCTCCATCCAGCATCTTCAGCTTGTCAGTCTTTGGGCTAGAAGCTACAGATTGACCTCCATGACCCTGATTAACATTTGCCCATCCTAGGAGGTTTGATTCCTGGTCAGGGCACATGCCTAGGTTGCAGTTTTGATTCCCAGTCAGGGTGCATACAGGAGGCAACCAATCATGTTTCTCTCTCACATTGATCTCTCTCTCTCTCTCTCTCTCTCTCTCTCTCTCTCTCTCTCTCTCTCTCTCTTCTCCCCACCTCCACCCATCCTTCCTTTCCTTTCTCTCTAAAAGTCAATAAAAACATATCCTGGGTGAGGATTTTTTAAGTGAGTAATAATTTAAAATTAATATTAGAAGATAAAAAAGGAAAAAAGATAAGAAACATAAGAAAAAAATAAGACTTAGAAGGTCAATCCAAGAGGATCAACATGCAACCTAATAAAAACAACAGAAAGAACATGGGAGAAGGCCAGAAGACTTTTTAAAATTTTTAAACAATCAAATGTGAGGATAGAATAATGATATTTTCAAGTATGCAAAGACCCAGGTAATTTATTTTCCATATATCCTTTCTTAGGGAGTTACTTGAGAATGTATATCAGCAAAAATGTCAGAGTAAAGCAAGAAAGAAGACAGCATGGGAAGTAGGGGAAAATAGCTCCAAGTGTAGAAAGCAGGGGGAAACTAATAGAAAGCATTCCATACCCAATGATTCAGAGAACAGACATTTCAGAAGTGAATTACATAGGAATAAACAACATAAAAATTCAATAAAGGTATATACTTTGGAAGGCAGGAAAATAAATTAGAAGCATCAAAAAAAAAGCTGTGCAAGAAAGGAAATCAAAATACACTATGTAATTATTGTCATAATTATATTAATTTCCAACTTTTAAAATCAACACAGTCAAGCATGGAATATTTAATTATTAAGTATCTGAATATAACCTCATCAATTCTGACACTGTAAAAATACAAATGATAAACTTAGAGAAATAAGAGAGAACAATCATGAGATGGTTTCTAGAGTTGCTATAATAAGGTATTAATATTTTACTTAAAATTGAAGAAATAACCAATAAGGGAGCAATATAATCTTAGGTGGTAGAAAGTAAATAAAGTGAGCTAAAACCTCAGCTAAATTAACAGAAGCCACTAGATACCTAAAATTAATAAATCTAGAAATAGTTGTGATGCATGTGATTTAGAGACATGGAAGAATCTATAAGAAGAAACAAGCTAAAATTAGAACATGTGGTCTTTGGTTAGCAGAATGGGCAAAGGGACAAGGTATAGGGTGTTTGTTTTCTTTATAAGCCTTTCAGTTTGATTTTTTAACCATGAGCAAATATTACTTTGATAAAAATAAGTATATTATTAATTTTTAATGAATTTAATCAGAAAGGATTAAGTTATCGATTAAATTTTTCATTTACTAAAAAATGAAACCAAGATATATTTCAAGTTCCAGATATTATTGCAATTTCTTATGAAATATTCTGGTCATCCTTTAAAGGTATTCATCACTCCTCAAGCATTCCCACTGTCCCTGGGGTGCATATTCACCTACAGTTATTGGGGAGGAAACAAGTCCACTAGCATTTTCTTTGACTTTATAAAGGAAAGAGAAAAATAGGAAGTGCTGTAAGAATAGAATCATCAGCTATTGACCATGCACTCAGAGGATTTCTCATCATAGAATTTAAAATTCCGAAGCAGTTTATCTACTGCTAACCCAAGCAAGAAATGAGAGCTTGCAGGGAGCAAGATCCCATGATGTGACAGAAGGTCTAGGCATTCCCTCGTTATCCAAGGACCTGAGCCAACGGAAGAAAGAATTCTAGTCCCAGTCAGAAGGCCATCTGTCTCCAACAGGAAAGAAATCCATCCTGGCTCACCTGCCTTAGCCCATACATGTGATCCCCCACTCTGCTTGGCTGGAAAGGGGGCATGTTCTGGATTACTTTCAATTTATGAACTACAAATAATTGAAATGAAAATTACATTCCAGAACACAAGATGTTACAAGATCAGAGATACCCATACAAATGTCATAACGTCACATATAGCATCGGAACTAAGGGATTCCACATAAGCTATCTTCTACATATTACTGAGAATGGGTAGCATTTATTGATATTTATTTTGTGTCAGGCTCTGTACTAAGTACTTTATTATATATTAAGATTTTTCTAACCTTTACAACAACCTTTATGAGGTGGTATCACTTTACTGAATGTAGTGTCATGGAGTTCATTTATTCAATGAAGAAACTGAGCTTCTGAGGAATAGAGCAGATGAGAGTGGGGACTGAACCTGGATCTATCTGCTTTTGATCATATATTACAGATTCTCCTTCTTATCCCATTTCAAATACTAAAATCAGACCATTTCTATGAAAATCTTTGTAGCACCTAGTATGTATGTGCCTTCCTATAGAAACACTAAGAAGTACAACAAGATCTTTTATTGATGAGTCAACATTACCAGCATCGTCATCATATATTATGATTTACCTTGTGAAACACAAGGATGCCCTCAGGAAATACTGACATGGGTAGGAGGAATGGTTTCCTCCTGTAAATGCTTGGCCTCTCCTGTCAGTCTTTGCAATGTTTTGCCTCTTCCCTCATTTACAAACTCTTCTTAAAATGTAGCATTTCTGTAACAGCCCTGCTTCCACACAGTGACAAGAGAGGAGGAGGGACAGGAGCGGAGGCGAAGAGGGGAGAATTTGTGCCTGGATCCCCATTTGAGACTCAGGGGTGGGAGAGAACGCCCATTGGGAACTCAAAGGTGCTACACCGCAAACTTGGCTTTGTTAGCACCACTGAGCCTCCCTCGGCTCCCATGGGGTCTGCAAAGAATCCAGAAGCTCCCAACTGCCCTGCTGCTGCTGAAGTTGCATGAACAGATGGTTATCACAGTGGAGTAAGGTGACCAAAGGCCATGTCTTATCAAACCGCCCAAGGCAAGGATCAACTTGGGGCTTGGGGGTTCAGGCAAATATCAGAGGTGAGCTGCAGCACCAGTGAGAGCCTGGATTATCAAGTTATAGAGAAGAGGGGGGAAAGAGAAGGGTGGGGGGAGAAAGAATATGAATACGTGAAGGATTGGGACAGGACACCAAGTTCTTTTCAATTCAAAGAATGGAACATAGGTTCACCGGCTGCAGCCCTGAGCCCATAGATCAGTTGGTCCCCCAGTGACCAGCACACCAGGGCTATTGCTAGAGACCCAAGAAACTAGAGGGAAGAATAAGGCCTTGCGTCAGGGGATCTGAGGCCCCAGAGGCTAGGCTAAGTGCGTGCCTCCACCCCACACACCATCTTGGAGAGAAGCCATGGGATGGGTAGAATTGGCACCTGAACACAAGAGAGACCCAAAAAGATTATTTAAAAATGGAAGAGCTTGAGATACCACTAACCGGGAAGTTCAGAGTCCACCATACCTGGTCTCCCCCTTGCTGTTCAGTGAGGTGGGACTTTTTAAAGGAGAGAAGATCCATTAAATAAAATAAAGAAGTGAATCTAGGTGGATCTGAGTCAATTTGCCAGTGAAGCGCCAAGGCCTATTGTGAAGCACCAAGCCTGCCACCCAATTCATGTTGTCTGCACTGAACAAGTCCCTCCCTCATTGTTCAGTAAGATGTGTGGGTTCAACCTGGCTGCCCTAGCCCTGACTTACTGGCTCTCAGCTGCAAGTTCCCTGTGTCTCCAGTCTTTGATGCAAATGAGCTAGAGTCTCCAGCCTCCCTCTGCTCCTTTTTACCCCCTGAGGGTCTTCAGCTGCAAGAGTGTGTGCAATCAAATGTAAGGTTTCCTAAATTCAACCTCCCTCAGCCCACACACAGTTTTCCTCCTTGTAGGATAAAACAAACATTTCTCTAAAAATTGGAAAGACTCCCCTCCCCCTCCACAGAAAGCTTCTTCAGCTGATAGGGCATGAGCCAAGCTATGCGGCGGTAGTCAGATTCCAAACCTACCATTTGCCCATAAAACATAACGCAGAGATATTCTAAAAAGAAATTATTAGAAAATTGCTTTCCATCCTAATTACCGCACATAACAAAGGAGAAACTAACCAAAGCAAATGACTTAGAAAAGTGACTCAGTTTGGGCAATTACACAGATAAAAGCTACATTCAGCAGGCGGCTGACACAAATTCGTTATTGCCTGCCAACCCTGGTTATTCAGGGGGCTACAGTAAAAACTCCACAAAGTGCTCCTAATAACTTCAGATAGTTTTACTTGCAAGAGAATCCTTTGCAATGTTATAGATTCCTAAGGGTATCAGTGCTTTTACAAAAAACAAGTTGGAATAAAAATATACACTGAGTGGCCAGATTATTATGATCTCTGAACGTATAATAATCTGGCCACTCAGTGTATATCCTATATAATAAAAGGCTAATATGCAAATTGTCCCCTCAACCAGGAGTTTGACCAGCAGGCAGGCTGGCCAACCGCCCATGTCCCCTCCCCCTGGCCAGGCTGGCTGGACCCCACCCATGCACAAATTCATGCACCAGGCCTCTAATAGATAGATAGATAGATAGATAGATAGATAGATAGATAGATAGATAGATAGATAGATAGATATAGATACTTAGTGGCCATATTATTATGCGTTCAGAGATCATAATAATCTGGCCACTCAGTGTATTTTCTTTTATTTCAGAAAAATAATAGAAAACAATAGAAAAATAATGATGGAGATAAAGGAAGAAAACAAGAGGTTTGTCTCTAAGCAGTAAACAAAGACCAGGAAACAACAGTTTGATTTGCCTGAACCTAAATAAAATCTATACCAGAAATTAATTTTTTAATAAACAAAAGGACAGACCAAGATTTGGTAGTTTGGGAGAGAAAGGAGGATAGGATGAAAAACCAGAAGCTTAGTCAATATAATACACCTAAATGAAACACCTAAAATCTTAATTATCAGCAAGTCACTTTGTGGCTCCATTGTGTTTTTTTCAACAGTAAAATCCATGAAAATCAGTCTTGTAAATTGTCAAGGGCCCAATCTTTGCACAATACAAACTGAACTCCGTAGAGATTCAATACTTATTTGCTTTGTCTCTGATTTTAATATCCTACTGAAATACATTTTTTATTAAGCCAGTAAATTACAATAGAGAGATTTCAATTTGAAAAGCACACGCAAACACTGCATTTACTGGGTATTTATCCCTAAGTGCATGGTTTCCAAAACATGACCTCCATCTTCATTATGCATCAAATTAAAGGATTTTAAAACAGTAAAAACAGGTTTCACAAGCAGTATGGAAGAGAATGAGACTATACATGAAATTGTGTTAGAAATGCAGAGACTTTTTTATAGTCAATGATATTTCACTTCATAAAGGAGAGGGGTCAGTGATATGTTAAATTACTGCTGGGAAATATATATTTGTGTGATCACTTGCTAAAAAGTAGTGCAATAAATTAACTAACAATTATTCTTCTTTTATAGTCGTAATACTTCCTTAATGTATAGCTGTATACATTATAGGTACTTTGAACAAAACTCTTAAACCATTATTGAATAACACCAAAAACATCATTCAAAGTAAGCAAGTAAAAATATTAAATGGTACTAGAAAAAAAGATTTTTTTGAGTTAGTTTTACATTTGCCTCCTCTGTTATTTTAAAATTTCATGGTAAATGGCTCAGTAAGGATAGGGTGGAAGGAAGGGAATCTCAGAGCAGCTCAGTGTAATACAGCACATATCTGAGCATCTACTTTGTCTCAGACATGGCAGGAATGCAGGGGACACATGTGTCCATTTGAAAGTTATGTCGAACTTCCCATCTAGCATTAGCTGTCCCAGTCTACATAGCACATGACTCCACATCTGCTCCCTAACCAAGTATCTGGTTCTATAGGCAGAGGCCTGGCAAGAAGACAATGGCACACATACATGGATAATTAGAGGAGTGTTGTTGACAAAGGCATGGGTGAGGTACTGGCAGTGGTGTGCTGGTCACTGACTGGGCGGTGGGAGCCCTGATTTATAGCATTTGCCAATTTCTGAGGTGCAAATACTTACACCATAGCAGATTTCAAGTTACCAAGGTGAGGTCCCCAAACCAGAAATACGAAAGAGATGCGCATGATCAAATCTTGACAGGTAGTCCCAGCCAGCTCAGCTGGCCCCAGCACACCACTGAGGGAAACCTCAGGGGCAGTGCAGTACCCCAGGGTTCATAGCAGTTGGAAACTTTAAGCCACCTAAACCTATCCAAACCCAAAGAGAGCAAGGTGGAGATGTAAACTTCATTCAAGGGGGAAAAGCTAGGCTATTATGACATCTCAAGGTAGTAGACCTCACAAGTTAAAGCTAGCTGGGAGCCAGAAAGCATGGGAGACCACTGACATAACCCATATAGGTCAGCCTCCCGGGATGCAGAGCCGGTTGGAAAAGAAAAGGGATGCTCAATGTCACTAGCTATAACGGAAATGCATATCAAAACCACAATAGGATACCACCTTACACCTGTTAGAATGACGATTATCAATAAGACAAGCAATAACAAGTGTTGGAGAGGGTGTGGAAAAAGGGAACACTTGTAGCACTGAAGGTGGGAATGCAAATTGGTGCTGCCTCTATGGAAAACAGTATGGATATCCCTCAAAGAATTAAGAACAGAGCTACCATATGACATAACAATCCTTCTTCTGGGTATCTACCAGAAAAATTTGAAAACACTTCTTCATAAAGATATCTATACCCCGATGTTCATTGCAGCACTATTCACAATAGCCAAGACATGGAAATAACCTTAATGTCCTTGGATGGATGATTGGATAAACAAATGTGATATATATATATATATATATATATATATATATATACACACACACACACACACACACACACACACACATACAATGGAATACTATGAATCTTGAGAATACCATGCTAAGTGAAATAAGTCAGATAAAAAAGGCTAAGAACCATATTACTTTGTTCATATGTGGGATATAAAACAAAAAACAACAATAAATCAACAAATAAAACAAACAAACTCACAGACAACACTATGGTAGTTACCAGAGGAGAAGAGAGTAGGGGAAGGATGAAAAGGGTAAAGGGGGTCAAATACATGGTGATAAGAGACTGCACAAAATGGAATATACAAATGATCCTACATAATAAAAGTGTAATATGCAAATCGACCGAACTGCAGAACAACTGGTCAGTGGAGGGCAGGGCCAGTGAGCAGGTGTCGCCAGGCCAGCCAAGGTGCATGCCAGTGGGCAGAGGGAGGGGATGGCGATGGGGTGGTGGGGGTGGAAGCAACCAGTGGCGGCAGGGCGATGGGGGCTGGCGTCATCCCCTGACCACCCACCTGGTCGCCTCCCACAGAGGAAGGCCACTAGTGGCCATAGCGCAATTAGGGATAGGGCTGGCCACAAACTGCCCGCGCCATCCCAATCGGCCCTCCGGTCACATCCCGCAGAGGGAGGCCAGACTTCGGCATAGGCCTGCTCCCCACTCCCCTAAGCCATCAGTAGGACATCCCCTGAGGGCTCCCAGACTAAGAGGGGGAAGGCTGGGCTGAGGGACCCCCTGCCCCCCAGTGCACGAATTTCGTGCACTGGGCCTCTAGTGTATCATAAAACTATATGCTTGAAACTTATATAATGTCATTAACCAATGTTACCCCAATAAATTTAATTTTAAGAAAAGAAAGAATGGCTCTAAGGAGGAAACATGATATGTAGTCCATCAGGCCACGTAGAGGCTCAAAGCACAAGTGTAATAGCAGCATAGAACTCTAATCCAGTCAGTCCCTATAATGTTGAGAGAAAACAAAAGTAAATAAAATAATAAAAACTTAAAAATGCATTTAGATGAAATAAATATAGTCTTGTCATTCGAGTTAACTCATTTTCTCCCATGACTGTGAAGGTCTAGTCTAAAATAGGTTTTCCAAATTCACTCTTCATGGAAATAAAAGTTAAGCAGGAAATAAATATCGGTAAAACTTGCCAATATAGTATCACCTTGCAAATGCTGACTCCAGCACTCTGGGAATGCCAGTGGAGGATGCCTATGCTAGTGTTTTAAGGGAAAAGGGAGGTAATGAGAGGCTATTCCTCTTCTTTCCAGAAGCATCTATGTCACTGAAGCTATGACAAACAATGGATTTGAGGCACTCACGGTTAATAGTACATTAATAATTACAGGATTGACTCAATTAACTTCAGAACATCAGTTTTATGCAACATAGGACTAACCGAAAAGTTGCCCTTTTAATTTACACAAGGAACAATCTTAGGATGCGTAAGCAAATTGATTCTGATTATTGACATAACTCAATTAACACCCAATCAGAAGAGTTTTAAGTAATTTGGCCACTACCAGGAGTGCATGTCTGCTGTGGCAGAGACCGTGAAACTGAGGGAGATGTTGAAGGTGTCCAGATTGCACTCTGTTCCCCGAGACAACACTTGCATAGAGAACAAGCAGAGCATCCAACAAATCCCAGCATCCAGGATATGCTGGAAACTCACAATGGGAGAGGGAGAGGGGGGGACCCAAGACAGCAGCCAAAGAAGACATCGCCCAGAGGAATGAGACTTGTTTCAAGTCTCAGAACAAAGCTTCACACATTCTGCAACGGCCTTCTTCAATCTGACTTAAGGGATCTGGTCACCCCATAGCCAACCTCACAAAAATAAAAATGGCTAGAAAAATCTAAGAATAATTTTGGGTGAGGAGCTTATAAGGGGAAATGGTATAGCATGTGTTGAGTCACCATAACTTCTCTTCAGTCTTTGGAGACGTTTACAACTTATGTTGGTCTTCATCGTGGATGTCTCCATGAGAAATCACAATGTCTCACTCACTTTGGTATTCCTGGTCCCTCGCAAAGGATCGGACACATAAGAGGTCCAGCGTGCTTGTGAAGCCGAACCACAAGCTAGCCTTTGCATTGCATTTTCATTTGTCTTTGATTTTTTTTTTATTCCTCCATGAAATTTGTGCCTTTCCTTCAGTGATTTTTGTTTTATTTCTTTCACTAAAATAAACATAAATCATTCACTTCCTAGTTCCTTCCCACTTCCAACTCTAATTCTTACATAATCTTTGTCCCCAGGGTTTACTGCTTCTAGATTTAATAAAATGAGTCTCTTACACACACACACACACACACACGCACACACGCACGCACACACGCACACTGCATATGCCCTTTGTACACAATTCTAAGTGTGCAAGTCTTTCACGTCATTTATCATCATGTGTGAGTTCACATGTGAGAACATTGCAACACACAGGAGATACCAATGCGTCCCAAAAGACAAGAGCAAGTTTTATTTTCATTTTATTTTGATCATGTGCTCACTACTAACATAACCCTAAATAACCCTGTTTTATTACTAGCTTGCTTGGGCAATGTCATTATTGAAAACAAAAACAAAAGAGGAGAAAACACCAAGTGTTGGCAAGGACGTGGAGTGACAAGAACCCTCACACACTGTTGGTGGGAATGTAAATTGATACAAACCCTTTGGAAAATTGTTTGGCAGCCTCCACTGCAGTTAAACATATGCCTCTAGGCATATATCCAATATATGCCCACACATCCCAAAAGACGTGTGCAAGAACGTTTGTAGCAACATTAATAGCACAACACTGGAAACAACCCACACGTTGTTGGAAGAGGTCACTGAGAGGATGTGATCTGCCGGTTGACTCTTGAGCTGGACCCAGGCAATCAGAGGCTCCTCAGCCCCTGCCCTGACCTTGAAATGTACGTTCTGCCCATGCTTCCCACAGTGGGACCTATTTCAAGGACACAGCCTTGAGAAAGTAAAGTGTTGTTGAGACCATCTAGACTGATACGTGAATGAACCAATTTAAGGCCTCTTTGAAAACTTTGGAAATTCTGCCAAAACCGGTCTGGCTCAGTGGATAGAGCGTCGGCCTGCGGACTGAAAGGTCCCAGGTTCGATTCCGGTCAAGGGCATGTACCTTGGTTGCGGGCACATCCCTAGTAAGGGGTGTGCAAGAGGCAGCTGATCGATGATTCTCTCTCATCGATGTATCTAACTCTCTATCCCTCTCTCTTCCTCTCTGTAAAGAATCAATAAAATATATTAAAAAAAAAAAAAAAACTTTGGAAATTCTGGTAGGCGGGGCGGAGATCTACCCATTAGCAGCCTCGTTGGGAAGCTCCCTTGTTCCCTGAGCCTGCCACCTATCATTCTGGAGTGGTCTGCCGCTTTCTTCAGTCTCTCCTTGCCTGTCGTGTACAGGGGCCGGTTTGCAAGCGAACACGTGTCCACCAACAGCATTCAGAATGGATGAATGGCATGTGTGTAATAGTCATGCCATCAAGTACTACACAGCAGTGACAATGAAATGACAGGACACACAGCAACATGGGGGAATCTCCAACTGAAGTCCCATGTATGTAAAGCTCAAAAACAGACTAAATGAACTCCAGAGCTCAGAACTGCAAAACAAGGTGGCAAAATTATGAGGAAATGCAAGTGATCACCTTACAATCAGGAGATGGTCCCCTTTGGAGAGCAAGGGACTTGGGATCAGGGAGCGTCCATGGAGCATCTGGAGAGCTTATAAGATTCCACTTCTTGACATCGGTGGTGACAGTACAGTATTTACTTTACACAAATGTGTTAAGTTGTACCAAACTATTTTATGTGCCTTTCAATTGTGGTATTAAACAATTTTAAAGGGTTAAAAAATGGAGAAAAGAATCAAGACAACTGTTATCAAATTTTTTAAAAAAGGGAAAGATTTTCAGGTGGAAATGGGAGTGGGCCAGGTCAGTTTCATTCCACAGGGCAGACCTCCAATGAGTGGTAGCTGTTCAAGGGCAGATTTTGGTGAGACCACACAGTAACAACAACAATAAAAACAGGAAGGGGAGAAGGAAGCAGAAGAGATGAAAAAAGCAGAAAAGAGGAGAAGAGAAAAAGCAGTTCACAGCTATGGTTTCTTGGAAAACAGAATATTCCTTGTAAGAGAGTGAGTGTCCCATCGCGGAAGCTATTCAAGCATAGGCTAGATAAGCCCTGGGAGGAATGTTCTGAAGAAGATTCAAACACTGGAAAAGAAATTGTAATGAACGTCCTTTCAGAGCTCAAGTTCTATAATTCTTTCTCAGCAGTCACAGGTGTGTCCACTTAAAGAGGAAAAAAAAAAAAAAACCCATGGTCCAAATATCTCAAATATCTTAAATCTACAAAGCAGAGACTCACTTTGCAAAAAAGGTTCGTTTCAATAAAGAACTAAAGTATGCTTTAAATGTTTGCTTCCAAGCCATTAACTATCTAGCCAAAAATAAAGGGGAGGGAAGAATGAGGGACGCCAAGGTAACACTGAAGGACCCAGGGCCAAATGAAGCCCCATCATAAATGAAGAGCTTGTGTCAGGAAAAAAAAAAATGAAGCCAGAGATTCAATTTCCCCACACATTCCTCAAATGCCTCTATTTTTTTAATGATATGTTAATAAAACAGATGAGTATCATAAAAATCATGGAGTTTGGAGTTTATGTGAAATCACGAGGCTTCGTCCTCTCAATCCCCCAGCTAATATCAGCCAATAAATGAAACTTTCAGACACTTTCGAAGAAAGACAGCGAGCCTGGGCTGAAGGTTATCTTAGAGCATATTCCAGGAAAAAACAAACTCCATCGAGTGGGTCGTAATCCAGATTATCATCTATTCCCCTTTCGGCGTAAGAATGGATTTTAACGAGTTTTGTTTTATAAACATTCCCGTGGCTCAAAACATCTGTGAGGAGACACAACACTACCCGTGGCTCTCATCCTGTTTGCTAACTAATTATATCAACAACCTGAACCAACTTAACACTATGCAAAAACACAGCTGATTTAGCAATCTGTAAATTATACATGTACATAAATCTGGACCCAAATGTGCTGCGCCTCACTCCTGCTAATGTGCATGGATTCTTACTGGCACCTACCACTGTTTGATATAGGCTTCTGAGTACTAAAACATATGCTCCCCTCAAATGGGACCACTTAGGGTAATATTTTTGTAGTTTCCTGGCACTAAGGTCTGCCAGCCTTCCTAAACCAGATCTCCTATTTGCTGCAGCAGGCATTCAGAAAGTAAGCGCCTAAAGATTTAAGCAACAATCAAAAAATATACTGGAGCAACACTTTCCAATATGAATATGACGAGAAGCATCCTGGCTTCGTGTCAACGAAGTCAACATAAAGATTTGAAACGCTACGACAATATGACCCTACACAAAATCAAATCATCAAATCTGGCCCATTCCTGCTGATTACTTACAACTACTCGATTAAGAGGTAATTACCAAATATCTTCGAATGGTATTCCAAATGTATCCAAGAAAGTTAAACTACATTTTAGTCCCATCAAGACCAGTAAACAGCTTTAAAATGTGGGTGGTTTTTTCTTAATCCAATGTCAAGCCAGGAGACATGGAGGAATAGGGGCAAGATCCTTGGACCAAGACTCACTAGAATGTGACTTACTCAGGGTAGAGGGTTTCCTTTTGCTCACTATATCCCCAGTGTTCCATACGTGTGCTCCATAAATCTTTGTAGAATGAATGAACCAGTCACGACTGCTGAATAGTCCCTGAGCTGCCTTTTACTGCCATTTCTAATGCTTCCTCTTACTAACTAACCGTAAGTAAATTATTTAACCTGAGGATGCTTAGCTCCTGAAACTCTGAAATGGAAACACTGCACCTCCTTTGCTGACTTATGAGGATCAAAGGTAATGTTTTTATGAAAAGTGACTTAATATTTTATACCGGGCACATGAATGTTATCCTGCCAAACCATTGGCAAAGGTAAAACTACCGCCTTCCCTTGAAACAGAATTAGCTTCTCCTTTGCCCTGTTATTCTGCTTGGATGTGGTAGTGTGGCCGTTAGCCAAAATGGATGTTGTTCTTGTTGTTATAACATTTTATTTCATCTCCACTGGGAAATTATGCTTCTCTAGAGAAAACAATGGTAATATACAAGGGAGGTCACCGCATGGTGTACCGTAAGGAGCGTGACACAGGGGTCAAGAGGCTTGGGGCCTCATCAGTTCTGACCTTAATTATTTGAGGAAAAGCTGTGCTTCAGTTTTTTTCATCTATACAATGATGGGGAAGGAGGACAGACTAGATCTAAGGTCTGTCTTAACCCTACAGTTCTATGATAGTCCAGACACCAGATATTCAAATGCCCCAAAACAAAGTCAGTTCTGTTATCCATTAGCATATAATGAGAACAGTGTTTGTAAGGATGATGAAAACAGTTCCACAGCCTAAGTCATAATGTCTGAGCAACAATGATGCTACCACAAAGATGAATGCTACCCTCTAAACTTAACACCCACCTCAGGCACTATATGCCTGCCACCTTGAATGTCACTCAATGGTCATGGGACTCCGTTTTCTGGTCTTTAAAAGAGAAACAAAAATGCTGCATAAAACCACTGGGAGAAAAATACCTTAAAAAGTGATCAAAAAGTAGTGCTATTTAAAGGTAAAATGCTATTTAAAAGACTGTAATGCCCAAAACAAGGCCGGTGGATTTTAGAAGACAATCAATATTTATAAATAGACCTTTTCCATCACAATAAAATAATACAATGCATGTAGATATTGTGATATTTCCCAAGAGTCCACATTTTTTTTTTCTATTTGTGTTCAGGAAATAGTATGACAGAGATCACTACAAATTTAAATTCCACGTTTCAAGATCAGACTCTTTTTCTCTGAAATAATACATAATATTAAAAGTTCATCCACCTCTCCCAACATGTCTTTGTTTTTGCTGTTGATGCTGTTTGGTTGGTTGGTTAACTGAAGTCAAGCTTTTGGAAGTGGTGCTGAAATTAAAGTGCCAGTACTAATAATATTCCCAGCGAGTTATTCTATTGAGGTTCTACAGATGCCTACAGAGGGGAAGTGGCTCTAAGATCAACTAAACTAGGAGATATTCTACCTTCTCAGCTTCGGGGTTGTATTAAATTGTGGTATCCGCTCCAGGTTTCTTAAGTTCCTCCTACCAAGCCCAAGGAACCTTGTGACTATTACAGGCAAGATTCCTGACTGCTCTCTCCATTCAAAAACATAACATGGTATACATTAGATACAGGGTTTCCCCTCTCACTTAAAGAACTCTGACCCTATACACACACACACACACACACACACACACACACACACACACAGAGAGAGAGAGAAATTGTCATTGATGTTTATGAGAAAGTTGATGTCTCTAGCAAGGGGATCCCCAAATCCCCAAGACTGCCTCCATACCCCCTAACAGGCCAATAACAATAGCAATCACTGTACGTTAAACTCTCAAATAGTGATTTTATTTTAAAACCTATGAACACCCCCACCAGTTTTAGGGCAGAAGAGTTCATTGTGGCTGTTCGTGTAGTAATTGTCATCCCCTTGCATCCCCAGGTAATGGCTGTGACCTTGCTCTAAAAGCCACCTGAGTTAGTTTGCGTCAGGAAGACCTTAAAAGAAAAGGGGACTGAGCAGAAACTCCTCAATAGTCTTCTTCGTAAGCGGCACCTAATAAATGACCATTCCTAAGAAGTATCGAACTCGTGGTGATTTGCTACCCTCGTTACGTTTTTGATTAGAAGATAAACTTAAATCACGTTTGAATTAAAGAGTACTTCTTCGCAGCGTCAGTCACTTTTCATGCCCTTCCCCCAAATCCCTAACTAAATCCAAAGAGAAGCCCGTCGCTTTAACACAAGCTCCTTAAGGCTCTGAAGCCAAGATATGTACACATTTTTAAAAAGCTATTTTCCTGAGTTAGCGCTTCGGGTCCTCCTCAGGAACGTCCTGTCTCTGAGAGGAGAGGGTCCGGCAGCCTGGAAGGGGCTTCTTATGCAGGGCTGGTCGCCTCTCATTTGCACCTTCCAGCTGCCCTGCTCCTATTTGCCCTGCAAGCCTTTCAGCCAGGGTGCTCCGCTGCCCTGAGTCCTGCAGGCATTTGGAATGCTTCCTTTGCAGCCCCAGCTCCAGGACTCTCACCCCTCCATCCCCCCACCCTTCAGGCTACTGTCCCTCTAAATGCCACGGGAGAGAGAGGGGCGGGGAGCATCGGTTTATTGGGTAATGGCGATCTACAGGCTTGGGGAGTTTGGGAATTTGTAAGTGAGGAAGCTGTATGGGCATAAAACCTAGCCAGCTCAGCACCTGTGCCCGCCACTTCCCGCCGGAGCCCAGGAAATTCTGCCCCCCACGGCCTTAGCTTAACCCAGCAGGGGGTGGGTGGCTGGGTGAGGAGCTGCACATCCCCAAGTCCCCGCGCCCCTACACCTCGGACTTTTCTGCCGGTGGAGATGGAAGGTGGACGCGGCCGGAGCTGCCCGTCCCCACAGCTGCCTCCCCCGGTGGGGAGCGCGGCGCCGCGGGGAGCAGCAGCAGGGCGCCCCGAGAGCCTTCGCGGAGGGTGGGCTGTCCTCCTGGGGCGTCCAGCTCCCCATCACTTTTCCCGGCACTTTGCTCACCAGCTGCCACGCTCCCTGGAGAGGACCAAGAAGGCGGGAGAAAGGCCCACAAGGCACCCCCGGGATACCTCTCCTCCTGGGATGGGGACTCATCAGACGCCGCCCCGCCTGCCCACCTTTCCCAGCCTCCGGGCTGCCCGGCGCCGGTGCCGCGGCTCCCAGCGCAGCTCCGAGCTCTGCTGCATCCCCCCGGCGCCGAGCAGCGGGGAGGCGGCTGCCAAAAAGGCACGGGTGAGAAGCCGGGTCACTGCACCCCGAATGCACCGCTTACCATTGGACCGCCGGACGATATTCTCCAGAAACGTGTTCTGCGGGGCCACCAGTCCCCTCCTGCCCCCGGCCATGGTCATCCTCCCGGCGGCTCGGGGTCTCGGGGCTTCCCGGCGCGGCTTCTCACGGCAGCAGGAAGCGGGGCCCGGGGCCCGCGTGCGCTCCCGACTCGAAGCGCCCCATGCGCCCCGCAGGGATCCGGGCGGGCAGGGGCGGCGGCTCCCTCCCGCGGCCACCCTCGCGCCCACCTCGCGCCTGCCTCCCTGCGGCCCGCCTCGCAGCGCACTCGCTCGGGGCTCGCCGCGCCGCAGCCGCCTCCGGGTGGGCGGAGGGAGCCCGGCGCCCGGGTCGGCGGCGCCCCCTACCGGGCGCGCGCCCCGCGGGCCTGCGGGAGACGGAGCGGGGGGCTCGCGGCGGGCGGGAGCCGGCGACCCGCGGCGGGTCAGCGCTAGGTTGGCAGCGCCACCCTCTGGGCACAGCCGGGAATTGCATTCAGGGCGCTCTGGGCTGGGCGGCGGGGAGGACAGCGTGAGCCCTTGGGAACCTCTGAGGCTCCCGGAACACCTTCTTCCCCGCTCGGGTTCCTTTGTCTCCTGGTGGAAGCGGCCCCACCTTGATGCTGAAGCCAGTGTCGTGCCGGCGGCTAATGAAGTCGTATTGCAGGCGGTTGGACTTGCAGAGTGACTAACTGGTGGAGCTCCAGAAGCTCAATCTCGGGTTGTTTTTACATAGAACCAAAAGCCAATGTAGGACGTTTGATAAATTTGCTAACTGCCTGACCTAATTTCCACTTTTATCCGAAGAATGTTTTACCAAAAAGCCAAGAAAACGTATGAATATGTACATAACTTTTTTTTTTAGCTGAAGCACAAGCTGTTATGATCAGTGTGTAAGGTTAGAAAACAAGAACAAACTGCCTGGCAGACATCAAAACGCTGGGCTTGTCTCTAAGGGCAAATATTTGGGGTAAAAGGTAGGGCGGCGGGGGGGGGGGGGGCCGCCCTACCTCTTCCCAAACAGTTAACACCCTGAACCTTGGCTTGAAGGACCGTCCACACTGCACAGGATGAGGTGCCAGTCTTCACAGCTGCCCCTGGTCTAAGGAAGAATCACATAGACCAAAGGCTTCTGGGTAGGAGCCATTGTTCATTGATTTGGGGAGATTTCTACCTGTACATCGTCTTTACCTGTTCCTTTATCATCAATCCCCAGTGGGTGTGGCCAGAGACTGAGTCTACGCCCCACAAAAGGAGTGAGTCCCTACTTTTTTAGTTTGTTCCAGGCTTGGTCAACAGTCGACATTAAAATGAAAGAGGGGGGAAAAAAACGGAGCCTGCAGCCTCAGTTGTATGAAATAACCGCCCTGACACATCCTATTATAGTATTAATGAACTATACTCCTAAGTTCATTAATATAAAAAAAAAAGAACTAATGAACTCCTAAGTTCATTAATATAAAAAAAAAAAAGAACTAATTCTTGCCCATCAATCTCTGAGTTGCTGGGAAGATCAAATGTTAATTATGTACCTAAAATGTGGAATGTACTCTAAATTGCACGGTGCTATACCAAGGTCGCACATCAGTAGAGTGACTAAGTAAGCTGGGCCATTGCAAGCATCACCCTTTCTCTCACCTGGTGTGGGCACAAAGCAAGCTGACTGCTTTAGCAGAGTTAAGGCTTGCATAGGCTTTGAAAGTAATGATAACCCTGCTTCCATATAACGACATTCTCCCCAGCACATCAGTCACCCCATTTGGAGCTGCGATTTCTTAATCCCTAGCTCCGTCTAGTGGTTCTTTGTTCTACTACAAACGAGGTATCACACTGGCTGAAGAGAACTGTACTTGGTGCCAGTCTGGCTCTGTGGTGTCTGCCCACTTCATTTGAATAAGTGCATTTCAATAAGTCTCTTAAGGTTATGTTATCTGCTGCACAAACATGCCCAAGGGGAGATTTTTTTTTTTCGAGACAATATTAAAAAGCCATCAAGCAACCTCATAATGCTGCTTGTGAAAGGAAGATAAAAGAATGGCGGGGGGGAGATTGGGGGGAGACTGTCATAGAGACTTAATCAAATTTCCCAGATTTTAATAAGCTCTCATGATGGAGGCCTGCAGACTGGCTGGGGAAAACATCCAGGCTCAAATAAAAAGGAAACAGATGATGTTCGTTTGAGGTAAGAGATGTTGGTAGGCTACCTGACGAGAAAAAGGAACAAGGAGATATCTTCCATTTTAATTTTACATGTAGTACCTCCATGGTTCTCAGCACGCACCCTGTGCATGTGTGTGTGTACCACTTAGAATACTATAATTTTTAGCGCCACACTTGAAGAGATGAAAAGGTCTAAAGCAACCCTAAAAATCAACCATCTTGAACCACCATCACCACTCAGTGTGACAATATCTCACAGTGTCTACAAAAGCACCCCCAGCCGTTCCCCCATCCCCTCGGCCGACCCCCAGCTCCAAGTGGTTGTGGGAATAGAGTTGTGTTCTGCCCGTCGACATTCTCTTTGAGATTCACGGGTCCTGGAGGCACGTGCTCTGTAAGCACACCATCTTTTCTTGGGGCTGGGTTGACAGTATGCTACTTGCCGCCTTCTGTTCCTACTGCACATTCAGTTCCTGGACCTGCTCCGCTTAAAGTCCTGTCTGAGATCTATGGCTGTGATGTAGGAATCTCCCGCTAGATCAAACTTTAATCTTACAAATTTGTCAAAATTTGATAACACAGTTTGAAGGATTCGCAATACTCCAATGTGCTTTGGCAACCCCGTTGTGAGCCCCCTGCGTTTTTTACATAACAGGCAAAACCATTTATTTTTATTTTTTTAATATATTTTTATTGATTTCAGAGAGGAAGGGAGGAGAGAGATAGAAACATCAATGATGAGAGAGAATCACTGATTGGCTGCCTCCTGCACACCACCCCCTCCTGCCCTACACACACACACACACTGGGGAAGAGCCCACAACCCAGGCATGTGCCCTGACCTGGAATTGAACTGTGACCTCCTGAGCCACTGCAGCTGGGAGGAAAAAAAAAAAAGAGTTCCAATGAAACTGCCTCTGTCCCTCCCTGCAGAAAGTCCCTACACCTGCCTAGAGCTTCTATCAAGAAAGATACAGTGTCTCAAATAAAAACTTATGCCAATGTATTCTGCTGTTTCTAGCTTCCCTCCCTTCTCAGTGGCTCTCCTCCTATCCTCCCTCCACGTTTCGTTTTACCCTTTCATCAAGACACGTGTTTGTGTCTGTATCACACAATAGATGGCGAGCTCCTTGAAACAAAAGACAAACTTTACCCGTCTTTGTTCTCATAAATGTAATTAAGCCATGCTGTAATTAGGGAGTTCACACAAGGAGTGGAAAGCAATGAAGGCGCAATGCTACAGAGCGAGCGTGGAGATGGAGGTCTGCAGGCTGGCTGGAGGAAGCAGCCAGGAGATGACCAAGCAGGATGCTCAACAACAGCAGCAAAACCATCAAATGAGGAAGATGATGCAACATGCCAGGGGGAGTGAATGGCATCATGCAAAGACAGGAATTACACTTTTTTCCCCTTTTATTCCTTTTTACCTTTTAGTAGGGATAGATGACAGATTTCAGAAACCCCGGAGCCATCACACAGAGGAGAATGACCTATGAGTGCTGGGTGAGGGCCAGAATGGGCAAGCAGGGATACTTCATCATTACCAAACCATCAGCATCATTAGGAGAGACTAAACCTAGAGGTGACTTTACCCACTCCGCCAGCATAAGTGTAAGACCTAAAAGAAGGGGAGCTTGCAGCTCGGAAAACTTCAGCTTCTATAACCCAATGACTGACTTATTATTTGCTACATGTCATTTCTATTAACAAAATGTTTCTAATAGATTTATAGGAAAAGAGTTGGGCAGGCACCATCCGTTGGAAAGATCTGCTCTGTATTATAGATATCTCCCAGAAGTGCTGGGAGAAGAAAGAGAGTCCTCCTCAATGAGAAGCTGTCTATGAATCTAACTGACTGAGTGGAAAGGATGCCTGATGTGGTATTAGACCCAGCTGTGTTAGTACCTCCATGGTTCTCAGCACGCACCCTGTGGAGTAGGAACAGAAATGCAAGTTAGGGGCTGCAGTTTAGTGACCAGCTGTGACTGGCCAGGAGACGTTTGTAAATGTTTGTAAAATTGGGTTATATCCTTCTAACTGCCCACAACTATTATCTTTCTCATTTTCTCTTATCAAAAGGGAACAGGATCTTCTATCACACCCCCACTCATGGAGCACAATTAAATGACATTTATAACAGTCTCATTTTTATGATAACAAACATTTGCTCAAAGGCTAGCATATGCCAGGCACTGGGATGGATTCTAACGGTGAAAAGATGGTCATGGTTAGCACCTGCCCTCAAGAAGCTCAATAAACACTTAGTGAATGCTTAGCTTCTTTATTACTCCTCTCCTTTCAGCTGGATTGTGCCCTGTAAATCTTTTTGGGGTTTTTTTTTTGTGTGTTGTTGTGTTGTTGTTGTTGTTTTTTATTTCCGACCAACTTTTGTGGTTACTTTAGGTGTCTGAGTTTGCAAGGCCACCATGCAGGCCTTCCCTGAGCTAGTCAGGTTAGCATGTGGCCCCTTTTCGTCCACAAGATAATTTTTTGTTTTTTAATCCTCACCCAAAGGTATTTTTCCCATTGATTTTTAGAGAGAGTGGAAGGGAGGGACAGAAAGAGAAACGTCAATGTGAGAGAAACACATCAGTTGGTTGCCTTCCACACACACCACGACCAGGCCTGGGATCAAGCCTGCAACTGAGGTACGTGCCCTGGACTGGAATTAAACCTAGAACCCTTCAGTGTGCCAGCCAGTGCTCTAACCACTGAGCCAAACCAGCTGGGGTTAAATCTTGCTTGCTTTGTTAGTTCAGCTTGATCTCTTCTCTGAAGAGTCTCTGGCCTCCTTCTAAACTGAGACTTGGCTCTCCCCTAAGGTCTTGGAGTCCCACAGATCCTGCTCCTTTGGAGGATATTCATCTGCCAAGGCCCAGGTACCTAGAAGTCAGAAGTCGAGGTGAGAATCCATCCAGTTCCTCCCAAACAGCTACTCTTCTCTAGCTCTGTGTAAAATATTTCCTTTGAAGCTTATGATCAATACAAATAACACTCTACTCCTCTTTACTTTTAAAAATAGATTTAGGGAAAATTGAATTCAGTTTTCAAAAGGTTGAGATGCCTGAGGGACATTGTAAAGAAGTATCGAGTGGGAAGTTGGATGCAGGTGTGGAGCCCAAGAGAAACATCTGGGTGGAGGCAGAGGTGGGAAATCACCAGCTTGTAGCCTCCGAGGAGACTGGGAAGGAGCAGTTTGGAGTGCGGGACAACCTGGGGAAGCAGTTTTGTGGTCACCCAGGTGGGCTGGGAGGCTTTAACTGGGAAGAGGGAAGACCTGCATCACAGGCTGTGCACTCTACACACTGGGAAATGGCCACTGGGTCTAACAGATAGAAACACTTTCAATGGAATAGTGGTGAAGAAGCCAAGTTAAAATGGGTTTAAAGAGTAAGTAGAACAACATAAACTGAAGGACAAAAACAGACCCGGAGACAGGGAAGCATCGATCAGACTGTCGGACCTCAGAGGGAAGGTAGAGGAGGGTGGGGGAAAGGGGTAGAGATCAACCAAAGGACTTGTGTGCATGCATATAAGCCTAACCAGTGGCCACGGACAACAGGGGGGTGGGGGCTTACGTGGGGAGGGGTTTGGGATGGGAATGGGGGGGATGAGGACAATTATGTGTACCATAATCAATAAAGAAATTTTTAAAAAAAAAAAGAGTAAGTAGAAGCTTAAAATCAATAGCAGACTGAGCTAAAAAGTAGCCAAATATAAATGAATGCCAGGTAAATTGTTTTAAAACATATCTTGAATACATCCCAAGCTCAAAAGCAAAAAGAGGGAAATTTCAGATGTCAAAACTAGGAAGGAATCCACAGCAGTTAGGGGGAGTGTGATGGGGAAGCGTAACCCCAAAAGAAATGCAAATTAGGGGCTGCAGTTTAGTGACTGTGTGATGGTGTAAGCTGAGGCCCGGCTCCTAGTAGGGGAACTGGAGCTGGATCCTTAATAGAGCCAGGAACCAGGGAAAATAGGACCGGCCAGCCCCAGCTCTCAGCTTGTCCAGAGCATGGGTGGAAATAGTTAACCTTCAGAAATCAGAACTCCTAGACCAGTGGTCGGCAAACCGCGGCTGGCGAGCCACATGCGGCTCTTTGGCCCCTTGAGGGTGGCTCTTCCACAAAATACCACGGCCTGGGCAAGTCTATCTTGAAGAAGTGGCGTTAGAAGAAGTTTAAGTTTAAAAAATTTGGCTCTCAAAAGAAATTTCAATCGCTGTACTGTTGATGTTTGGCTCTGTTGACTAATGAGTTTGCCGACCACTGTCCTGGACCAAGCATTCCACATATATGAGATGAAGTTCTCCCAACTGCCCTCACAGTGTGGGAACCCTGTGCCAAGAAATTTAATAGAAATCTCATATAGCCCTGTCAGAAACCAATAAGAAACTGCCGCTATAGCAAAAACCTATACCAACGAGTACATTTTAAGGTCTAACTGATAAAAATTCCCCCCCAATATTAAGCATACAGACCTAATTACAGACTATACCAAAAATAGCCTGGCAGTTTCTTTTCTTTTATAACTAGTTTTATTTATTTGTTTTTAATATATTTTAATTAATTTCTGAGAGAAAGGGAGAGGGAGATAGAAACATCAATGAGGAGAGAGAATCATTGATCGGCTGCCTCCTGCACGCCCCCTACTAGGGATCAAGCCCACAACTGGGGCATGTGCCCTGGGCCAGAATCGAACCCGGACCCTTCAGTCCCCGGGCCAACACTCTTATCCACTGAGCTAAACCTAGCCTGGCAGTTTCTTATAAAACTAAACATTTACCTACCATACAATCCTACCTAATAATAGAGTAATATGCAAATTGACCACACCTTTGCTACGCCTAAGCCACGTCGTCCACCAGCCAAGCCACGCCCACCAGCCAATCAGGAGCAAATATGCAAATAAACCCAACCAAGATGGCTACAGCCACTGAGAGCAGGAGGGAGGCTTGGGTTTCCACGGTAACAAAAGAAGCCAAGCTTTCCGTGCCTCCTGTTGCCAGCCTAAGCCTCCACTCAAGGCTACAAAGTTTCAATTATAGAAGGTGAATTAACTCCAACAGAAATCGCTGCTGGCCCCGGAGTGAGCAGCAAGCTTGGCTTTGCTCCAGGCTACAAAGTTTCAATTGTAGAAGGTAAATAAATTCCAGATACCAGGGCCTCCTCTTGGGTCGCCAGGGGGCGTGGCCGGCCTGCAAACCACCACAGGCCCCACGCCCCAAGGGAACCCCCACCCTTCAGGGCAAACCAGTCAGCCCCCACCCATGCACCAGGCCTCTATCCTATCTAATAAAAGAGTAATATGCAAATTGACCATCACTGCAACACACAATATAGCTGCCCCCATGTGGTCAAAGATCCTGCCCCCGTGTGGACACAAGATGGCCACCACAAGATGGCCAGCAGGGGAGGGCAGTTGGGAGGCACCAGGCCTGCAAGGGAGGGCAGTTGGAGGCGATCAAGCCTGCAGGGGAGGGCAGTTAGGGGTGACCAGGCCGGCAGAGGAGGGAAGTTGGGGGCAAACAGGCTGCCTGGGGAGCAGTTAGACATCAATCAGGCTGGCATGGGAGTGGTTAGGGGGTGCTCAGGCTGGCAAGCAGAAGCGGTTAGGGGCAATCAGGAAGGCAGGCAGGCAGGCGAGCAGTTGGGCCTAAACGGGCAGTCGGACATCCCTCTCACAATCCAGGGCTGCTGGCTCCCAACTGATTGCCTGCCTGCCTTCCTGAGGGGTCCCAGATTGGAGAGGGTGCAGGCTGGGCTGAGGGACACGCCCCCCCTCCGTGCACGAATTTCGTGCACCGGGCCTCTAGTCCAGTATAATCAGTCATAGTACAATATTTATATAAATTTACTGGCATTTTTTTAACCAGTTTCTCTATTCACCACTGCATCTTGTACTCCACTCTTCTAAGTTCATTTTTTGTTGTTGTTGTTAATACTTACCCGAGGGTATTTTTTTCCACTGATTTTTAGAGAGTGGAAGGGAGGAGGTGGAGAGAGAGAGAGAGAGAGAGAGAGAGAGAGAGAGAGAGAGAGAGAGAGAGAGAAACATCTATGTGAGAGAGACACATGGATTGGTTGCCTCCCGCACATGCCCCTGGGGCTGGAGATCGAACCTGCAACCCAGGTATGTGCCCTTGACAGGATATCAAACCTGCGACTGCCTGGTGCACAAGCCAATGCTCTAACCACTTAGCACACCAGCCAGGACTAAGTTCATTTTCTTTTCTACTGCTGTCTATTCTTTGTCATTTCTGATGGTTCCATAGTCCTCATCAACATTTTGCGTTGTCAATCTTTTTCATTTTTGCCATTCTGTTGCGTACATATGGGAACACCTTGTGTATCCCATTGTTTTCTGACTCTCTTATTCATGCTGAGATCACTAATATCTGTGTCATTTTTTCATTTCTTTGTAGCTAATCTATTTTTTCCTATGGGAGCTTTTAAGATTTTCTCTTCTTCTTTTATGCTCTGAAGTTTCACTGCAGTGTATCTAGATCTGGATTTGTTTTCATTTATCCTACTTTGTCAATTTGAGAATTTCTTTAATTCTGGGAAATTCCAGCCTATATTTCTCATCTTCTTCATTATCTCCACTTCCCCACATCCTGGTCTTTCCCCAATACAATCCATCTGCTTCCTCTCCCGTCATTGTACTGAAATGATCTCGCTAAGGTCACTATTGACCTCCATATCATGAGCAGTTTTCAGTTTAATAGGACTGAACCTCCTGCTGGCATCTGAAAGCACACTTTCCCCTTGGCTCCTGCAATGCCACACTCCTGATTTTCCTCCCATGTCTCGGTAGTGGCATTATTCATACTTACGGTCTCCTGGCATCTTTTAAACACATTTCTATATTGTGTTCATTTCCTTCATTATGAGCCCCAACTCCCAAAGCCAAGTGTGAGCTTGTGACGCAGTCCCACTACTTACTGCATCCACAGGAGACTTGGAATTAGAAGAAAAAGTCGGGAGGAAGGAAACAAATCAAACTCATTTTGTTTACATACGTTTTTGTGAGGATTAAATTTGGCAATATACCTAGAGCAATTAGTCCAGTGCCTGGCACAGTGCAAGTGCTGTATAAGCATTAGCTGTCATTATTCTGAAGTGTTAGCTGTATAAGCGTCAGAGTAGCTTCTGACGATACTCTTTTGGGGTACAAAAACACCCTTAGTTAGCATATAAATAGCGTTGAGGCTCATTGCCCTATTGTATACAGTTTGAAATAACCAAAAAAATTTAAAGAGTCCTATACTCACCCTGTATCAGCCAAAGATCTTTATCAAATATAAGGCACAGAGAGCCCTGCTACTGTGGCTTTATTGCTGGTGAAGATCTTGGGTGGATCAACAAATAAACAGATCAAGATGTTTAGCATGATCTGCAGCAAGTGAAAAATTCAATGCGATATCAATAGTGGAGTCAAGTGCTAAATCGGTATTTCTGGGTATGGCCAGCTGAGGAGGAACAGGGCCAACATTCCCATGTGTAATTCATTTACTCAGAAATTAAAAGAGGAGCAGGGTGGGAATGCTTCAGCCTAAAGGGCAGAAGTTAATTCAACAATCACAAAGACTTTCCCTCTCTCCTCCCCTAAAACCCACTCATGTTTGGGATTATCTATGCCTGAAATTATGTAAGAAGACGTTTTTAAAAACAAACAAACAGATGACTGCCTTGCAAGGCAAAATAACTGAGTAATATATGTGTGGCTTTTTATAATCTACACATCTGTAAAATGGGGATATTACCTGCTTGACTCGGTTGTGATGAGGATTAAATACTTAATAAATGTAACACAGGACAGCAATGCGTGGCATACCCTTGTTTGCTTGTTTATTTATTTGTTGTTGGCTGTGCCCTGTATGCCCTTCAATTCCCTTTTACAGTTCTGAAAATTGTTGATGCGATTAAACTGCCTGCCATTCAGGGGCTCTGCGGGAAGGGCACTACATGGACGAGAACAGAAAAGCCAGGAATGCTGGGAGTTTATCTTTGAGGCTAAAGCCTCTTTCCCCTAATCTTTCTAGGAAGTTGCAGCAGAGGTCTCCTAAGACAAACAGTGGGCAGAGGCCTTGAGGGCACCTGTTGCATGACAACACGCGTAAGGCGAGATCTACCCAACCCAGCCTGGTTCCCCTACTACAGTGCCTGTCGGTGACAATGCCTTTCTCCCCCACCCCAGGCCAGGGGTCTTCAACTCCCCATAGCCTTGTGAGTTTTTTATAGCCCGGACCACACAAATGGTTGTCCAGAGCACCTAAGGAGTGCAGCACGAGACCTTCCTCTCTGTGCTTACCACCGGGCACGATTCAGAAATGAAAATCCAGCTGCAGAGGACCTCCCACTTGTGCTTCGAAGTCACTGGAGGGTCACCCTGAACCTATTTGGATAGCTTTGGTTTGTTTACGTTACACATGTTCCTGTTATCACAGATTTCTCTCTTTACCAGCATGGGGTCTATTTACCTCCACTCTGTTTACTCACTGTGGCCATCCTTTTCTGAACATACTGTCTCAGCACTAATGTGCCCCTCCCACACCCCCGTGGCTATCTGACATGTGTAATGTCGTTAAAGTATATAATTTGTTAGTAAAAGCTACATGGGGTGAATGATCAGGAGTCTTCATTTGATTTACCCCTATCACGTTGGCTACTGACTGTTATGACACAGTCCTAAAAGTACTATTATGAATCATCCAGGTAAGGAACAAAGTGAAGAGGAAGATAAAGGAACCAGAGCGCCTACCACTCTCTTCGAGTAGTTCATATTTGGAAGGACATCAATACAGAGATGATAAAAGATAAATGCCAGGGTTGAATCAATCTGCGGACCAAAGCCAGAGACTCACTCCCTCAATATCCTGAGAATTGCAGAAAATGCTGCAAGCAAACAAAACCTTATTCTTGGAGCTAGCAAATGGATATATAAAGCAGGGATCACCACTTGGAGACTATACAAACATGTATATGCAACCAACGACAGAGAATGTGGAATCTCTCAAGACCGAATTTGAAAGAGAGTATAAAGAAAAAGTGAGAAAAAAGCATTGGAAGTAATGTCTGGTTTATGGGGCCTTTGTGTATTTCATAGTCCTTGAGCTGTTTACAATTCCGTAATTTGTAGACAGCTTACAGCAATGCAAATCATTCTTGTCCAACGATGTACAAGTGAATCCTTTTCTGATGGAGGGTCCATTGATTTTTCCTCCCCCATGTGGAATAAGCCAGTTCTGCATTTTTGAAGCAAATTCATTGAAGTATTCCTGATGTGGCCTATGTATGTTTTCACTCTTTGAATTCTCTTTTAAGCCGGTTGTAGCATCTTCCTAGTTCCCTCATTAATTAGTGAGTTGAAATCTTTGATGTGTTTTTATTTTATATGTGTATAAGAGGCATAGTTTTCCCTTTAAAAATATACTAGTGTATCCTTTTATCTGAGCATGAAAGGGGCTGCCTGGCAAAGTAGTGACATGTTTTAAAATATAGGAATGAGGAGGAACATCGTGTGTTGATAGCATAAAAGGCACATGGAATAGTGGAGAGATGAGGCTGGAAAGGGAAGCAAAAAAAAAAAAAAAGAGCTTTGTGGTGATGTAATGGAAGTGAAAAATGTAGTGTCTTAACAGTTGGCACTAGAATTCCTCTCGGGGAAGTTACTATAATTTTTTGAGCCAATATTTGGACTGCTGCTTGGTGGCGGACTGAAAGAGCCTGAACGTCAGCAGGGACCAAGGTAAACATCTTAGGAAGTGGGTAGAGCAAAACAAAATGTGTTTTAGCTCCTGAGAAGAGAATAAGAAAATAATCAGGGCTATGATGTGCCGTTAGAGACCACATGGTGTGCAGGGCCAGTACAAGTGATTGATGCTGGAGTAACTAAAAAACATTTCAAAAAGGGGATGCCCAAGCTTCACCTCGAAGTCGTTTGTCTTAATACAATGTAAACCTTTCCAAAATTAGCTTTGTGTCCGTTAATTTTATAGCCAAGTTCGGGGGGATTTATTAAGTGTTTTTAGAACTTAAAAAGAAGCAGAATTACACATCTGAGCTGCTGCTGGGGCACTACCCACTAAAACCTGAGCCCAGAAGTGGGAGTGCTTATGGAAAAAAATTCAGAGATATAGAAATCTGGGAAAGGACCTTGGAGACCTTATTTAGGCCTCAATCTATATATATAAAAGCCTAAGCGACCGGTTGACTGGTTGCTATGACATGTACTGACCACCGGGGGCAGATGCTCAATGCAGGAGCTGCCCCCTGGTGGTCAGTGCGCTCGCACAGCCAACCTCCTGTGGCCGGCCAACCTCCCCTGGTCCCTCCCTGTGGCCAGCTGGCCCTGATTGCGACTGGGCAAGACAGCCCTCATCAGCCCCGATTGCCGGCCAGGCCGAGGGACCCCCCACCTGTGCACGAATTCGTGCACTGGGCCTCTAGTAGGTAATATATCTACAGCTGACATATAGGTTACATAAACCAAACATAAAGAGCCTCTATTTGATCTTGGAGATGATAGAGAGCCACTGAGGTGGCTGGCTTGACAGGATAGCCCTGTCTAGAGGTTAGGAAATGACATGAAAAAAGGCCACCAAGTGCTCAGTCAGGGTTGAGAAGGCAATATAGGAGAAGAGTTGCAAATTACAGAGCATCTTAGATGGTTTGTGAATGGGGAAAATTATTTTCCATGGGGCATTAAAAATAAACTCATAAAAACCAAGAAGGAGAACAATGCTGTGATTGACAAAGTAATGGGGGAAGGTCCGGCATTTATTCTGATCACCAATTCATTGTTTCATATTTCTAGATTCTAGCAGAGAGGGAAAGGCTAAAATTAGCTTCTCACATATTGTCAGGATTTAAGAAATCCTGTTAGCACTAGTGCAGGGGAAAATGGGAAAGGAAGTGTGAATTGCATCAGCATTTCCCAGAAATGGCTCATGGAAGGACTATCTTCCTTATCAACCACAAACACCTTTTGAGGATCAACGTACACTGGGACACTCTGAGGGATCCACTTGATTTAGAGATAGCTCAATAGTGAAGAGCAAAGGAGGCAGGGGTCGGAGAAGAGGAGGAATCTCCTATTGGAATCTTCATCAGGAGCAGGGCCAGGAATAGTGCCTGCTCCTGTAACCCAGGCTGGAAAAGCTCACAATTCACAGGGCATTGGATAGAGTGCTCAGAAAAGTCTCGTCTCAGTAGTGGGGGATAGTTAACTCTAGACTGAATGCTGCACTGGTCCTGCCTTGAAAGCGAGACCCAAAAGGGTCACCAGTCTGATCAAACCATTTGCAAGTAAGTTGTCTCCCTCCTAGAACATCAGGCCATTAAGCACATGTGGCTATTGATCACATGAAAGGTGTCTAGTGCCCGACCGGGGAAAGAACCAGCCAAGATGAAGATAGAGAAGTGTGTGGAGAGGGGTAGTGGTTTATGTCAGACCTTGCTGGCCCTGGTCTCCCTGATCCTCCTCTTCCCCTTTCTGTCAAGGAGCAACAGAAAACCACGGAAGGGTTTTGAAAAAAGAAGTCATGGGATTCGATTTGCTTTTTAGAAAGGTCATTTCGGCTGCAACATAGAGAAAATATTGGAATGGCCTGCGCCTGGAGGCAGTGAGGCCAGTTGGCAGTAACCTGCTGGCAATAAAAAAATTAGAGAAGTTACGAGATGTTTATACCTTCATAGTAAGTGGAATGAGAGCAAGTAAATCAGGCAGAAGGACAAGTTTCATTTAGGCTATTGCAACGTTACTTGATTACTTGAGATCCCAATTTTCTCATCTTGGAGAATGACATCATGCCTGGCCCTGCACAGTCCTCCTTCCCTTTTCACAATGACTCAGAGCCTATTGTGTGCAAGGTACTCAGGAGAGAGTAAACTTCCAGTATTCTGAAAAGAACTTAAATTGTTAAAAATAGAGCCATTTCATTTTTGTGAAGCGCCTCATTTCTAAGGAACAAAAAGCACTTTAGTAACATTGTCTTATAAGCCTAGCCACTCAATGTAGAGCTGGAATAATCAACAAGCACAGTTGATCGACTCAATACCAGGGTCAAGCATCCACTGACATATTGATAAACTATCCAAAGAGAGAGTGTTCTCTCCTATGAGGATTTTCCACGCCATCAACATTGATCAACCAAATGCATCCTCCAGGCCACCTCGAAAGATTAAGATTCACGTCTGAGAGCTCCAAGGATCCATAAATCAAGAGGACCAGTGAATAACTATGATTTAGAATTTATTTGTAAAATATTTTTATATGTCTTATCAGCCTCTTATTAGAATAATCAGTAATGGTACCATATCTGGTATATATGCTTTCCCTAGATTTTTAAAATTTGGAATAATTCAATCCCAATCCTCGCGCATTAATATTATTTATAATTATCTCATCTAAAAACGTAAGGCAATAGATTCACTTGTTAAAACCATCTTTAGTGGTTCTACTTTTCTCTAGAAGAGTTATACCTAAACACTTCAATCTTCTATGCACTCATAAAAAAATGATTCTGTTTTGAGACAATTCATTGTCTTTATATTTTAATTAAATATCTGTAGAATTCATAAGGAAACACAAAATAATGCATATCTTTTGTACATGCACACACTCACCCTTGCGTACACACACACACGTGTGTGTGTGTGTATATATATAAATACACATTCTAGAGAAAGAAATGAACTTTGGTGGAATATTTGTAATTCTGCCCCTGAAAAAGATTAAAGTTATTTGAAATCTAGAATTCAGATCAGACTGTGAAGTTAAGCTATAGATAAGCTTTTTGATGAAGGGAGGATAATACTAGTATACCAGAAAGGATGCCTTTGAAATTCAAAGTCAATCATAGGGCTATGAACCTGTGACCACTGGGATGATCAAACAGCTGAAATTCACTGCAGTATAGTCCAGGCAAACCTGAGGAGAGGTGGGAGGTAGATATTAGAGGAAAGGTGCTCAAATCTTACGCTAACCCAAGAAGAGCCTAAAACATATTAGATAGAAAGGGGGGACCCCCAGCAAATCAAGTGTACCACTTTCCATTCATACTGCATGTGAGACCTATACTTAAAGTGCTCTCACAAAACTGAATGCTAAACACCTTCTGACAGGGCCCAGGTGTAAGATCTGTAGCTCCGTCCATGTGTTTGTTCAGCAGACACTGAGCCCCTCAATGTGCCTGTGCCCTGTACTAAGGCCAGAGATAATAAGTTAAAAGACACTCAAGGCGTCTTGCGCTGAAATGGGAGAAAGTGAAAAAAAAAAATTAGGTGGTGCATTTGACCAGAATACCATGGAGCACTAAGGGGTGGGAGATAGTATAGAAACAGTAGTAAAAGTAGCTATATTTGATGAACACTTACATGCCAGGTACTGCTCTTATGTGGCGGGCTGGCACGGCCATGGCACACTCAGCCTCAGGGCGCCTTATGGGCCGCGCCAGCTCAGCCAGGTTCAGTGACCCTGAGTGGGGGCAGCTGAAAGGCTTAGAAAAGACAGAGAAGAGAATGAAAGCTGGGTCTCGGTGGGACGCTGCCCTCTCAGATGGAGAGAGACAGTGCCACGGACTATAAGCCGTGTCTTTATTTTATAGCCAGATGCCATGAGGCAAAGTAAGGGCGTGGTCAAGATGTTTACAACATTCTCGTGAGTTTTGATCCTACTCAATTACATGCACCTGAACTCTATCAAGCCCACATCACTCAGGCACGTGGGGCCACGTGTTCAGACCATAGGTTCAAGCTTACAACTACAGCTGTTGGCTATAATTGTGCTGGGAGGGCTCTGCCCTCCAACCTGAGACTTGCACGTGGTCATGAGAGGACTGTGCCCTCTCATTAGTCCAGGCTTGAACCTGTCCAAACACTGTAGCCGCTCTCCACACTCTTAATCTTCTACCTGCATCAGTTCGTGAAATCTTCATAACAACCTAAGAAGTAGGTACAATTATTATCCCATTTTATCATGGAGGAAATAAAGGTACAGAAAGTTTATGTTATTTGCCTAAAGTCACACTAAATTCCTCACCCAAAGTACAGGTTGCTTCTGAACAAATGTCTGGATCACCTCTAAGAAGTGTGGATGAAAGGGGCCCCATGCTGACCTGACAAGCTCAGGGGAGGCCTGCATGACAGTCTTGCAAACTCAGAGACCTAAAGTAACCACAAAGGATGGTCTGAAATTAAACTTTAAACGCAGTTAAGGTGAGCAGTTACATCCTAGGCCAGTATCTTCCCTGACAAAGATCAACTTAGATCTTTACTGAGCCCATTTGCCTTTTGCCTCTAAGATAACATACCTGTGAGATGTCTGGGTAACTTGTAACTTCCCTTTTTCTGGAGCCCCTGGGGCATAACCAAATGTGGTGGGTGCCAGGACAGATAACACAAATTCCTTCATTATCATGTTAATTGTTCCCACACCCACCTAAGTATGTGTCCATCATTTTACTTTTTATCCAATCCCAGGGTTTTCCCACCGCTTTGCTTTATCCCACCCCCTTAATCTATCACCAATGAATTTCATGTAACCCACCTATGTCCCTCCTTTGATTGCAATGTATAAATACAAATGTAACCCGCCATTCTCCAGAGCATTATCTCTATTCATTGAGGTTCTGCTTCCCGGCATATGTTGACAGTTTGGCTCAAATAAACTCACAAAAATTCTTTACAGGTTTCAATGGTTTTTTACGTTAACAGAAGCAATAGAGTTTAATGATAATAACAATAATAATAATAATAATAACAATAATAATAAAACATTTTAAAATATATTTTTATTGATTTTTTCACAGAGAGGAAGAGAGAGGGACAGAGAGTTAGAAACATCGATGAGAGAGAAACACCGATCAGCTGCCTCCTGCACACCTCCCACTGGGGATGTGTCCGCAACCAAGGTACATGCCTTTGACTAGAATCGAACTAGGGACCTTTCAGTCTGCAGGCCGACGCTCTATCCACTGAGCCAAACCGGTTAAGGCAATCATAAAACATTTATTCAGTACTTGTTATGCACCAGACATTTGTTCTAAGTATTTTATTTATATTCTCATTGACTCTTCCCACGACCCTCTTTTTTATAAGACTTTATTTTTTAATTAGTATACTTTATTTTTTAGAGCAGTTTGAGGTTCACAAAAAAATTGTGTGGAAGATACAGTAACTTCCCCTATATCCTCCTTCCCCAACGCCTCCCCCCCAATGCCAATTATACACATACTGTTCCTTATTATCTTTCATTAACTTAGTACTTTTGTTACAATTGATGAGACAATCTTAATACATTATTATTAACTAAAGTCCCTAGTTTACATTAGTGTTAACTCTTTGTGGTGTACAGTTCTGTGGGTTTTAACAAACGAGTAATTACATGTATTCACCATTACAGTATCAAACAGAATAGTTTCACTACCATGTAACTTCCCTGTACTCCACTATTCATCCTTCCTTCCCTAGCCCTGAACCCCTAGACACAGCTATTTTACTTTCTTCAACTTGTCTTTTCCACAATGTCACATGCTTGAAATCCTTATGGTTTCTTTCACTGAGCAGACGCATTGAAGGTTCTTTGTCCTTCAGGGCTTGATAGAGCGTTCCTTTATATTGCTTAATAATATTCCATTGTATGGACATGTCAGTTTGTTTATCCTGTTAATGGACATCTTGGTTGCTTCCAAGTTTGGGCAATTATAAATAAAGCTTCTATAAACACCCATGTGCAAGATTTTGTGTGAATATAAGTTTTCAACTCACTTGCGTAAACATCTAAGAGTAAGAGTACATGCAGGTTTGTAAGAAACTGCCTGTCTCTCAAAGTGGCTGCACCATTTTGCATTCCCGCCAGCAATGAATGAGAGTTCTTGTTGCTCTACATCCCACCCCCCTACCCCCCCCCCCCCCCCCAGTGCTTGGTGTTGTCAGTGTTTGGGATTTTTGCTGTTCTAATAGGTGTGCAGTGGTATGTCGTTGACGTTTTGATTTGCAATTCCCTAATGACATATGATGTGGAGCATCTTCTTGTATTATTTGCCATCTGTACAGATCGTTGTCCCATTTATTAACTTGGTTAAGAACCCCATTTTCCGATGAGAGCACTGAGGCACAGAGGACTTCAACAAATTGTCCTGGGGTTGAGCCTAGGCAGGAGGGCCCAAAGTCCACAGTTCTAATCACTAGTCTGTAATGCCTTCAGGATACAGGTTGTAGAGCCAAGACCAAAACCTGGGTCTCAATGCTGCCTGTGCAATATACATGGTGTCAAACCTTGGGTAAGTTATTTAATCTCTCCAAGCCTCTGTTTCTCTGTAATAAGAGGATAACAGGTCTCAGTATTGTCTGGAGGATTAAAAGAGATGGAAGTAGAGAAAAGTGCTGAACTTGTTCTCAGAACAGAGCGGCTGCTAATAAGTGGTAGCTATTATTAGTCCAGTGCCACACGCAAGAGTGAGATGCCTGTAGTAACCATAAGAATTAGCACCTGCCTTGAAACTGAAAAAGATCAGTCTGGAGCTTCAAACTCTACAGAAATTCAGACATTTCTTGGTGAGGTTCCCATAATCAGTTGTCAGCAGACACTTCAACCCTTTACATTTAATGTACATGAGTGAATAAAAGAACAATAAATAAGTTAATTATGCTTGAAAGAAATCAAGTTCCATGGGCTTAAACTGGTATTAAAATTCTATAAAGTACTTTGATTTTATTTTTTTATTTGAATTTACTCATTCAACAAACTTTTTTGAGTACTGCTACTAAGGTATACCACTAGTTTAGATACTATTAAAATGAAAATGAGCCCTAGCCAGTTTGGCTCGGTGGATGGAGCATTGGCCTGGGGACTGAAGGGTCCCAGGTTTGATTCCGGTCAAGGGCACATGCCTGATTGCGGGCTCGATCCCCAGTGGGGTGTGTGCAGGAGGCAACCGATCAATGATTCTCTCTCATCATTGATGTTTCTATCTCTGTCTCCCTCTTCCTTCCTCTCTGAAATCAATAAAAATATATTGAATTTAAAAAAAAAAAGAAAATGAGACCCTCCCCTCTCCCCCATATAAACAAACAGAGATGGATGGGTTGGGGAGCAGCTGGGTTGGGAGAGAAAATAAACTAACATTTTTAATGAGCACTTAGTACCAGTCTCATTTATATACAGTAATCTATTTACTGCTCACAACAACCCCATGACATAATTTGATCACTGAGACCTGAAACTAACACATTTCCTAAACCTATGTTAAACAGTCTGGAAGTGGATGTACCATCCTGCCCCTGTGTTAGCTAGTACTGGGTGGGGGGAAAGGCAGAAATGACCTAACTACTTGCTCCTGGAAAATAAAACTGTAAACCAACTTAAATAGTTTAATTCTAAAGTTAACTATATGCTCACCTCACTGGGCCCACCAATCGAAAGCTAGTATATTACAATTTCTGCCCAATCTCAACTAGTTCTTCACTTTGAAAATTATCCAGCCAACCCTAAATCCTAGAATATCCTCCCCTGACTTCTCCCTTCTGAGATATTACTAAGTCTCTGTCCAGATGGTGTTTATGCTTCCTACAGTGAATCCAATACATCAGATTTGTTCAGTCAGTGGGGGGTTTCTGCTGCTCTTTTGGGGGAGTCAACAGTCAATAGCCCCATTCTTTGATGAAGAGGTTTGCCCAAACTCATATACCTTTCTTAACAAGCCAATTGTCAAATGCAGCTGATACTGACTCTGAAGTTCATATTCCATCCACTGGTGTATACATATAGGCATAAGTGCTAGATGAGCTAAAGGACACATAGGTTTTTGCTGTATAGTCTCATATGTTCATGAGCAAGCAACTTTAAAAGAAATTGTAGCATTAAAAATGGCTATCTATAAATGCAAGGGAAATTCAAGTCAAAAACCATTGAGTGCCATCTGTTCTTCACAGTGACACAGCAAAAAAGTGCATAAATAAATGACTCACAGATCATAAAAGAGTTGCCTAAATGAGTTCCATAAATAGATGCAAACAAACAAGAACTGAAGTCTAACTACCGATTGATAATTAAAGCTTAAAATTTTGCACATGATCCTAAGAAAATTACGTGAACCTCCCTCCTCTGTCAGTGTTCAATGTGTTCATAATCATAGACATTTGGGGCCTAAGCATTGAATGGTTATGGAAAATATAAAACATTAAAAATGCAAAAGTATTTCAGTTTCAAATTCATTAAAGGTCCTGGGTCAACTTCCAAATGGACCGAGGTGAGCAGACAAGCCTTGTAGGACACACAGGAAGTGGAGTTTGGTCAATAGTCCCAGACAATTTGATTAGTTCTAGAAGGAGGTAAAGAACAGGCCAACATCCTAAAGGCAGAATCGCATGGAGGAAAACAGTGAACTATTTTCCAGAAATAGAAGGTACGTTCTAGATACATGGACCAAGGGCAGCCAGCTCAGCCAGTGGGGCTCCAGGGCCAGGATGGAAAGCTGGGGTCAAGCCAGGGTGGGTACTACTACCACTAAGGAGGGTCCAGAGGGACACGGACTTGGGGGTAGTATAGGAAATGTCCACAGCAGGGAGAGTTTCTCTCTACTCCTGGTGGGGAGATGCACCATGGTGTCACCGTTATTAACACTGAAGAATGCAAAGTGTACTCTTGGTGACTAAGTTGATAACGATGAGAACAGCAGCAATAGTTAACACTATCTCATGTAGCACTGGTTTTGTACCAGGCAGTGTTCTAAGCCCTGTACATATACTAACGCATTTAAAGTTCACCCATGAGTACCTATGGGCTAGGCACTGTAATTATTCTAATCCTATCTAATAAAGATGGAATATGCAAATTAACCGTAACTCCACAACAAAGATGGTGGTGCCCACAGCCAATAAGGAGGGAATATGCAAATTGATGTGACAAGGCGAGAGGCGGAAGGTGGCTCTGGCCAGAGTGAAGGTGGTGCCGGCAGCCAGGGGAAGGAAGGCCTATTCTTGCACAAATCTTCGTGCATTGGGCCTCTAGTTTTACATATGAGGAAATTGAAGCAGAGAGAGATTAAGTGACTTGTCCATGTCTTACAGCTAGTAAATGGCATAGCCAGATGAATGAATCAATCAATTAATTAACAATGCAGCCCCTTGTGATGCTCTGTCTTAGCAGGCAGAAACACACTATTTTCTACTCTAAAATGTCAAAACATACTCTACACTGAGCAGTCTACTTCAGCCTCTGGTACCGAGTACTCAGTGTTCATAGGGGATACCATGATCATTTTGGTACTCAAATTGATCAATGGGATCTCCTTTAAGCTGGCTTCTATGTCCTTTTGACATGATCCCATCATTCCCAGAACACTCTTAATTCTCTGGCTCAACAGGATGTCCTAAAATGTTTGACTGAGCCCTGGAATCAGTCATCTCTGGAAAACCCTGATTCTTTTTAGAATAAAATGGCTTTTTAGCAACCTGGTGTGTTCATTGCGTTTGGTGAGGGGGGGAAACAGGTGCTACTTCAAGGCCATCACACACACATTCATCACACACAATTCTGTACTTATTGATTTTATTAATTTAATTTACTATATTTATTGAAATCCATGCGTTCACACAGATGCAACCAATTCCAATCTAACAGTTTGTTCTTTTCCTTTAAACAGTAAAAACCCTGACTTCCATTTTTCTGCATTTTTTTTTTTTGCTTTTCCCTCAATCCCCCTGTTTGTAATTCATCTCCCTTTATTGCTGCCATGTCTCCCCTGTATAGGCACTCTCTCTATTCTGCGCGGGCTCTGAAACCTCATGCCAGGCTGCCCTACACATGGGTGCCCTTGTCACCATGCTTGGGCTCCGACACTCCACTCTGGGGCACCCCTCCACGTGAATGTCCTCCTTAGCCAGGTTGGCTCTAACACCCACGCCACCCTGTCCCTAAACTTGACAGCCTCCTCTTCCCGCTGGGACTCTGCCTCCCGCACTGGGCCCAGCCCTGCAGGATGCTCTTCATGCATGATGCCCACCTTGCTCTGCACACCTCATGATGTTACATCTGAGCTTTTCAGAAGACAGAAGGGAAACTAATTGACATTTTTTTCAAATGCTTTTTAAGAACATGGATATAGTTCAGAAGAAAAAGAAATCACCACAAATTTCATTTAAAACTGCTAGAAAAAGGCTTTCAGCAAATCAAAGCACTACTTGTTTTTTTTTAAATATATTTTATTGATTTTTTACAAAGAGGAAGGGAGAGGGATAGAGAGCTAGAAACATCGATGAGAGAGAAACATTAACCAGCTGACTCCTGCACACCAATGTGCCTGCAACCAATGTACATGCCCTTGACTGGAATCAAACCTAGGACCTTTCAGTCCGCAGACTGAAGCTCTATCCACTGAGCCAAACCGGTTTCAGCCACTACTTGTTTTTTTTAAATGAAAACCATCCTAACCAAATCACTGTCAACAAAATAAAAGGTAGCGAAATTCTGTAACAATGCAGATTGTATTCATTTTCTATTGCTGCATAATGGATTGCCACAAACTTAGTGGCTTAAAGCAGCACACGTTTATTTCCCATGAAGATCTTATATCAACCAAAAATGTTTATTTCCCATGAAGATCTTATATCAACCAATAAATAAAAATATATTCATCATATACGACTTTATGGAACTTCCCCTAATATTTGCATGGCCTGGGGGCAAGAGTACAAATGGAGACTCACATACCAATAGAGAAAATACTTAAAAGTAATAAATCGCAATAATAAACTTTCAAATAAAATATGCTCTGTCTTCTGACCTTGACAAATCACCTTTCATAACAACAAAAAATTTAAATGTATAAAATTATGTTTGTAATATGGTCAAAAAGTCAGCTAAGTATCAAGGACAATTGAATTTAATTACTACTCACATGTCTGAGTGTTCTCTTGATGAGCCGGTGATAACTGAGCAACAAAACAAAAGCATTCATAATTAATTAATCACACTTACTCCGTGAAATTTACTTTTCTAGCTTTTAGTCTGATGCTCGGCAGCACCCAGGGAGGTCAAGGGAGGCCTAATACCGGGGTCCAGGTTCTTGTTGCTGCACAGGAAAGGATCCGAGAACAGTCAGAAAGGTTCAGTAAAGCACAGTAACTTTAGCAAAGCAAACGTATGCACTCAAGAAGCGAGAATGGGCAACCGAGGAGAATGAGAACCCCCTAAGGGGTATGGATCAAAGGTTTTTATTAAATGTAGGCAAGTGGGGAAGAGGATAAGGTGGTCCCCAGCTTTTGATGCTCATCCTTTTCCCTCCTTTCCAGATAGCGGATACTTTTTTGGTCCTCCCAGAACTGTCCTGGCCTTTGGGGGTTGGGAGCGTAGGCCTGGAGATGCCGCTCACGTCTCCTCTGGACCCCTTGAGGTTCTGCCATTCTATAAGAAGAGCCTGCCCCAGCCTACTTGCTCATCCCAGGAAGAAGGTGAGAACCTCATTGAGCAAAGCCTTCTCTGCCAACCCAGCCAAGCCACAGATGTAGAACGTAAGCAGGTGCTTATTGCTCTGTGTCACTGAGAGTTTGCAATTCTTTGCTACACTACCATTCACAGGCAATGAAAAGCACTTTTTAAAAAGAATAAATTGCATACTATTATTTATGCATGCACAAACACCATATATTTTCTTTATTTTTTTATTGATTTTTATTTGCTTGCTTCCTACATCTCTCCCATTCTCCTCACTATACCCTCTCCTCCAAGACCCATGTAACCAATGTTACTAATCTAGATTGTATCTTTCTGTATCTTTCTCCATTTGCATATCATGACACTCAAATATACAAACATATACACTGAGTGGCCAGATTATTATGATCTCTGAACGCCTAATAATCTGGCCACTCAGTGTATATCCTATATAATAAAAGGCTAATATGCAAATTGTCCCCTTGACCAGGAGTTCGACCAGCAGGCAGGCCGGCCAACTGCCCATGTCCCCTCCCTCTGGCCAGGCTGGCCTGACCCCACCCGTGCAAGAATTCATGCACTGAGCCTCTAACATATATATATATATATATATATATATATATATATATATATACACACACACACACACACACACACATACACTGAGTGGCCAGGTTATTATGCGTTCAGAGATCATAATAATCTGGCCACTCAGTGTATATAAAAGGTGATCGTCACTGTTTGTTTTACACAAATGGGATAATATTACAGCTATGAGATGCCATGAAAGACAAGTGAGGAGATATATATAGAGAGAGGAATGCAAACCTCCCTCTGGGTCAGGAAAGAAAAGGTTTCCCTGAGGAAGTAGTATTTAAACTGATCCACAAGAATGGTATTATGGGCCGAGCTGTTTCCCCCCCTCAAAATTTATATGTTGGAAGTCTTAACCCTCTATACCTTGGGATGTAACTATAGTTGGAGACAGGATCTTTATTAAAAAGATAATTAGTTAAAATGAGGTCATTGGGATGGCCCCTTCTCCACTATAACTGGCATCCTTCTATGAGGAGGCAATTTGGACACCAACACACAGGACAATCATGGGAAGACACAGGGAGAAAGTGGCCATCTACAGGCCAAGGAAAGAGGCTTAGAAGAAATCAACCCCGTCTACATCTCGATCTCAGATTTGCAACCTCCAGAACTGTGAGAAAATAAATTTTGATTGTTAAGCCAGACGATCTGTGGTACTTTGCTATGCAGCCCTAGCAAACTACAATGGTTGGATAGAAGTCAATCGCTACAGAGACATAGGGAAAAGGGTACTCATACATTGCTGGTGGAAATAATTTGTTTTAACACCCTTTTTGAAGAGCAATTTAGCATAGTTATTAAAAATTTGTTTCCAGCCCGGATGATGTGGCTCAGTGGTTGAACATCGACCTATGAACCAGGAAGTCACAGTTTGATTCCCAGTTAGGGTACATGCCTGGGTTGTGGGCTCTATCCCCAGTGGGGGCATGCAGTAGGCAGACAATCAATGATTCCCTCTCATCTTTGATGTTTCTATCTCCCCTTCTCCCTTCCTCTCTAAAATTAATAAAAACATAAACACACACACACACACACACACACACACACACATTTATCCTCACTTACTAAATAGGGCTTTTATTTCCATAGACAAATTCCCAAGAGTGAAGTTGCGGGAGCCAGATTGTAAAAATATGCTTTTCTCGTGGGTTCCCCAGAGTCCTATTGTTCCTGTGATTACACTATAAAATTGCTGCTTTCAAAATATTTCATTTCCGAAAACTCAAGTAGCATATTAAGTATGAAAATCAGTTTAGAAAAAATCACTGTCAACAAAATAAAAGGTAGCGAAATTCTGTAACAATGCAGATTGTATTCATTTTCTATTGCTGCATAACGGATTGCCACAAACTTAGTGGCTTAAAGCAGCACACGTTTATCATTTCACCCTTTCTGTGGGTCAGCATCCAGGAATGGCTTAGCTGGGTCCTCTGCAAGGCGGCAATCAGGTGTTACCTGGGCTGTGTTCTCATCTGGAAGTTCACTTGGGGGGGAAATCTACTTCTAAGCTCATTTGAGGGTGTTGGCAGCATTCAGTTCTTTGTGGTTGTAAGACTGAAGGCCCCGGCTTCTCACTGGCTGGAGGCTGGAGGTCACCTACAGTTCCTTGCTGTGTAGGTTTCCTCGATGTGGCTATTCACTTCATCAAGCCAGCAAAGAGGGCCTGGAAAGTGAGCATGCTAGCAAGACCAAGTTACATAATATAGTCACGGGAGTGGCATCCCATCCTGCCTTTACAAGCAAGTCACCTGCCCTGTGTGTACTCAAGGGGAGGGGATTATGCGAAGGTGTGACAGAGATCACGGAAGTCACGTTACAATCTGTCTGCCATACAAATGTAAAACCTTCCTTGCCTCTGAGTGAAGATATATACTCCTCCTTCAGTAGTACTCTACGAATCAGACTAACCAGTGTGTCTGACTTCCCAAAACAAACCAGCAAAGATACCTGGTATTTCTTGGTCCCTTCCTAGACTTTCTATGGCTTGATGTTTTTTTCGCTGGTTTTGTTACAATTAAATTCAAATTAGCAAATACTTGTTGAATATCTTCTAAATAACAATCTTTTCAAAGGTGGTAATATAAAGAGCTTTTTTTGTGTTGCCAAAAATGAAAGGTGGTGTGGAGAACAAACATGAACATTTACTATGAGACTTACCGTTTAAACTTACTATAAACTTTACAAATTAAATATACCCACCAAGAACTTCATGCCTCTCGGCCACCAAGACAAATAAAAAAAACACCCTCTGGCAGGCTGGCCGAGCCTCAATGATAGCACTGAGCAGTCAGGCTATGCATCTATGAGAATCAGAATGGGAAGGGCCGACTTTTGAATACCTGGGGGGGAGGCAAGCGGTCCTATTTAGGGGCCCATAAAATGTCTTCCTCTATAGCTGGTTGTAAGAACAGCCACTACTGGAAAAGCCCACGGAGGAGGGTGGCCCCAGTGGAGAGCCAGGTTTCAGTTAAGGCAGTGGTCGGCAAACTCATTAGTCAACAGAGCCAAATATCAACAGTACAACGATTGAAATTTCTTGTGAGAGCCAAATTTTTTAAACTTAAACTTCTTCTAACGCCACTTCTTCAAAACAGACGCGCCCAGGCCATGGTATTTTGGGGAAGAGCCACACTCAGGGGGCCAAAGAGCCGCATGTGGCTCGCGAGCCGCGGTTTGCCGACCACGGAGTTAAGGCAAGACTTGGAGGTGAGTTCCCAGTGAGAGCTGAGACAATGGGAGAGTTTGTTTAATGAGAGAGTTTGTGGACTAGCAGTTCCTGAAGATACAGGGAAATGATGTGTGGAGAGGTGGGAAGTAAAGTTTAAGGTCAGGTCAAGGACAAGAAAGTTAAGCGTTGATGAATGAAGACAGGGTTGAGCGGCAAGGTGAATTTGATCCGGACAGTCTCCTGGAGGATGACAGGCATCTGGCTCACCCTGGGGAGTGGCATCTCCAGGCCATTCTATAGCACCCTAGACTTTGGGCTCACAGCATGAGCTCCTGTCACTTCCAGCAACACCCGTATCTGTTTACTTACTCACTTTATGTTCGTCTCAATGACCTTAGTCTGCGCTCTCCAAAAAAAGAGATTTTGGACATATAACCTACAGCTTATTGTATTCTAGACTGCTTGTCTCTAAAAATTAGTCATGCATTCCTCATGATGCTTAAATACCCATATAAGTAGAATTTCTCTGCAGGATAATTGGCAAAGAGGTCACTGAAGATGGTAGACTATAGATAATTTGTGTCTAAATGTGGTAGGGATCCTTTACAGAATTTCCTTTGCTGTTTGAAATGTAAATTTATTCTGTCTAAAAAGGCAAATTCAATTTTCAGTGCAAAAATAGAATTATTTTCTAGGTAAAACTTACCTTCTTTTTGATGCTCCCTACTGTGATATCCTATTAACCTGAGAAATATATCAAAACCTGGAAGCAGTTAGCAAACTTTAAGTTTCTGGAAGAATGCTTTCCAAAGCCAGAGACATTCTTCTAAAACAACAACAACAAAAACCGTACTTAACTGCCCGAGTTATAAAATATTTCTGTGAAAATTCTGCAAAAGAATTTTAATAAAAAGTCAGAATTGGGTAAGACCTTTTTTCTTTATTCTTAGTGTACAGTGCATTAAAATGCATAAGGCCAGGCAACAGGTGAAGCTTTGTTCTTGAACAACCCCTGGATGCCTACTGATTTGACACTTCAAATTACCTTAGGTTCAAGGTTGGGAAGACTCTTCTTGCTTCAAAGCCCTTCTGTATCAGTCTCTTACTGACGTGTCTTGAGATAATATGATAACAAATACAATAGGAACTAAGAAGGGGGGGGATTAGTATTTCAAAAGTAATTTCTCTTTGTAAGGATCCTAATTTTTTAAAATAAAATATTGGTTAAGACAAATTACCAGGGCCTCATAAAATACTTGTTATTGGCCAAGAAAGTTACTCTCCAAAAAAAATTTGGGAAAACTTCAGAAAATCCTCTTCTGACCGCATTTAAAATGTATTACTACCTTCTATACCTCCAGTATATCAAGATTTTAATATAAATTTACTCATCCTGGCCATCTACTACTTGTTCTTCAAGCCTCAATTCAGAAATCAGGTCCTACAGAAAGTCCTACAGAATCCCCCTTCTTGGTGCCATAGCTGTGGAGCCTCAGCCCTGTCAGCTGTACTTAACGGCCTGTGGACTTATCAGACTGACCTCACTAAATACCAGGTCTAGTTAATCCTTGTAACCCCAGGAAGAGGTTGTTGCACAAATAAGTAGGTTCTCAAATAACATTTGTGATAGATCCTCCCTTCCCCCAACTGGTGGGTGGAGTATGACGTAACCTGCAACCCGGAAATACCTGAGTGCCTAACCATGTACCATATATGGACTATACATTGCATTGAACCACCAATCAGAACCTGCCAAATACCCCAAGCCCTTGTCCCTAAGTACCTGAGTGCCTACCTTATATGGACCATACATTAAGCCACCAATCAGCGTGCGCCGAATACTCTAAGCCCCCATTCCTTCCCATTTCTCCCCTCAAAAGAGTGCTCACCTCTGCACAGGTCCCCTTGCTAGACAGACCGACAGACCGGCAGGTCTCTTTCCCCTAATAAAGCCTGTATTCCTGGTTTTCGGCTCCTGGCTGGTCTTTCAGTTTGCTGAATAAATGCTTTAAAGGGAGGAAGAGGTGGTCATGTAACCATAATAATAGGATGGACTCTTCTTTTTCTTGAAGGAAAATACTTTAAAACTATCATTTTAGTGGTCTCAGCTTAACTAAGAACGCTTTATTATACCTGAAGGCCCAAAGAGAAAATATAAAAAGGAACTAAATACTCTACAATTTAAAATGATTGACTCCAAGGAGGATGCGTTGTGGAAGGCAGCCCATTTCAAATCCCATGTAGTCATAAAATGCCCTTCATTATTATGGCTTCAGATTTACTGTCCCAGAGAATTAATGTTTCTTTGGGGCAATATATTATCTAATATAACACTTATCTCATAGTTCACATGGATCAGGATTACAGTAATGGGTGGGATACGAAAGTACTGAGCTGAATTAAGTCACAGAGAAAAATGCTTACCTTTACTTCCAATATTTAATTTTATTTACTATTTAAGTTAGAAATACTGCAAGGAGATGGGTTATAAACTGATCGAATATATACCAGTGTGAAAATCAGGACTTAATACTATTTATAAATACTACTATATTAGTAAGAACTTACTGCTAAAGTTGCAAGTGATAGAAATCTACCTTGAAATAGATTAAGAAAATAAGAGGAATTATTAGAAGACAATGAATTAAAGATAAAGCCACAGGAAACAGTCAATTTCAGGGACCTCAGGCTAAAAAAAATAGAAGCTTGTTGCTATTAAGTTTCTCTCCCCTGCCCCCCACACCTCATTTCACATCTCTCAGTTTTCTGTTTGTCTTCATCCTCTACTATCGAAAGTTCCTCTCTACTCCTAGACGAAAACTCCCTTTAAGCTTTACTAAATAATAAAGAATAACACAGACCAGTGATTAACTGATAGAGCAACACTTTGGAGGATAAAGGAGGGTAGGGACGAGGTGGCTTAATTGGTCTTGAACGGGAAGTAGAGCACATCTTCTGAGACTAGGAAAAAGTAAAAAGGGGATACTTACAAATAAATTTGTAGAAAAGGATGTTTGGACAGTTAAGGTATTTCTTACCTGCAAGCCCTGAAGCCACATACATGGCCTATGCTAAACAAAATGGCATTATTCTGATAACCAAAAGTAATGGGAATAGATCAGGATAGCTAAGAGACTCTGTGTCCAAAGGGAAAGAGGGGCTAAACATAGCACAGTAGGTAACAGTTACTTTTTTAAAATCCTGTTTATCTCTATATATAAAAGCCTAAGCAACCGTTATGACCGACAACTGGATGACTGGCGGGCACTGACCACCAGGGGGAAGACACTCAATGCAGGAGCTGCCCCCCGGTGGTCAGTGTGCTCCCACCGCCAACCTCCCGTGGCCGGCGACCCCCCACAGGTCCTCCCCCGGGCCGGCCCTGATCGGGACTGGGTGAGATGGCCCCCATCTGCCTGGATCACTGGCCAGGCCGAGGGACCCCACCTGTGCACGAATTCATGCACCGGGCCTCTAGTATCCTAATAAGTTGAGATTCTCCAGGGAACCTATTTCTTTGTATTGTTATTTCTAGAAATATTTCTATTTAAATAAAGAACCATTCAGGTGCCATCTCCTTGGTCAGTCTGGAGAAGCTCTTTGATTTTATTTCTAATCTATACATTTAATAATTATTATCATCTTCTTGTTACAGAAGACCGGAGAAAAACCAAGCAATGCCCAGAGAAATGGAGTTACACTGTTTATTATCCCGGCGGGCTCAGAGAAAGATTTCAAATTCTGAGCAAAGCAACAAGCAGAAGTTTTCTTTTTATTTAAGTTTAGTAGATATCTCTCTGGAAGCCTGTGGCCTTGAGCACAATATAGTTCTATTCAGTTAAAAAAATACATTTGGCATGAGAGTATGGGAGTATCAGTCCTTAGCTTACAAGGTCAGACAGCTAAGTTTATCTTCCCTGTTATTCAAGCAAGCTAAAAAGCAAAGTTAATTTACAGAATAAGGGACTTTCTAAAAATGGTAGAGTTGACTCACAGAACAAGGGACTATCTAAAAAGCAGAGAATTTCAAATAGCCATTTTACAAAATAGAGGTTACTATGCTTTAGGTTAACAGTACAGTTATACAGTTTGGTTCTAGTTCTCCGGGAAGGCTCTAAATGTTGGGAAAGTTCAACTTAAAGTGTTATAGGAAGGATTAGCCGTTTAGCCTTCTTAATCTGAAGTTACTATGTGCCAGTGACTGTGTTTTTGTCATTACTTATACTTTATTTTGCCCATTACATTTAGATCACTATCTCCAATCTTCAAGAAAATATTTTTGGAGCCCCCTAATCTCATGAGCAGCATGTTTCTGACACATTTTCATATTGCTTTCTAGGATTATTTTCACATATCGATGTAATGTTAGTTTGCTTCCATTTCAGAGGTTAATGCATCTAATCTTATCTTCAAATATTCAGATTACCTCATAATTTGGATCCTAGAGTTCCCTATAGACTAATTTTAATATGTTCTTTAAACATCTTTTTAAATAGGAAAAATTAATTCGTGAATTCTATTTTCTAATTTGTAAAACTAAGGGGAAAGAAGTGAAACCCTAGACAAGAAAAGCTGAAGGATTTCATCACAACCAAACCAGTATTGCAAGAAATGTTAAAAGGGACTTCTTTAAGAAGAAGAAAAACAATAAAAAAATATGAATAAGAAAATATCACACACACACAAAAGTCTTACTAATAAAGGGAAACGTGATAAAAACAATACTTTTTTTTTTAAAAAGAAAATAAGTGAATGAGTTAGTCAAAAATACTGTGTATCAAGGGCAAAGTTAAATATAAACTTTAGACTTTTCACTACCTAGACTTAAAATAAATTTGGGCCAAATAAATCATTACAAATGGTAATATTCGAGGGTAAAGAAAAAGAGGGTTACCAGACCTCTAAAGTTCCTTTCATCTCTTAAGATTATGATTTTCCTTAAAGATCAGGGGCTCTAAAACAAAAACAAAAGGCTCTATAAGTATGTTTGGGCTGTCCCTCCCAGACTGAGCCTAGCACAAGTGGCTCGATGTTGGTCAGTCTCCTGGCCATGCTGGGCAGCATCACCTGACTCTGTTTCAGAGTTAAATTTATCCTGAGACAGGCACTTCTAAAGTAATAATGAAGGAGGACCAAAGAGCAAATCAATAAACTCTGCAGCGAAAAATTGGTATCGTAAAGAAACTCCTTATGAGCCTGGATAATATGAGTAAAACAGGATTCTGTTGAGGTCCTTCCTGTGTGCCTAGTGTAGTTGGTGAATCAAAGTGTAGTCTACAATTATTGCCCTGCTTAAATTTGTCTCCTTTTGTAAAGTGAGGATGACACCTCATCTTCTTCCTATCTTTCCTCTTCCATTCTACTTCCCAACTTCTATTAGCTTTTAACTTTAGCTGTAACTTTACTTTTACGTTTTTAATGTTATTTTTAACGTCCTTGTCTATTTAAGTTTTTAAACATTGTTTTATCTATTAGTCAATTCTTTAAACATTTATTTTCTCAAAACCATAATCCATGCACATGACAAGAGGCCAGCTGTGTGAAGGTACACATTAAAAGGTAAGTCTCCCTTCCATCCCAGACTGACACTCCTTCCCAGAGGTAGACGACTTCCATGAACCCTCTTGGAAGCAGTCTTGAGCATGTGTGGCAGCTATACATATACTTTGTGTGTGTGTGTTAGAAAGGAGATGGAGCCGAAACCAGTTTGGCTCAGTGGATAGAGCGTCGGCCTGCAGACTCAAGGGTCCCAGGTTCGATTCCGGTCAAGGGCGTGTACCTTGGTTGCGGGCACATCCCCAGTGGAGGGTGTGCAAGAGGCAGCTGATCGATGTTTCTCTCTCATTCATGTTTCTAACTCTCTATTCCTCTCTCTTCCTCTCTGTAAAAAATCAATAAAATATATTAAAAATAAATAAATAAATTAAAAAAAAAAAAAAAGGAGATGGAGACATACTACTATGGTTTGAATATTTGTGTTCCACCCAAATTCATATATTGAAATCCTAACCCTCCAAGGTAATGGTATTTGTAGGTGGGCTTTTGGGAGGTACTTAAATCATGAGGGTAGGACTTTCATGAATAGGATTAGTGCCTTATAAAAGAGGCTCCAAGAGATACCTAGCCCCTTCCCCAGGTGAAGTTATAGGAAAAGTCTGCAACCTGGAAGAGGGCTCTCACCCAACCAAGACCTTGGGCTTCTAGCCTCCAGAACTGTGAACAATGAATTTCTGCTGCTAATAAGCCACCTCATCTGTGGTACTTTTGTCATAGCAGCCTGTGCAGACTAACACGCGCACGTGCGCACACACATACACACACACACACACACACTATTATACATGAATACTGTATTAACTATTTGCACATCGATTTTTCCTCTTAAAATATAAAGACTGTTCTATATTGGCATAAGTAGATATACTTCAATCTTTTTCAAAGGTCACTTATAGTTCATTGTATGGGTGTGTGTTGGTATTAAAGACTAAAAACTAATCATAATAGTAATGTTAAAAAAAGATGAAAAATATTTTGATACAGAATATTTTGAGAGCAATTCGGTGCCACAAATGAACTGTTTGCACTGAATAACATTACCTTCTTCACTGAACTTCAAATTGGGAATTCCTTTGGTACTGAATTGATGCCAACGACCTTTCCATTGATAACGCTTAATAACGATTTGAACAAAATTTCTCTACTTCTATATTTCAGTCCTTCATGCCAGGAAAACTGCTCTTACCAACATCACTCATGACTCTTACTTGCCTAAGCACTGTACACACACGTACACCTTATCTCATCAGACTTAGCTGCTTCCCTGGCCTTTGGATCTCTCTATACCTTTGGTTTCAGGAAGTTAGTTACACCTTTCCTAGTTTTCTTATTTTTATATTTTTTTCTCAGTCTCTTTTACGGTTTCCTTTTCCTCTTTTTGGCCCTTCCAATGTTGGTCCTTCCTCTGCTTTTCATTCTCAGCTCATATATCTCATTTTACATGCTTTTCCTGTGTAATCTAGTTAGATCTCATGAACTTAGGTAGCTATAATCAATTAGTAACAAATCCCTTTCTCCAGGCCCGATCTAAATTATATATCCAACTGAATGCTGGCTATCTCCCCAGCATTCATCTTCTACATTCCTCAAACTGGTAAGTCTTCATTATTTACCTCCCGTTGTTGATACAATCATCCTACACAGAAGGCACCAGTTTAGACTGCTCCCTTCCCTTTTCTTGTCCATATTCAACCAATCCCCAAAGTTTGGTAATTACCTACTAAAGGTTTAGCTCTATCCTTGCGTCTATCCTCGCTACCACTGCCGTAATTCAAGCCTTATCATTTCCAGACTACTTCAACAGCCTTCTAATTGATTTCTTTGCCAAATTCAATTTCCATCTAAAATATCATTTGAGCCAAATCACTGTCTTGCTTAGATCCCTCTGGTCCTTTTCCATTACCTAGAGAGTAAATTGCTTAACCCTATGACTGCTATAAAGGGCTTTATGCGGGTCAGCCCTTGCCTACCTCTCGTCTCATCCTGAATTGACTTCATGCCCCAGGAATACAAAACTATTTGTAGTTTCCTGACATAATCCTAGGTTCTTTATATTTTTCACACTTTTATGAAATATTTTGTTCAATATTTTCCCTTATAACGTGAGCTTTTTATGTCCTGTTTAAGAAATATTTGACTACCCAAAGTTATAGAGATAACATGAGTAGGCATCAAGGTTTCTTGTTTTCCATCTACATGGATATTCAATTGACCCAACACCATCTATTGAAACGTCCATTTTTTTCCTCCATATTTGTAGTGTCAACTTTTCCATAAAATGTTCACATAAGGATTTGTTTGGGAACCCTATTCAGTTCTATTGGTTTACCTTCTTTTTTTAAACTTATTTTAGAGAGAGGAAGAGGGGAAAAACATCGATGTGAAAGTGAAACATGGATCACTGTCTTCCCCATTCACCTTGACTGACAGGGGATCGAGCCCACAACCTGGGCATGTGCGACTTTTCGGTGCATGGCGACCTTTCGGTGCATGGATGACACACTCAACCAACTGAGCCACACCAGGGATCCATTGGTCTACTTTCCAATATCTGGTAGTATAAATCCTCCAACTTTGTTGTTCTTCCAGATTGTCTTGGCTATTCTTCTGAAATGACCATATAAATTTGAAAATCAGCTTATCAGTGTACATGCGCGCATGCACACGTGTACACACACACACACACACACACACACAAAACCTGCTTTGATTCTGTTAGGGATTAGACTAAATCTACAGATCAATTTGGGGAGAACTGACATTTTTACATTAGAGTCTTCTGATCTATGACCACAGGGCACCTATCCAGTTACTTGTGTCTTTGCTAATTTCTCTGAACAATACAGAGTTCTAATATAGAGTTTTTAGACTACATACCTTTCATTTAAATTTAATCCTAGGTGCAAAGGGCTAGATGCTGCCCCAAAGATGTTAGGTCCTAATATCTGGAACCTGGAAATGTTACCTTATCTGGGGAAAAAAAGGTCTTTGCAGATGTGATTAAATTATAGGTCTTGAAACAAGGGATAATCCTGGATTATCCAGGTGGGCCCTAAATGCCATTAGTGTCTTTGTATGACAGAGGAAGAGGGAAATTCAAGACATACACAGAGAAGATAATGTGAAGGTGGAGGCAGGGATTAGAGCAGTGATGGCGAACCTATGACACGCGTGTCAGCACTGACACGTGTAGCCATTTCTGATGACAGGCGGCCGCTGAGGCGGCCGCATGCCGAGGATGAAACATTTGCTGCTCCTGAGGATGAAACATTTGCAAAATAATGTTTTTTCCTCAAAGTGACACACTACCCGAGTTATGCTCAGTTTTTTGGCGAAGTTTGACACACCAAGCTCAAAAGGTTGCCCATCACTGGATTAGAGTGATGTGGCTTCAAGCCACGGAATGCCAGCAGACACCAGAAACTAGAAAGGGCAAGGAAGAGATTCTCTCCAGAGGCTCTGGAGGGAATGTGACCCTGACTCCTTGATTTTGGACTTCTGGTCTCCAGAACTTTTGAGAGAATAAATTTGTTTTAAGCCACTGAGTTTGTAGTAATAGCAGCCATAAGATACTAGTATGCAAGGTATTTCATATTTTTTATACTAGAGGCCTGGTGCATGAAATTTGTGAACGGGGGGGGGGGGAGGGGGTGTCCCTCAGCCCGGCCTACACCCTCTCCAATTTGGGACCCCTCGGGGGATGTCCGACTGCCTCTCGCTATCTGGGACCACTGGCTCCTAACCACTTGCCTTCCTGCCTGCCTGATTGCCCCTAGCCCCTCTGCCTGCCTGCCTGATCGTCCCTAATCACCTCTGCCTGCTGGCCTGATCACCCCTGCTTCCCTGCTGGCCTGATCACCCCTAATCTCCTCTGCCTTGCCCCGCACCCAGGACCCAGGCTTCCCTCCCATGGCCAGCTGCAGCCTCAGGGGACCATGGGTGGGTGGCTTTTCCTGGGCTGCAGCCGCAGGCACCCGGGACCGTGGGGCGGGCAGCTTGTCCCTCTCCTGGGCCGCAGGTGCAAGCGCAGCCGCTGGTGCACAGGACTGCAGGGCAGGCAGCTTGTCCCTCTCCCGGGCCTCAGCCTGGCTGGTCCCCATTCCTTTCTCGCGAGCTCATTTGTGCCTGGCTGGTCCCCATTCCTTTCTCACGAGCTCATTTGTGCCTGGCTGTCCCCCATTCCTCTCTCGTGAGCTCATGTGTGCCTGGCTGGTCCCCATTCCTGTCTCCTCAGTGTTGAGTGTCTGAGCAGTTCTGACATGAGGATGTGACAACCATTTGCATATTAGCTCTTTATTATATAGGATTGCTTTAAAAAATTTATTTTCTAATTGTTTAGCGCTTGTATCCTATATAATAAAAGGCCAGGGACCATAAGCGTAACAACCGGAACGGCCGATCGACCAGTTGCCATGAGGTGCATTGACCACCTCTCAGTCCCTCCCCCCCGGCCCACGAGTGGTGGTGGGCAGGGTGGCGAGTGGTGGCGGGAGGAGCGACGAGTGGTGGCGAGCGAAGAAACAAGCGCCGGCGGGCGGAGTGATGGGTGGGGCGGTGAGCGCCGAGCGGCGGCAGGCGGGACAACGAGCGGCAGCGGGCAGGGTGGTGAGCGACCAGTGGCTGCGGGCGGAGCGATGAGCAACGAGCAGCTGTGGGCGGAGTGACGAGTGGGATGGTGAGCGATGAGTGGCGGTGGGCGGGGCGGCGAGGGAGGAGTGGTGGCGGGCGGAGCAACGAGCGGCAGTGGGCGGGGCGGCGAGTGACCAGCGGTGGTGGCGGGCGAAGTGACCAGTGGCGGCGGGCGGAGTGATGATTGGGGCGACGAGTGACGAGTGGCGGTGGGTGGTGCAGCGAGCGCCGAGCGGCTGCGGGTGGGGCGGCGAGCGACGAGTGGCTGCGGGCCGAGTGACGCGGTGGCAGGCGGAGCGACAAGCGGAGTGGTGAGCGCCGAGCGGCTGCGAGCTGGGCCGTGAGCCATGAGCGGCTGTGGGCGAGCTGGCGAGCGCCGAGCGGCTGCAGGTAGGGTGTTGAGCGCCGAGCGGCTGCGGGCGGGGCGGCGAGCGATGAGCGGCTGCAGGTGGGGTGTTGAGCGACGAGTGAGTGGCAGCAGGCGGAGCAACGAGCGGCGGCGGACAGAGCGACGAGCAGCGGCGAGCGGAGTGACGAGTGGCTGCAGGCTGGGCCGCAAGCGATGACTGGCTGCAGGCGGGGTGGTGAGCAACAAGCGGCTTCGGGCAGAGCGACGAGCAGGGCGGCGAGCGACGAGCGGCTGCAGGCTGGGCCGCGAGCGACGAGCAGCTGCAGGCTGGGCGGTGAGCAATGAGCGGCTGCGGGTGAGGCGACGAGCGACGAGCGGCTGCGGGACAGCGGTGAGCGGAGCGATGAGCGGCTGTGGGCGGGGCGGCGAGTGACGAGCAGCAGCGGGCAGGGCGGTGAGCGACAGCAAGCGGCGGCGAGTTACTCGTGCTTGATTTCGTGCGCTGGGCCTCTAGTATAAAAATATAATTGAACTTTATACGCTGACTAAATCCAGCAACTTGCTAAATTCACTTATTAATACTAATAGTTTATGGGTTATAATTTTACATATAGACTGTCATGATTTCTCCAAATAACACATTTATGTATTTCTTTCCAATCCTTATACATTTTTTCCTTGTATGTTTGCCATCACTGAGAAGTCCAGTACAATATTGAAGTATATCTTCATATATTTTGATTTTGGAACTATGAGAATGTACCAGTATTGTCTGTTCCAAATTTAAAATACAATGAAAATAGAAGAAAAAAAAAATTAAATACAGTAAGAAAACAGCCAAAACAAAATAACTAACAAAATAAAATAACAAAACAAAATAACAAAATAACAAACAAAATAACTAACACCCTTCTAACTGACAAATGAAAGCCCTTTTCTTTTCTTTTTTTTATTTAATATATTTTATTGATTTTTACAGAGAGGAAAGGAGAGGGACAGAGAGCTAGAAACATCAATGAGAGAGAAACATCGACCAGCTGCCTCTTGCACACCCCCTACCGGGGATGTGCCCACAACCAATGTACATGCCCTTGACCGGAATCGAACCTGGGACCTCAGTCCACAGACCGACGCTCTATCCACTGAGCCAAACCGGTTTCGGGAAAGCCCTTTTCTTAAACCCTTAACGTGACTGCATCATTGCACATTGTTTATTAACCCTTTCTTAAGGTTTTCTTCTTCCTTGTTCAGATTCTTTTATTCCTTTAACCCAATAGACATTCCCAATATTTCTCCTTAAGTCGTTTCTTTTTCTAAATTGTCCTGTTAATTATTGGGAAATCATTTTAAGGCCCTTTATTATTCTTCATAATCAGGCTATGTTCCCATGTTCCTTTTCTTCAGGGGCAAAATAGACACTTGCTTTTCTTTTTAAAAATCCTATAACCTACCCACCTCCCTCCCTGAGGTCCTTCTCTTAAGAATGGAATGCAGTCTATCTTGCTCTGCCTTCTTTGCTGTACTAAAAAGATAAAAATAAAGGTGTAATCTTTTTACTTTAAGGGTTTTACTACTAATAATAATATTTTAATTATTACCCCTAATCTTTAATGTGGTGCATATAACCATATGCAGAAATTCTTTTCTGTGGAAAAGTGGGTGTTGCAAAGCTGGGTGTCAGAAAGCTGGCTGGCCGAGAGGCCTCAGAGTGACATTTCTATGTAATTCACTCAATTCAGAGTCTGGCCTTTGTGTTACAGGACCAGAGATGCTGAATCATGTTCATCAGAAGCTTGTGTATAAAACAAAAGTACCAATGTATTAATTTACAGTGAAAAATATAACCGTCAAGGAAAATGGCCATTTCATTTCATTTGGCCAGGACATTCTCTCCTTATAGAAAAATCCTATGGGAATTAAAATAATATTCAGGACTGTAGTTGTTAATAAAAGGAATAGAATAAAAAGGTTTAGTTGTGCCCTAACCGGTTTGGCTCAGTGGATAGAGCGTCGGCCTGTGGACTGAAGGGTCCCATGTTCGATTCCAGTCAAGGGCACGTACCATGGTTGCGGACACATCCCCAATAGGGGGTGTGCAAGAGGCTGCTGATCTCTCATCGATGTTTCTAACTCTCTATCCCTCCCCCCTCCTCTCTGTAAAAAATCAATAAAATATGTATTTTTTAAAAAAAAGGTTTAGTGCCCTGGCTGGTTTGACTCAGTGGATAGAGCGTTGGCCTTCGGACTGAAAGGTCCCAGGTTCAATTCCGGTCAAGGACATGTCCCAGGTTCGATTCCAGTCAAGGGCATGTACCATGGTCGCAGGCACATCCCCAGTGGGGGGTGTGCAAGAGGCAGATGATCAATGTTTCTCTCTCACTGATGTTTCTGGCTCTCTATCCCTCTCCCTCTCTGTAAAAAAATCAATAAAATACATATATTTTTTAAAAAGATTGTTGTATGATTTAACTATTAAATGGAATTATATCAAGCTTTGATAGAGATGAAACTATCTCCACTAACAGAACCAGACAGATTTTGTACTGCCCAGGAGATTTTTCCCCTTTACACAAGGCCTCTGCCAAATATTTACTTCCCAGGCTTTTCTTGGCTCACTTCCTGATTTCTTTTGAGTGAAGGCTTGCTCCGGTCAGGGGGGGCTTATTTCTGGTTTGCTCCACTCTACATTGACCTAAAATAGAATTCTTCCAGGGCAATCTTTTTTAAGTGTTTGGAAAATACCTTCCTGTTGACCCCAACTACTCCTCTGCCTACATCTGCATACTGAATACTCACAGTTCAAATACCCAATGAGGGAAGGGGGAAAGAAAAAAAAAAATCATCAACAGGCCCCAGCACCAGGCAGCCTGGCACGTAGCCAAGGTCCTCAAATCTGGTGAACGCAAAAACGCAGTTCCCTCTTCCTTCTGCCTAATGCAATCCAGAAAAGCAGTGCAGAGCACAGGCCCTGCCCGGCTGGAAACCCTGCCAGGAAGGCAGCTCTGGCCTCACCTCGGCTTCAGGACTCCGCCCTCTCCAGCTCTGCCCCAAGCCCAGACAGCAGGGCAGCACCCACTGGGCAGGCGCCCAACTAGGCAAGAACCCCGTCCCCCTGTCACCACGGACAGCCCCCACTCCCAAACTAATGCAATAGCAAGAAGGGAAAGAAAAAGAAAAGGTCAAAAGAGGAAAACGGGGGTAAAGGCTTAAAAAAAAAAAAAAAAAAACTCTTAGCAAAAGAGAGCTGCATGGCTCAGCACTGGCAACTCAGCTCGGCACCATCGGTCTCTTCCTGGGAGTCAGGTCCCTGGTTCAGAGATTCCGACACAAAAAACTGCGGCGTTCACGGCCCGGTCTACTCGGCCGGACGGATGGGCCTGGGGACGCGGAGGTCGCCAGCTCCACTAACCGACTCCATGGCGGGCCAGCGCGCGCCAGCAGCGCGACGCCGGCGGAGGGGCCCGGCAACCGAGCGGCCGGCCCGCCGCCGATCGTGAAGAGGGGCCGGGCTCTAGCCGGGGCGCAGCCGGCCCCCGCAAACTCCTCGGGAAAACGCGGGCGGCGGGGGGGCCGCTCCCCTGACTCGGGCGCCTCGGGTCGCGCCTCCCTCCGCACACGGGCCGCGTTCCTTCCGCCCGGAGAGGGCAAAGAGTCCGCGGCTCCGCGCGCGCCGCCCCGGCACCAGGGCGCCCCCTAGGCAGGAAGGCGGCCGCGCCGCGGCGGCGAGCTCCCTCGTGCTCCGCGGAGGGGCCGCGATCGCCGGCGAGCCGGGCTTCCCTGGCCTCCCCCCCCCCCGACCCCTCCCCGCGGCCGGAACCTCCCTGCGGGGCGGAGTGATACCGGCGGCCGGGGTGCGCGCGGCGCGGCCGAGCGGGGAGCCCGGGGTGCGCGGGGAGGGCGGAGGGAGGAGGAGGAGGAGGAGGAGGAGGGAGGCGGGGCCGGGGCGGGTGGTGGTGAGGCGACTGCGCTACTGCCGGACCGGGGCGGTCATGGCGGCTCCATATTAACACCCTCCTCCTCCTCCTCCTCCTCCTCCTTTCCCTCCCGCCCGCACTCCTCAGCGATCCCCCCCGCCCCCCTTCACCCCGACGCCTCCCTCTCCCCCGCACCTCGCCCCCTCCCCTCGTCTACCATGCCCGGCATGATGGAGAAAGGGCCCGAGTTGCTGGGGAAGAACCGGTCGGCCAACGGCAGCGCCAAGAGCCCAGCGGGCGGCGGCGGCGGCGGCGGCGCCTCGTCCACCAACGGCGGGCTGCACTTCTCGGAGCCCGAGAGCGGCTGCAGCAGCGACGACGAGCACGGTGGTAGCCCCGAACTCCTCCCCGCCAGCCCGCCGCCCCCTCCCTCCTCCCCTCCCCCAGCCCCCTCCCTTCGCCGCGCTCCCGCCCTCCCTCCCCTCGGAGCCCGGGCGCTGCGGTAGCCTCGAACTCCCGGTGCAGCGCTGCAGCACCCCGCGACCCCCGCCCCCGCCCCGGCCCCCGCCCCCCCCGCTCCCCGCCCCCACCCTCTGCCAGAGCCCGGAGCGCCCGGACCTAGTATCTTCCCAGCCACCCGCCGCTTCTTGCCAGATCCCTCCACAATTTTTATATTTTATTAAGTGTCTCTTTCTCTCTTCTTTTCTATTTCTTCTCTCTCCCCCCCCCCCCCCCCCTCTCTCTCTCTCTCTCTCGGCATTGCTTTGCAGATGTTGGGATGAGAGTCGGAGCTGAATACCAAGCCCGGATCCCTGAATTTGATCCAGGTAGATTTTTTTTTTTTTTTGCTTAGGCGACATGCTGTCTCCCCTTTTTCTGGGATGGGTCGAGCGGGGGACGGGGTCGAGGGGGGACGGGTGGGGTAGAGGTCCGAGGGGATGCAGGGCTGGGATGGGCAGTCATCTCCGGCGGGGAGGCTGTCAGGCTCGGCAGGGCTGTGACCCAGGGCGTGTGGGCAGATGTGTGCATTGCAAGGTTAACATGGTTTCTTTGGAGGCTACTTGCCCCGCTGGTGGCATCGCCCTTCTGCCCCCCGCCTGAGCTCAGGGCGAGGTCGGGGAGAACTAAGGGAGACGGCCCTGGGCGGATCGGGGGGTCCGCGGGGCCCCGAGCTGGAGGAAAGCCTGCTCGCACGGGCTGTGTGTCAGCATCATGCCAATGTCACTTGCCAGCCCGCCGGCCTTCGGGGGCGAGGCGGCGGATGCCCGGGCTGCTGTCACCGGTCGGAGCCCAGGGCGAGCCTTCCCCAGCCCATACGCCCCAGGGATTTTTCTTTTTCTTTTCTTTTCTTTTTTTTTTTTTTTTTGGCTGGGTGGTGTAGCTCTGCTCCAGACAGCTCTGCAGAGTGTTGGAGCCAGGGAGAGAAAGGGCTGGGGGGGAGGAGGGGAGGAGAAGCCGGAGGCACACACCTCGCTCGACAGCCAGCCCTAGAAGTCAGACCACAGGACAGCGGCGGCTGCTGCCAAGGAGACATTTTCTCCCGGAGCAGCCAGGTTCCTGCGTCCTCTGCCAAGCCAGCTTGCGGGCTCCCTGTCTACTTTTCTACAAACAGGTTCTGGCGGTCACGGGATTTCAGCCTGGACGGGGATTGGGCGAGAGTTCCGCATTTGGAGGCACCCTCGTCGGAGCCTCCGGTTGTGGAGCGTGTTTCCTTCTCCCAACCCCACCCCAGACCCTCTTCGGTTCAGGCTTTGCAGGGGCTGGGTTTGGATCTCTCCCTCCCCGCCGCCACCCCGCCACCCCACCCCGCTCAGGATAACGCTGCATCGGTGTTAGATGTTAGTAGGGCTTCGTTGTATTTTCTTGGGGAAATGGCATGTTTATTTGATTGTAGGGTATAGCTGGCAGTGCAGAATGACTTTCACCAGCCATTCAAAGAGTTGTAGGTAGCAGCTCTTCCTGTTCCAAGAGAGAGAGAGTAAAATGATGGGTGTTCAAAAGGATTGTCAGTGCGGGCTATTTTTTCAAAAGGTAAAAACAATACAAGAGTGTTCAGCCAGATCTGGGTTGCCCTCTAAATGACATGGCTCTGAATACATTTTACTCAAAAGCTATCCATGTGGGTACTGGTGGGCTTCAAATAATTGTAGAGGTTTTGTGAAATTAATTTTCTTGGATGTAGCTAGTAGGTGAATGGCACTTTAATTCCCGTTAGTGTTTGTCTCAGGTTTTAGCTAGACAGTTGAAAAGACCATGCTTTGGCTTCAGGTAGATTGAGTTCGGTTCCCAGCTCTTCTTTTTATGCCCTGGGCAAGTCACTGGTCTTCCAGCCTGTTTCCCTAGTTATAAAATGGAAGTAAAAAAAATACTCATGCGATTCTTGCCAGGATTATATGACTGGGCAATTATTCACTAAAGATTAAATTTCATCATTAAGAATGATTTTCATTTATCCTTTTTTTATTTAGGGCTTTTATTGGGACTCTGCTTTTTTGAAAATTGATAAACTTATTTCCAAATTAGAATTCAGGCACCAGAATTATTTCACTTAACAAACATACCTGCCTTTTTGCCCGACTAGTTAGGTTTATATTTCATAGACAACTATACACAGGTTGGTTAAGGGTCTTGTTTTTAAAAGCCAGATTTTATACTGGAACAAATTCGTGCCTGATCACTTTAAAGAATTATTTTGTTTCATAATAGACTAAATACTAGAACAAGCTTCAAAATTTGAAAAATAATTTTAAAATGCAAAAGACTTTTTTAGGTGGTTTTACATGGCCACTATTTGGATTATTCAATTTATCATCATATTTTGCTTATTTTGAACCTATGAATATTTGTGAGGGGGAAAAATCACTAAGATATTATTACTTTTTAAAGTTATATTTTCAATTTACTTACTGAGACTACAATGATACTCTATTAGAATAAGGATAAATGTCACATTCTTTAAATTCACTTATTAATATCCTTAATCTCCTGTAGGAAAATACTTAACCAGAGGGCACAACTAAAACCAGTTACCATTTAAACTTAGGTCATTTGACTCTTAATCACAAGACCCCTAATCAACCAGTATATAGTTGTCTATAGATGTTACAGGCTAATCTTTTCAAGCAAATGTAGCTTATCAATTATTAGACAGTTTTTAAAAGGAGATATCGACCCTCTATGCCATTCAACAGAGTACCACTGCTTTATTTTTATTTTTTTATTTTTTATTTTATTGATTTTTTACATAGAGGAAGAGAGAGGGATAGAGAGTTAGAAACATCGATGAGAGAGATACATCGATCAGCTGCCTCTTGCACACCCCCTACTGGGGATGTGCCCGCAACCAAGGTACATGCCCTTGACCGGAATCGAACCCGGGACCTTTGAGTCCGCAGGCCAACGCTCTATCCACTGAGCCAAACCGGTTTCGGCACCACTGCTTTATTTTATTCTGAGTGTTATACTGTTGTGTGAAGTTTTTATTTCACATCAATTTAATGTAATTGGGTGAGAATTTAAACATTTCCTTAGAAAAGGGAAAAAAAGATTTATTAATGATAGAAATTGAGATATGGTAGCTCTTCTCTCTCCCTTTTTCTTTTTCATGCCATTATCTTTAGCCTCATAAACCACTTACTAGTAGTCCATCTTCATAGAGATTATTCACCCATAGCCATCAAAGACATTTAGAAGAATTCCTTAGGTGCCAAAATTATTATGATCAGAATGTAGGAAAAGTAAGAATTGTGTGTGTGTGTGTGGGGGGGGAATACTTTCATCGGAGGAGATGATGATGATGATGATGATGATGATGATGATAGAAATTAAACACAAAGAATAAATTATTAAATAACTTTTAGAAAATATGAGAAGAATTGAGATTTAAGTTAGAATTACTGAAGTTAGGAGATTAGGAATATAGGGTATCCCCCAAAAATGTATACATGCACTTTGAATAATTATAAAGGTAGTGTTTATTAAAATAATATTTTATTCTCAAAACTGAGCTATCAGCTATTAAAATTTGTATACATTTTTTGGGACACCTGTAGTTTACATTAATTAATAGGCCATTGCGAAGAATGCCTTTATAAAAATTTACTAACTAGATTTCTGATTATTTTCTTAGGTTCCTTTTCTTTTGATTCTTTACTAGGTCTTTGCCTACTGGCTACGCTTATATCACAAGGAACAGTTTTGTGTAGTGATTAAGAGTTTCACCTCTTACCATATGCCTTTTAGCTAATATGACATAGTGACCTGGGACGAACTACATGATGTATCCAGGCCTTAGTTTTCTTATTTGTAAAAGGGAAATGATGTTAACTATAACACAAGATTAAGTGAAAATTAATGTATGTAAAGAAGTGTTCTTCAAAATAATTTACCTGCGTACATACACAGAAGAGAATTTTGAAAAAAGAATCACATAATTTCAAGTTGGCATCTATCATTTGTCACTTACTTTAAACTAGAGGCCCAGTGCACGAAATTTGGGCACAGGTAGGGTCTCCCTTCCCCAGCTGCTGGCTCCCAGCCAGGGCCTTCCTTCATTCCGTGCTGCCTCCTGGTGGTCAGGGCACGTCATAGTGAGTGATCAAACTCCCAGTCGGTCAAACGCCCAAGGGAACACCTTGCATATTAGGCTTTTATATATATAGATATATAGATAGTTGAGAAATGTAATCTTCAGTTTATTGACAATAATAACACTTTGAAATAAAGCTTTTATATCCTTATTTTAAACTAGAGGCCCAGTGCACGAAATTCGTGCACGGAGGGGGTTGTCCCTCAGCCCAGCCTGTACCCTCTCCAATCTGGGACCCCTCAAGGGATGTCCGACTGCCCGTTTAGACCCGATCGGGATCGGGCCTAAACGGGCAGTCGGACATCCCTCTCACAATCCAGGACTGCTGGCTCCCAACTGCTTGCCTGCCTGCCTTCCTGATTGCCCCTAACCGCTTCTGCCTGCCAGCCTGATCACCCCCTAACCACTCTGCTGCCAGCCTGTTTGCCCCCAACTTCCCTCCTCTGCCGGCCTGGCCACCCCTAACTGCCCTCTCCTGCAGGGTTGATCACCTCCAACTGCCCTTCCTTGCAGGCCTGGTCCTTCTCAACTGTCCTCCCTTGCAGGCCGGGTGCCTCCCAACTGCCCTCTCCTGCTGGCCATCTTGTGGTGGCCATCTTGTGTCCACATGGGGGCAGGATCTTTGACCACATGGGAGCAGCTATATTGTGTGTTGCAGTGATGATCAATCTGCATAGTACTCTTTTATTAGATAGGATAGAGGCCTGGTACAGGGGTGGGGGCCAGCTAGTTTGCCCTGAAGGGTGTCCCTGATCAGGGTGGGGTTCCCTTGGGGCGGGGGCGGCCTGAGCGAGGGGCCTGTGGTGGTTTGCAGGCAGGCCACGCCCCCTGGCAACGCAAGCAGAGGCCCTGGTATCTGGAATTTATTTACCTTCTACAATTGAAACTTTGTAGCCTGGAGCAGGGCCAAGCCTGGGGCTCCCTCCGAGGCCCGTAGCCATTTGTGTTGGGGTTATAATTGAAACTTTGTTGCCTTAAGCAGGTGGGCCCCGCCAGGGTGTGCGGAAAGCTTTGCTTCCCCTGTTGTCGGCAGCAACCCTGGCCTGCCCTCTCAAGCTCCATTCTGCCGCCATTTGTTTGAATTTGTTTACCTTCTATAATTGAAACTTTGTAGCTTGAGTGGAGGCTTAGTTAGGCCTGAAACGGCTGGCAGAAAACTTGGCTTCCTCCGTTACCTAGGAAACCTTGCTCTCTGTGGCTGTAGCCATCTTGGTTTGGGTTAATTTGCATACTCGCTCTGATTGGGTGGTGGGTGTGGCTTGTGGGCGTGGCTTCTGGGTGTGTCTGAGGTATGGTCAATTTGCATATTTGTCTATTATTAGATTAGATATATCCAATTAACTATAAATACTAGAGTAATGTGATGGTATCTATTCTATAGAATATATGAACAGGCTCCTGACAATCTGAAACTTTACATTGTTCCTTTTTGTCTTTGAAATTGTTTCCATGCATTTTCCCCACAGATTTTTATAATGTATTTTTGTGGTTGAAAGTGCTTTATTGATAACCTAATTTCTCTACCACCATAATATGTATTCTTGTGAACAAAGGTTCTAAGTGTTAAAACTCTTTTGGCTTGAGTTATTACAATTAATGCATAATTGACTAAAATTCTAGTAGTCATGTGCCTTGAGTAAAGGAGGGCTTTGCCGATAGCCTTTGGCACTACAGAAATTTTAAATTTTTAGGCAGTGCATTTTTTTTTTTAATCCTCATCCAACGACATGTCTTTGTTGACTTTAGAGAGAGAGAGAGAGAGGGAGGAAGAGGGAGAGAGAAACACCAATGTGAGAGAGAAACATCAGTCATTTGCCACCTGTATTCACCCTGACCTGGGATTGAACCCACAACCTAAGTATGTGCCTGAATTGGGAATCAAACCTGCAACCTTTTGGCATACAGGACGATGCTTCAACCAACTGAGCCACCCAGGCAGTGTACTCTCAGGAGAGTTGGGATGGATGAGAGACATGCCTTTTTATTTTAGTGAGAGAAGGGCAGTTATCAAGAAAGAGGTCAGTGGTAGGATGAGCAGATAGCTTAGACTGCAAGTGAGTTCAGGCAGATTGTCTTGGGAAAGAACATTAGGGAAGTTGAATGTCTAAATTTGATTTCCATAAAACTTACTCATGCTTTTGTACCCCTTGGAAAGCCTTGGTTTAAACCCCAGTGTAAAGTTGGTGAATTAAGTATATAATTCAGAGCCTCATATATAAATGGTAGAACTTTAAAAAATGTTTGGAGTATCTTAATATTTTTAATATTAAATCCTTTATATAGAATATTTGTTCAATGGTATATTAAAAGTCATAAAGGAAATTTTAAAAGAAATAGATTTTTATTTTTGTACTTACCTTGAAATTTGCTGTTGGTGTGGAAATCCTAGCTTATCAAAGTTATACAGTCATCCCTTGGTATCCAGTGAGGATTTGTTGCAGGATCCCTGAGAATACTTATACTCTTGAATGTTCAAGCCTCCATATAAAATAGCATAGTATTTGTCTATAACCTACTCACATCCTCCCGTATACTTTAAATCATCTCTAAATTCCTTATACCTAATACAATGTAAACGCCATGTAAATAGTTGTTATACTACTAGAGGCCTGGTGCAGATTCATGCACGGGGGATAGAGGGGGTACCTCAGCCTGGCCTGCACCCCTCGCAATCTGGGACCCCTCAGGGGATGTCCGACTGCGGTTTAGGCCCGATCCTGTAGCAGTGCTCGAAGCGGCATGTGGCTGGGGAGGAGCCCAAGCCGGGCCGGGCACCACCAGGCTCGGCACTCGGCACTCTCTTGCCATCTCACCGCTCCCTTAGCACTGCCGCGGAGGCAGGAGAGGCTTCCGCCACCGCCACTGCACTTGCCAGCCGTGAGCCTGGCTTCTGGCTGAGCAGCACTCCCACTGTGGGAGCGCACTGACCACCAGGGGACAGCTCCTGTGTTGAGCATCTGCCCCCCTGGTGGTCAGTGAGCGTCATAGCGACCAGTCGTTCTGGTCTTTCCGGTCATTCCATTGTAATGGTCGCTTAGGCTTTTATATATATAGATATAGACTAGAGGCACAGTGCACGAAACTCATGCACTGGAGGGGGGTCCCTCAGCCCGGCCTGTGCCCTCTCATAGTCCGGGAGCCCCACGAACGATAACCCCAAATAGGTAGGCCCTGCCCACCTGACTAGGGCTCCGCGGTGGATTGCCCCCGCAGAGGGAGGCCCCACCCACCCACTGCAGCACCGCCGCCGCTGCCGGTAGCCTGGCCTCCCTCTTTGGGGCAATCAATCACGGGGCTCTGCCATCGATCACCCCAAAGAGGTAGGCCCTGCCCACCTGGCCGGGGCTCCGCGATGAATCGCTCCCGCAGAGGGAGGCCCCGCCCACCCACCACAGCCTGCCGGTTGGTGGCCTGGGCCTCCTTCTTTGGGGTGATCATGGAGCCCCCCCAATTGATTGATTGGCCAGTGGCCTGGGCCTCCCTTTGCAGGGCGATGGGTGGCCAGGTCCCCGACCAATCGCATCACACCCGCCTTGGCTGGTCTGGCACCAGTGGGTGTCATAGTGTGGTCATCCGGAAGGTCGTCTGGAAGGACATCCAGAAAGTCGTCCAGCTGTCTGGTCTAATTAGCATATTACACTTTTATTATTATAGATATTGTTTATGGAGTAGTGAGAAAAAACTATGTGTTCAGTATAGACACAACCATTGTAAGTAGGCCTAAATAGTACATGTCCCCAACAGCATACCATTTTTTTCCCCAAATATTTTGATCCCATGGTTGGTTGAATCTGTGAATAATGTGGTACCCCATGGATACAGAGGGCCAACTGTACTTTTATTTGGTAGTTGTTGGTTTTCAGCAATTGGTCTTTACCAACTGTAGTTAAGAAGATCTAAAAAATATACTTTACCAACTGTAGTTAAGGAGATCTAAAATAATATACTTTACCAACTGTAGTTAAGAAGATCTAAAAAATTTCAAAGGGATTAAACTTTCAAGGGTTTCATTTAACCTTTTTAAAAACTTGTTCAATAATTTTATTTTCAGAACTGTAATCCTACTATAGTTTTTTAAAATGTGGTAACTTGCTACCTAGGTTTTGGTTGGTTTGTTGGTTTTTTAATCAATTCAAAAGTTAGGATGCTTCTAAGGCTTGGTTATTTTGTTTGTGAGTCAAGTTTGATTCTCAGTACTATTCATGAATATCAGGCAGTTTTGAGATATAATTTTCAATACTGTTATAGAAAAAAGCAAAATTTTAAACATTGGGTTTGTGTCCTTTAAATATTTTAGTTCATTTCAACTTTTGTAATGGAAATGGTGAAACTTGATTGGATGCAAAGCATCCAGGGGGATAAAATGTTTTTAATAATACAAGTTAATTTCTAATACTCTGTTATTACAGAGGAATCAGGTTTAATTTGTCAGAAAAACTAAAAGGTCATTTCAGCTATTCAATCTCCTTTTCAAAGGGTTGATGAGAGGGGGTATCAGCCACTTGTGTTAGAGCCCCATGAGGTGTTATTCATTCATACTTTTATTTGATTGATGATATGAGAAGAAGCTCTTCCAGAGTAAAGAAAGGAACTTAAGAAAGAACTGTTTGCAATAAGCATGTAATAGGGATAATAAGTCTTATATAAGGCTTACCATTTGCTAGCTACTTTATATTAACTCATTTAATTTTTGAACAACTCTTGTGAAGTAGGAACTCGCATCATCCCTATTTTTAAAGATGAGTTACATTGGGGCACAGATACATTAAATAAATTTGCTCAAGGTGACAAAGCTGGGTTTCAAACTTGGAGTCTAGCTCTCTGATGGTTACACTCTTAATCCTTATACTAAAAGGTATCTCATTTTTTGTGAACATCAGTTATCTCTTGGGCCTCGTTGAGATATGTATGATTGAAAACAGTGGAGTCCAGTTCAAGGGTTAGGGAAAGAACATTGTGAAATGTCTAATTAGGTGTTCTCTGCTACCAGACACGATTATTCTGCAAATGCCCCCCTACATCCATTAGTAGAGCTGTTAGTGCCCACAGCTTAGGTGCCAGTTGCTGTCAGATCTTACAATGCTAAGAATTTTGGGGAAAACTGAACTGTTTATTCTTCATGGGGAAATTTTTTTTAAAGTTTATATTTGTTTAAGAAATATTTAATGAAGATATTTTAATTCAGGCCTTCTGTAATGCAAGAATCAGATGCAAGAAAATATGTTTAAATATTAAGCATAATACACTATTAAGACTTGAGACTTGCCCTCAAGGGCATGTACCTTGGTTGCAGGTTCCCTGGCCCTGGTTGGGGTGCATGCAGGAGGCAACCAATCAATGTGTCTCTCCGTCTCTCCCTCTCCCTTTCACTTTCCCTAAAAATCAATGGAAAAATATCCTCAGCTGAGGATTAACAACAACAACAAAAAGACTTGAGACTTAATGCAAACCTTTGTTGCAAGCTATGCTTAACTAAGTAGGATTTAAATTATCTTATAATCCATTGTGAAAGAATCAGTGCCATTTTAAAGGATTGAAGTTTAGGATACTCATTTGAAATAGCAATAGAGTTTAAGTAATAAAGGCTTCTGACCTATTTAGATAGGATGTCTGTATTATTTCCATTGAATGACTTGGCTCTTTGCTTTTGTGCTTTTATTTTATGTGGTTAAAATTAAATATGTATTTTATTTTTTAGCAAGAGAAAATAACAAAATTTAATACATAGTATGGAAACCCTGCATGCATGAGAGAGTCAGAGACCCACATGCAGAAGAGTGTCAGAGATAGACAGAAATTGTGGCCATGAGTTGCTGGTAGCTATCAACACCTTATAAAAATCAATTATGACATGTTTATAAACCAGTCTTCTTAAAATAGGTGGCAACAATGCTTCATTTGTTGGTAGTTTGAATTACCTTGAATGTACCTACGAATTAGGAAGAAGCCAAGAAAAGACCAGACCTCATATGCATGTACTTGGCTCTAGGATAGCTGTGTCAGGCGTTCATTCATTCTACTCTTAATTTACCTGTTTATCAGTAGAGCTTGATTTTTCTGACTTTTTAGATTATAACAAGTTAGAAGTAAATTTAGAAACAAGCAATAATATACTCCTAGATTAGAGGTGGACTCTCAAAATACTTTAAAAAGAAGTAGCATTATTAACTTTTACATTGTTTTACTTTGTTTTTTTCTTACACAGAGCACATACTTTTATAAATGTAAAATGTAATAAATGAAGTCTAAAAAGAAATAGCTGGCAGACTTCTAGCCAGGAATAAGATTAAATAAAAACTATAAAAAGCAGATACAAGTATTTAAAAATTACAGTAATCTTGGCCCATTTAGATATAGTACAAAACAATTAACTTAACCACCTGAGGTATTCTCTATGGTTTTAAAAGAGTTTTTAATGACTCCTAAGTAATGTATACAAGGTTAAGTCAGTTATCCTCCTAGCTAATAAAAGAGTAATATGCAAATTGACCATCACGCCAACACACAAGATGGCTGCCCCCATGTAGACACAAGATGGCCACCACAAGATGGCCAGCAGGGGAGGGCAGTTGGGAGGGACCAGGCCTGTAGGAGAGAGAAGTTGGGGGTGACCAGGCCTGCAGGGGAGGGAAGTTGGGGGCGACTGGACCTGCAGGGAAGGGCAGTTGCGGGGGACCCAGGCCTGCAGGGGAGGGCAGTTGGGGGGGAACCAGGCCTGCAGGGGAGGGCAGTTGCAGCGGGGGGGAATCAGACAAGCAGGGAAGAGCAGTTAGGGGCAATGAGGGTGGCAGGGGAGGGCAGTTAGGGGTGATCGGGTCATCAGGGGAGGGCAGTTGGGGGGGACCAGGCCTGCAGGGGATGGCAGTTAGGGGCAATCGGGCTGGCAGGGGAGCAGTTAGACATCAATCAGGCTGGCAGGGGAGTGGTTAGGGGGTGATCAGGCTGGCAGGCAGAAGCAGTTAGGGGCAATCAGGAAGGCAGGCAGGCGAGCTGTTGGGAGCCAGCAGTCCTGGATTGTGAGAGGGATGTCCGACTGCCCTGTTTAGGCCCGATCCTACCGGGCCTAAACGGGGCAGTCGGACATCCCTCGAGGGGTCCCAGATTGGAGAGGGTGCAGGCTGGGCTGAGGGACACACACCCCCGTGCACGAATTTCGTGCTCCGGGCCTCTAGTTATCTATAAAGAAGTAGGGATGTGTAATGTACTTAAAATCTTTCTTTTTAATTTAAAGGGGGTAAGCTTCAGTGTTTATGAAGTTTCCTTCATTTTTATAAATGGGATATTTAATGTATTTAATGTAAATCTGTTTTCCTTCTCTTTATTGTTCTGTACTTTGTTTCTTTGCCCTCCTTTGCAGGTATATATTAAAATAGAAATAAACTAACCTTCGTTATACTCATTTTGAATGTAAATAAAAATCCATCGTATTCAAAGTAATTAATTTTTCCCCCAGGTGCTACAAAGTACACAGATAAAGACAATGGAGGAATGCTTGTATGGTCTCCATATCACAGTATTCCAGATGCCAAATGTAAGTTTTCTGAACTTGAACATTTATGTCAATAGGCATCTATTAATCAATTCAAAATGCAATTTTTATTTGTTTTTGGGTCTCTTAGATTCTCATAAGAAAAAACAGTTTGTCTTTGTTTTGTTTTGTTTTGTTTTGTTTTTTGTTTTGTTTGATGGAGGTTGTTATATTAGAATGTTTTTCCTTTTGAAAGGTAGTGGGTTGATCATTCCAAGTGTGTCAGGCCCAGGAAGACAGAGGAAACCTAGGATCTGATGGCATTTTGCTGCTTAATCCTCAAGCAGGGGAGGGAGTTACTATGTAGACATCTGCCCAGGTTTTTCCTCAGTGTATGGAGATGTAAAGAAATGCCTTCCAACTTCAAAGAGCCCACTATCAGTACCATGTTAAAGAGGAAAGGGGCAAGAACTGACTCCAGCAGCCATCAATCAGGTCATCTCTGTGCTCTCCATTTCTGGACGGAGGCCTTCTGGATCATTGACCATGCACTTCTTGAATCATGGTGTGGCTTTAGACTTCAATGTGATGTAGCGGACCTGATCCTTTGCGGCACATCAGATATAGGAAACATGCAGGTAACAAAACTAAGATCCCCATCCTTCCATTTAGTTACATTGAATTTACTAAAACAAAAAGAACCACTGAGCAGCTACTTTAGCAGCTGTGAAATAAGCTGGTCTTTTAAAAATATTTCTTAATCTTATAGCTGTCCCATGATGGTCTATTTAGAAAAGTAATGATCATGTAATGGTAAGTCTAATTATACTTACTGATGCAATAAGAGAACTGAAAGTTGAAAACTGAATAATATTCTGCATACCAGATCATTCTTTCTATTTAAGCACTTTAGAATACCAGCAAAAAGTCTAACTGGTAATCTAGGAATTGAATGCTCTTTAGGCATTCTTAAACAAAAACATGAAATTACATTTGGCCTGGAACTGTATACTGAGAAACCTGAACGTGACTGTTGCGTTTCTTTGGTTCACTCCTCATAGGCAAAGGTTTTCATTCATAAATTGAGTATCGGGGTGTCATTGGCTTTTGCTTTTTTAGCACTGTTTTTATACAGTGGTGCCTTTCTGAGCAAAGTGATAAACAAAATTCAGAAAACCAACATTTCCTGATTAGTATGGTGTTCATGTAGAATATCCAACTGAAGGTCTAGGACTATGCACTGGAATCACTTGGGGGAACTTTAAAAAAATAAACACTACTGATGTCTGGTCTCTTATCTCAAACCAATTCAATCAGAATTTTCAGAGGAGGAGCCTGGACTTACTTTTTATTTATTTATTATTATTTTTAATCTTCACCCGAGGATATGTTTTTATTGATTTTTAGAGAGAGGGGGAGAGGGAGAGAGAGAGAAACATTGATGTGAGAGAGAAACATCTATCAGCTGCCACCCATATGTACCCAAGTGGGGATCAAACTCGCAACCTGAGTATATGCCCTGACCAGGAATCAAACCTATGACCCTTTGATTCCTGGGATCGACACTAACCACTTAGCACACCAGCCAGGGCCAGACTTACTTTTTTTTTTTTTTTTTTTTTTTTTTTTTTTTTTTTTATTTTTTTTTTTTTTTTTAATTTTTTTTTTTTTTTAATTTCTTTATTGATCAAGGTGTCACATATTTGTCCTCATCCCCCCATTCCCATCCCACCCCTCTCCCCACGCATGCCCCAATCCCCTGTTGAACTTAACCGTTGGATAGGCTTATATGCATGCATACAGGTCCTTTGGTTGAACTCTCCCTCTCCCCCCACCCTCCCCCTCCCCTCCCCTATCCTCCCTCTGAGGCCCGATCGTCCGATCGATGCCTCCTTGCTTCTGGTTCTGTTCTTGTTCCTCAGTCTATGTTGTTCATCATTTCCCCTAGATGAGCGAGATCATATGTCACTAGATATATACTAATAAGAACTGAATGTGAGACGAGCAATAATAGTTATGCTGACAGGCAATGAATCAATCTGTAGCGAGCTTCCCCCTGGACCAACAGTTCTTTTGAGACCCAATTTCAATGTCCAGTAGTTCCTTATGTGTACATGTCAGCACTGACCCCTCAGCTCTGGATGTGGACAAATGGTGGTAATGGAGGTCCGACTCCCTCTGGTTTGGTCTCGGCCGAACCCAGGGGCACGGCGTCACCCGGACTAAGGGGCACGTGGCCTCACCCATACCAAAGGGGCGCGTGGTCTCACCCGGGCCTGGGACCCAGCCTCACCCGGATGGATCCAGGGGCGCACGGCCTCACCCGGACCCAGAATCTGGCTTCACCCGTACCCAGGGACGCTTGGCCTCTCCCTGACTCAGGGGCACGTGGCCTCACCCGGGCTTAGTTGCACAAGGCCTCACCTGGATCCAGGGACACATGGTCTCTCCCGGACCCAGGGACGCTTGGCCTCTCCCAGACCCAGGGCCACTTGGGCTCACCCGGGCCTAGGTGCACAAGGCCTCATCCGGATCCAGGGACACATGGTCGCACCCGGACCCAGGGACGCTTGGCCTCTCCCAGACCCAGGGCCACTTGGGCTCACCCGGGCCTAGGTGCACGAGGCCTCACCCGGATCCAGGGACACATGGTCTCACCCGGACCCAGGGACGCTTGGCCTCTCCCAGACCCAGGGCCACTTGGGCTCACCCGGGCCTAGGTGCACGAGGCCTCACCCGGATCCAGGGACACATGGTCTCACCCGGATCCAGGGACGCTTGGCCTCTCCCAGACCCAGGGCCACTTGGGCTCACCCGGGCCTAGGTGCACGAGGCCTCACCCGGATCCAGGGACACATGGTCTCACCCGGATCCAGGGACGCTTGGCCTCTCCCAGACCCAGGGCCACTTGGGCTCACCCGGGCCTAGGTGCACGAGGCCTCACCCGGATCCAGGGACACATGGTCTCACCCGGATCCAGGGACGCTTGGCCTCTCCCAGACCCAGGGCCACTTGGGCTCACCCGGGCCTAGGTGCACGAGGCCTCACCCGGATCCAGGGACACATGGTCTCACCCGGATCCAGGGACGCTTGGCCTCTCCCAGACCCAGGGCCACTTGGGCTCACCCGGGCCTAGGTGCACGAGGCCTCACCCGGATCCAGGGACACATGGTCTCACCCGGACCCAGGGACGCTTGGCCTCTCCCAGACCCAGGGCCACTTGGGCTCACCCGGGCCTAGGTGCACGAGGCCTCACCCGGATCCAGGGACACATGGTCTCACCCGGATCCAGGGACAATTGGCCTCTCCCAGACCCAGGGCCACTTGGGCTCACCCGGGCCTAGGTGCACGAGGCCTCACCCGGATCCAGGGACACATGGTCTCACCCGGACCCAGGGACGCTTGGCCTCTCCCAGACCCAGGGCCACTTGGGCTCACCCGGGCCTAGGTGCACGAGGCCTCACCCGGATCCAGGGACACATGGTCTCACCCGGATCCAGGGACGCTTGGCCTCTCCCAGACCCAGGGCCACTTGGGCTCACCCGGGCCTAGGTGCACGAGGCCTCACCCGGATCCAGGGACACATGGTCTCACCCGGAGCCAGGGACGCTTGGCCTCTCCCAGACCCAGGGCCACTTGGGCTCACCCGGGCCTAGGTGCATGAGGCCTCACCCGGATCCAGGGACACATGGTCTCACCCGGATCCAGGGACGCTTGGCCTCTCCCAGACCCAGGGCCACTTGGGCTCACCCGGGCCTAGGTGCACGAGGCCTCACCTGGATCCAGGGACACATGGTCTCACCCGGACCCAGGGACGCTTGGCCTCTCCCAGACCCAGGGCCACTTGGGCTCACCCGGGCCTAGGTGCACGAGGCCTCACCCGGATCCAGGGACACATGGTCTCACCCGGATCCAGGGACGCTTGGCCTCTCCCAGACCCAGGGCCACTTGGGCTCACCCGGGCCTAGGTGCACGAGGCCTCACCCGGATCCAGGGACACATGGTCTCACCCGGATCCAGGGACGCTTGGCCTCTCCCAGACCCAGGGCCACTTGGGCTCACCCGGGCCTAGGTGCACGAGGCCTCACCCGGATCTAGGGACACATGGTCTCACCCGGATCCAGGGACGCTTGGCCTCTCCCAGACCCAGGGCCACTTGGGCTCACCCGGGCCTAGGTGCACGAGGCCTCACCCGGATCCAGGGACACATGGTCTCACCCGGACCCAGGGACGCTTGGCCTCTCAGACCCCGGGGCACGTGACCACACCCATGCCTAGGTGCACGAGGTCTCACCCGGATCCAGGGACACACGGTCTCACCCGGACCCAGGGACGCTTGGCCTCCCCCTGACCCAGGGGCACGTGGCCTCGCCCGGGCCTAGGCGCACGAGGCCTCACCCGGATCCAGGGACTCACGGTCTCACCCGGACCCAGGGACGGCTGGCCTCCCCCTGACCCAGGGGCACGCGGCCCCACCCGGGCCTAGGTGCACGAGGCCCCACCCGGATCCAGGGACACATGGTCTCGCCCGGACCTAGGGGTGCGTGGCCTCTCTCAGACCCAGGGGCACGTGGCCTCACCTGGACCTAGGTACACGAAGCCACCCAGACCCAGGGGCGCGTTACCTCTCTCAGACCCCTGGTCGCGTGGTCTCACCCGGATCCAGGGGCTCACGGCCTCACCCGTACTCGGGACCCAGCCTTACCCGGATCCAGGGGCCCACGGCCTCACCCGGACCCAGGGTTCAGATTCGCCCGGACCCAGGGGCACATGGCCTCACCCGAACCCGGAATCCAGCTTCACCTGGACCCAGGGGCGCGTGGCCTCACCCAAACCCAGGGGCGTGAGGCCTCACCTAGACCCAGAGGCGTGTGACCACATCTGAGCCCAGAGGCTCGCAGGCTCGGCTGGACTCGGGTCTCAGCGGGATTTCGTCTTCTTGATCCCAATTCCTGTTGGTCAATTCCCTCTCAGCAATTCCTTCGGTCATTTTCTCAGAGCTCCAGGGCGGCTGCCGCAGATCTCGTTGGGCGGCGGGCTCGGCAAGGCTCTGGTGTGCCCGGTGCCCGGCGGTGGGCTGGTCCGGTGTCGCTGCGTCGGCCCTTGGGTCTGCAACGGTGGCCAGTCGCTGAGCGTGCGCACCTGGCCACTTCGGGGCATTGAGATTCTTGAAGGACTCGGAGGTCAGCAAGCACGGAGTCTCCCTCCCCATGTCTCCCAGGGGCTCTTCTGTCCGTGCTCGGCAGCGAGTGGAGCCGTCCCCTCAGCCGGAGACCGCTGGGGGAACTGCGCCGAGCACGTTCCAGGCCACCATTGTGTCGCCTGAGCCATAGTTCTTAAAGTGTGGACTTTGGGTCACCGGCATCAGCATCATCCTGCGTACCCCTCTCTTTTATTCTAGTTGTAGAGCATCTGCTCAGCCAGCCCCCCGGTCTTTCTGGCTGGTGTCTGCTCTGCTCTCCCGTCATAGCTCAATATTGTTGTGGTAGGCAACGATCAGGCTGCCGCCCTATGTCTCCATCTTGGTCCTCCTTTGTACAGTTAAGTCTTGATTGTTGTTGGTGTCACTGGGAGGAATTGTCCTCCAGGCCAATTGGCCGTGAGGACCCTCTTTGTCTATATAGGAAGAGTTGCTGTGCAGGAGACATGTTTGTGGGCCGGGTCTTGATGCAGCAATGCCTTGGCGCTCACTGAGTCTGCCTCTAGAATGCCTCCCTTATGCAAGTGATTGAAATCTGGTGTCATCTCCCACCAACCACTAGATGCCCTCGTTTCTGGGTCTCCAATGTAGTGTGGGTCAGCCACTACCTGAGGCACTCAGCAGGAAAAAGCTTCTGCTCAGCTTGGCTGGGGCGGAGCTACAGGGTGGAGCCTACAACCTTGGCTTCCTGTCAGCCCCGCCCTATGAGGCTCCTGTGTCTGTGTCCCTCTGTATTCCTTGCAAACACCTCTGAGAGAAACGCGCCCTGGAGTTTCGCCCACTGCCAAACAGTCCAGTCCCTCCCCTAATGAATCTGGACTCCCAGATTCTCGCCTGGAACTGGGTTTCAGTGTAGTTGGAACTGGGTCTCAGCGCAGTCTGGCGTCCCTGTCTCCTTCCCAGCAGGGCCACCCAGTGGCGCAGGCAAAAGTCCGTCCTCTGCGCACCTTCCAGTGCGCGCGTCTGGAGCCGCCGCTTCTCTGTGCCTCCGCCACCATAGCCCAAATTCATTCCCCCAGCGTGCGCCTGGCTTCCCAGGGTTTCGCCCGGAACTGGGGTTCAGTGCAGTCGGAACTGGGGTTCAGCACGGTCCTGAGCTTATGTCTCCTTCCTGCTAGGGCAGTTCAGTGGCGCAGGCAACAGTCCGTCCTTTGCGCCCCTTCCCGTGCGCGCCTCTGGAGCTCTGCCTTCCCCCGCTCCTCTGTGCCTGCGCCCCACAGCCCAGATTCATTCCCCCAGCCTGCGCCTGGCTTCCCAGGGTTTCGCCCGGAACTGGCGCTCAGTGCAGTTGGAGCCGGCGCTTAGCACACTCCGGAGCCTTAATCTCCTTCCTGCCAGTGAACGCCGGCCAGGCCGTCAGCCGCCCCTTCCTCTCCGGCTCCATCCTCCCCGCAGGCGCGCGTGCTCGTGTCTCCGCCAGTTTCTCCATACCTCAGGCTTTTACGGCTCCCCCGATTGTCCCCGTGGCCTTCTCCTTCCCCCCAGCTGTGGGCATTTTAGTCCGCCAGCTCTCCTGTGGTTCTGGACGATGTCCGTTCTGACCTCTAGTTGTGCCTTTGAAATTGTTGTGCCCGGCTGCAGGTTAGGTGTTTCACCTATGCCGCCATCTTGGTTTCTCCCAGACTTACTTTTTAAAAGCTCCTCCACTGATTCTAATGTAGAGCCTGCCTTAAGAACCATAAGTTGATTGCTATTGTTTAACCTTCTATTTTTATAGGACTATAGGACATTTTTGTTAAATTTAATCAGCATATATTTAGACCTGTCATGTGTTTAAGTACTATGGGTTCTAAACAAAATATAATATTTGGATTTTCTGTACCAAAAGTTTACAATCTTAGGGAGATATAATAACATCTATAAAAGATAGTTATTCTAACAGCATTATTTTTATAACAACATATTTATAAATTAATCTGTATTATACTGACCAATAATGATAACACATTCTTATAAAGTAATTAAAATGTTCTATTCTAAACACTTTACACATATTAGCTCATTTAATCCTAGAAGGAAGGTATTATTTTTATCACTATTTAAAGTGAGGAAACTAAGGTACAAAAAGGTCAAGTTTAATTGCCTAAAGTTAAAAAACTAGTAACAAGGCTGAGAATCAAGTTCAGGTAGACTAGCAGTTCTAGAATCAGAATTCTTAGCCACTGCTTCTCAAAAATGTGCTTAAAGAATATATGCATATATATGTGTGTATATACACACACACATTATAATACTATAATATTAATATATATGGATCAAGGAGGACTATAGAGACTTCACATAAAACTGAGTCTTGCTGAATGTGAAATGGCAGACTTCAATGAGGCCTTGAAATAGCCAGTGTATCATCACTGAAGCTGTGCTTATCTAAATTCTAATAGCTTGATTACATATGGAGGATGAATGAAACTGGAATATTCAAACACCTTTTGTATAGCTAGCAGAAAATGCTGGAGAAAATTTTAGGGATACTAAAGTATATTTAAATATGTTGTTAACTATATATAGCTGACAAAATGGGAAGGTAAAGGCTTTGGGCCTACTCTAAATATGAAATGGGGTCTTAAATAGCTAAGTGACTTCAAATAAAGACTGGCAGAAAAATAAAAAAATTATCTAATATATTATACTGTAATTAGGTTCTGTTGGCTACCCACAGGTTGATTCTTTTGCATAAAATAATTATAGTAATTGAATGTAATAAGTGTATACTGTATGGTCATATAAGTCATACTAAGTAAAATTTTAAACCAAGTGTACTTCTGATCCTATTCATAGAACTAAAAGACTTTTTTGTAATATTTCATGAAAAATAACTTTGGCCATTTTTTTTATCCCTGTAATATAAATTCTTAAATTCTGCTTTGTTTAAAAACAAACAAACACACACACACACAAAATGTAGACCTGGGCAAATGAAGTAAATATAATTAATTATATACCGTTGTTTCATTACAGTGGATGAATATATTGCAATTGCAAAGGAGAAACATGGCTACAATGTGGAACAGGTATGTAAAGAAACATTTTAATATTAAGGCTTGCCTCAACATTTACGAAATTCAAAGAACATCTCATGATCATTTCTGTCCTAAAAGTTCAGCAGTTCAACCAACTTTAGAGATACCGAAAGTCCTAGCAAAGTGTGACCTCTCAACATTAAGGATTTTGCTTTTATAAACATTATCTCAAGGGCTTGAACATTTTTCTCTAAATACCTCTGTTTGTTACTCTATTTGAGTTATAAAAGTCTCTGAAAGCCTTCATGACTACACTGGTAAATGCTTACTAAAAAGGGAAAATTTTTTTGAGTATAGGTAATTCTCTTTGACTTTTTAATCTAAAAGAACTTAAAATTAAACTTTTAGAAATATTTAAGATTTTTCAATTATGAATGAAATAATGCATGGGTTTTTTTTAATTTAGATAACTTTAAAAGGAGATATATATATATATATATATATAGCTTATGATTTATTTATTTCTAGTAATGAGGGGATGAAGAGCATGGGAAAATAAAAATGAAATAGAGATTCTTAAATCTCATTTCAACTAAGTATTAGATCAACCTTTATTAGAATTACTAGTAAAATAAGTGAATTACCTGTAACCTAAATTAAGAGCTAACTTTATGGTCAGTTACATGGTTACATAATAAAAAACCATTTTTGTGAAATTGAGATGTTTATCTAAATACAATAATCTTTTTTTGTGAATTTTGAAGCCTTTGATTATGTATTTTGTTTTTAAGCCTTGACTTTCTGTTTAATATTTAAGAAAGTTAATCCTTTAAAATGTGACTGCATATAGGTTCATTTTCATGTTCATTTTAAAGGAGTATTACCAAAGTACAGAAATTACCTTTAAAGCTCAATATTAAAAAAGTTGCTAAGTCTCTTAAGAAATAAAATTTTATCCCTTAAATGATATTCAGTACCTTATAGAAGAGAAAATTGTGGAACTGTTGGAAATCGTTCATTTCAGGCTTTCCTATGATTTGCTAATAATGTCATTGAAGTTATTAACATGTCCATACTAATTCTTTGTGTACATTATGATAATAAAGAACTTTTAAATATATATATGATAAAAGATTGTTATACTTATAGTTGAGGTTCTCTTCTTAGAATTGTTTAGTCCATGATATATTTCTAAAAGGTTAAAACAAGTATTTCTCAAAGTCTCGACTGAGCACTTCCAGTTTTATGTTAGAATCCATAGTTTTCATTCAATTACTGGTTTTTTGGATTTTTTTTTAGCATATTTTTCTCTCCACATTGACAGATGAATAAATATGGGTAAAAGTCTTGATATGAGCCTTCAAACCTGCTTAGTAATCATAGTCACTCTCCTCAGTGACTAGATTCTGCAGCAGACATGGTATGCAAGAACATTCACTGTTCTGAGGCATTGATTTAAAAGAAATAATAAGTGAGGTCTGCTACTTGGGCAACCCTGTTTAAAACCCCAAACTGTAGTGTATCTTTAGTTGAAGTCATAGGCTTAAGATTTTAACATAATTTGTATTTAATTCTCTTAAGTGTGATGGAACGTAAGTCCATTAAAAACCAAAGGGGATTGATTTCTCTTCAAAGGCACTTGGCATGTTGTTCTGGCATAAACATAACATTGAGAAGTCCCTTGCTGATCTCCCTAATTTTACTCCCTTTCCGGATGAGTGGACAGTGGAAGATAAAGTCCTATTTGAACAAGCCTTTAGTTTTCATGGGAAGAGCTTTCACAGGATTCAACAAATGGTATGGTAATTTTGGTCTTACTGTGATTCATACCTGCATGATATTTTATGCTGATATTAAACTTCCTAATTATTAAATAGAAAACAAGTTTTCCAATCATGTTAATTTTTAAAAATATTTTGAAATAGGTATATTTGCGTAGAATCCTATTGTCTACAACCATTCTAAGGCATGACAGTTATTTGCTATTTCATTGTAATAAATTAATTTTTATTATAACCTAAATATATGTGTAATGGTATTGTTTAAAAAGTTTCATTCCAGGAAAAAAATCATAATTTTATTTTTAAATGTTTCATTTTTTAACATAAGAATTTTATTTTCTAATTTATATTCCTTTAGATATGAACATCAATTTTTAAATATTCTGTAATTCAATATTGTCCAAGTGCTGTTGCTTTTTTTTTTTTATAAAAAAAATCGCTTTTTACTTCTAGCTCTTAAGTTTTTAGTATTGTGTCAAAATAATATAAACCTTAGAAGTGCTGCATTAAACACTTTTAACCTGAATGGATAAAAACTAGATAACGTTTGCAAATATATCTAAGTGTCTTCCATAATCGAAAAGAACATTTTTGATTGGGAGTGTGCATTCTTGTTTGCCTGGATGACAAATCAGTGCATGATCATTTGTCAGTTTTTGCTCAAAGACTTTGGTAGCTAAAGTCTATTTGCATTATTTCTCATTTTAAAACCTGGATTTAAAACAAAATGATTCCAAAAAATCATTGTTAAGAATTGAATAGCTTTTCTGGGACATATGCTAACTGAAAGAAGCATATTGTAAAATTGTTCTACAGATCCACTAAAAAAAAAGACTTTTTTCCTTCATATTAAGACATCAAAGGTCACATATTGTATGATTTCATTTATATGATGTGTTCAGAATAGGCAAATCCATGAAGACTAGGTTAAGGAGAGAATAAGGATGAATGCTAAGGATTTCTTTTCAAGGTTATGAAAATGTCGGGAATTTAGTGATGGTTACACATGCTAGCGAATAGCGAATATACTAAAAACCACTGACTTGTACACTTTAGATTGGAGATTTTTATGATATGTGAATTACATATCAATAAAAAATTCTAATTTACAGAGGGAAAAAAGAATTGAGTAATTCTTACTATAGCATTGACTGTGTTGAGACTTCTGGGGCCATTCTCACTATGTTTATGACGTCTTTCCTCTCCCTCAGAACAAATAGGCATGTTTATTCAACAGTGTGATCAGTGTCATAGGTGTGGGTGGAGTACTATGACCACAACACAGTTTTTATCTTTATAATTTATAAAGGTACTCATGAAAATGTTTTATCTATGCCTTTGTTTGCTAAGTATCAAAGAATAATATCAGAAATATTCTGTTCATTGGAATTTATGAATTAAACTTGCTGATATTAACATGATTTTTTTTTTAAGCTTCCAGATAAGACCATTGCTAGTCTTGTAAAATATTACTATTCCTGGAAAAAAACTCGATCTAGGACAAGCTTGATGGATCGCCAGGCTCGGAAACTAGCTAATAGACATAATCAGGGTGACAGGTAGGTTGGATGCCTTTATATAGTTACATTGATAGGGACACTGTATTGGATTGATTACATTTCCTAAGGCAGAAAAATTATCACAACATATTTTAAGTACTTCTTACTCTTACATTCATGTTTCTGCTCTGATAGGAAGGGCTGAGTGATCAAAAATCTTAGTAGTAAGAACTCTCTTCAACTCTGAACTGTTAATCATAGCCAGCGAACATTGCAACTGAGTTATAATTGAGCTGTGTTTGACTGTAATCACAAATGCTTCTTTTAGTAGTAATATATTTAATACATATATTTAGGATCTAATAAATACATTCTCTAGAAGATGCTCTTTCCACAGTTACCTGAGTGACTCTGAAGTCCATGTTACTGTAGCTGTATCTTTATGGCAGTATAAAATAATTTTGCTTACTGGTTTTTGTCTGTCTTTATTATCCAACTGGAGAACTGAAATAATAAGTATTACATCAAGTTAATATGTGTTCTCTTTCCCAAATAATATTTCTTTCTAAATATCTTCCTTATTTATTTAGGAAAGATATTTAGCTGGATATGTTAGCTAAAATGATTCTGTATGCCTTAAATATTTCTAAACTACAGAAATCTAAATTTTAAAAGCTTATCTCCTCAGGGACAACCCTTGTTCTGTTGGGGAATATTTAGTAAAATTATTAGCAAATATATTACCATTTGATAAGAGCACTGGAATAGAATAAAAAGAAAGAAATTAAGTTTACTAATCTCTGTCTCTTCCCAGTGATGATGATGTGGAAGAAACACATCCAATGGATGGAAACGATAGTGATTATGATCCCAAAAAAGAAGCCAAGAAAGAGGTAATGGTGATCATCAGAGTGCTTGTAAAATTATTCTACAGATCCACTAAAAAAAAAAAAAAAAAAAAAAAGACTTTTTTTCTTCATATTAAGAAAAATGTTTTTACATAATGATTTTAGGAAGTCATAAATTCTAATATTAATTAGAGTTTTTTGGAAAAGCTTTAATATCTGCAACTTCAATTAGCCAATGATTTAAGTAATTTTTGGTTATCATGTCCATTCAGAAGTATCAAAAACCCTGTCACGATCCCTACTCTTTAATCCATAGAAAGGAAATAAAATACCCTCATGTATTTCGTGTAAAATTAAGCTTTCTGGTTGTTAGCGCTTTTTTTTCCTTTTTTTAATTTTTATTTTATTGATTTTAGGAATCAGTGGTTGATTCCTCTCTGTGCCCTGACCAGAGATCCAACCTGCAACCTTGGCCTATCAGAATGATGCTCTAGCCAACTGAGCTACCCAGCCAGGGCCTACCCAGTTTTTCTTGAAAACATTTCTTTGTTTCATATTATACCAACTTAGAAATGAGTACAGGTATACTGACAGCCGTGAAAATTGAAAACTGCCTCAATGAAAGAGATGGAAGAATCCCTAACTAGCAAAGCACACATATTCCTCAATGTGGTGATAATAATGATGACTTAAAATCATTAAGAACAGGCTAAATTTTTATACATGCTCATTTATTAAGGCAAGGAATTGTATAATTGTAAAAAAAAGTCCTAATGTTGATGGGTCAAGGCTTATGAGGTATAGGTAGCTATGGAATAGTGAAAGTAACATTGTTTTGTCCATCTATGCAAGGTGATACATACAAATTTTGTCTTTGTTTGCCTGTGAGTTCATTCTATCTACACTAATAAAAGAGAAAGATGCAACTCAACCATACCTTCGCGACACCCACCAGCCAATCAGGAGTGAATATGCAAATTAACCCAACAAAGATGGCAAGTTAATTTGCATACAGAGGTGCTGAGCGGTCGGGGGGCAGGACGCTTGTGTTGTCACCATGGCGACGACGCAGGCGTTCTGCGCTGCTCCGGGCCTCTGGGCAGCATGGGAAGGCGGAAAGGCAGCTCTGGGCCAGAGCGAAGACCGAAAGGTGGCTCCGGGCCGGAGCAAAGGCGGTGCCGGCAGCCAGGGGAAGGAAGGCCCATTCTTGCACGAATCTTCGTGCATCGGGCCACTAGTTAGTAAATAATGTGATGGGAGAATAAGTTAAAAAGTAAGAAGGGTTGTAGTCCAGGACTGACAGTGCATGTCAGCAGCTTCATTCATTTCTCAGTTCTTTCACAGATGATAGGGACATCCGGCAGGGAATGATACTATATTATTGCCTTTAACACAGATCTGACTTTTAAAATCGTGAACTACACTTACCTGAGATGTGTACAGTATAAAGAATAATAATAAAATAAACACCAGTGTGTCCATCGCTGAACTTAAACAGAAGTCCTGTGCGTGTTTCCTTAATTACACTCTCCGCTCCCTTCTCTCCAGAGGGAACCTCTATCCTGGAAAGAGAACCCTATCCTGAAATTTATCAGTTAGTCACTTCCTTTATTTTAATGGTTTTATCACATATGTATGTATTTCTGAGCAACTCTCATTTAGTTTTGTCCATTTCATACTTAATTTAAATGGAATCATGTTGTATATATTCCAGCTAATTACTAGCAGTGTTATGTTGTTGTTGTTGCCCAATATGTTTTTGCAGTTCTTTTTATTGCTGTATTATAGTGTTTACTAGAGGCCTGGTGCATGGATTCATGCACCGGTGGGGTCCCTCGGCCTGGCCTGCACTCTCTGGCAATCTGGGACCCCTTGGAGGATGTCAACTGCCGGTTTCGACCCAATCCCCACAGGCCAGAGGGCTCCTGTGCACTGGGTCTCTAGTATTATTCTGTTTTAGGATACAGTAGTTTCCCCCTTATGTACAAAGGATACGTTCTAACACCCCAGTAGATGCCTGAAACCACGGCTAGTACTGTACCCTATATGTGGTATGTTTTCGCCTATGAATACACACCTTTTTCCTTAATTTATTTAACTGTTGTAACTGAGGCAACAGCTCTTCCTCGGCAGTAATTCTTATATTTTTCAATCCAAACCTCTTCCTGAATCTGTGTAACCATCCCTTACTTGCAGTAAATGGCTTAGTGTCACTCCTTTCAGGGATCCCTTGCTGAAGTATTGATAAAGGTTCAATGCTTTTGGCTCAACACACCGTCAATTGGAACATAAGTTTTCTGTTTATCTTCCACCCACAAATTTAATGCCTTTTCTATCTTAACTGAGTAGTTACCACCCATGGTGGCCATAACTTTTGCAGTTTGAGGTATGTCAGCAAAACTAGCACAAATTTCTTTTTTCACAAGTTCATGGATAGAAGATTGTTCTTTTTTAAAAATATTTTGTATTGATTTCAGAGAGGTAGGGAGAGAAAGATAGAAACATAATGATGAGAGAGAACCATGGATCAGCTGCCTCCTGCACGCCCCCCACTGGGGACCAAGCCCAATACACGGGCATGTGTCTTAACCGGGAAATTATTTTTATTTTTAAAATATATTTTTATTTATTTCAGATTTATAAGTTATATTTGTTCAGTTTTAGTTACATCTTGGTTTAAATTTATAAATTAAACATATAGTCAGTGTATATTTAGTTTTACCCACATGTTTAAAATTTATTTTGCTTACCATTTTTTCTTAAATCTTTTCTTCAGAAATAACTTAAGACTTTTCTTCAAAAATAATTTCCCTTTGCCCAGCTGGTGTGGTTCAGTGGTTGAGCATTGACCTATGAACTTGGAAGTCATGGTTCGATTCCTAGTCAGGGCACATGCCTGGGTTGCGGGCTCAATCCCCAGTAGGGGGCATGCAGGAGGCAGCCGATCAGTGATTCTCTCTCATCATTGATGTTTCTAGCTCTCCCTTCTCCAAAATAAATAAAAATGTATTTGGAAAATAAAAATAATAATTTCCCTTTTTACTGAAGTATGTCCATTCCAAGTTAATTTATTGAGGGCCTCTTAGTTATAAATGCAGTAAGTTTTGTAATGTCCGGAATGTCTGTTTCTCAATTCTTTTTGAAATCTTAGTTTTGTTGGGGTTACACTCCTAAATTGACAGTTAATATTTATAAATATTATTTTACTGCTTCTGATTTCTATCCCTGCTATAGAGAAGTCTACTGTCAGGCTAATTATCATCCCTTTGGAGGTAATTTGTCTTTTTCTCTATCAACTTTTATGATCTCTTCTTTGTCTTGAGTGTTTTGTAGTTTCACTTTGATGTATCTGAGTATGGATTTCTTTTTTTTAACTTACTTTGGATTCATTGTAATTTTCTGAAAGTTATGTCTTCTTAAGTTATGTAAAATTCTTATTTATTGCCTCTGAATATTGCTTGTCCTTCATTCTCTCTATCCTTTCCTTTGGGAATCCCTTTAGAAATATAATGGACTTACACTTAATCTCTTAACCACTCATATTTTCCACTTTTTTGTCTTTCCATATTTCTATAATACATTGTAGCCATTTTTCTTATATGTACATTCTAAATCAACAGTTTTTTTGAGCTCTGTCTAATCTGCTAAGTAACCCATCCATTGAGTTTCTAATTTTGTTTCTAATGTTTTTTATTTCTAAATATTATATTTAGTTTCTTTGCTTCATCAGTTTTGATCGACTCATTCATTATCAGAACATTCCATATTTTCAATTCTTTTTTTTTTTTAATCCTCACCCAAGGGCATGATCTTACTGATCTTTAGAGAGAGAAGAACCTTTTGGTGTGTGGGACAGGGCCCTTTTATTTTTCTTAGTGATTTTAGAGATGGGGAGAGAGAGAGAATTACCGAGTTGTTGTTCCACTTATTTGCGCATTTATCGGTTGCATCTTGTATGTGCCCTGACCAGAGATCGAAGCTGCAACTTTGGCATATCAGGACAATGCTCTAACCAACTGATCTACCCAGCCTAATTCTTTTATTTCTTTGTACACATATAACACATTTATTGAGGTACCTTTAGTAATGCTAATATCTGTAGGCTTTGCAGGTATAATTCTATTGTTTGCTTCTTTGTCTGTCACTCACAGAACTTGTATAACAATTAATAGCTGTGAGCTCATTTTCCTTCGAGCATACTTGAGAAAAATTTTGAGACCTGGGTTTCAAGTGCATTTTTCTAGAGACAGTTTGCACTTGCTTCTGTTAAGTGTCTGAAAGCACATCATCAGAGACACTTAATATTTTGGATTTTTCAAGCTAGTGCTCAAACCTGCTTGAATGTAGGCCTATGGTTAGGGATTCTCAGGGAGACTTGTTTTGGTTTCTTTTCCATTCAGCCAAAGATAAGGTAGGCATGACTCCCTTTAATCATCCTCTCTCTCTGCAGAAGTCATGGTTCGATTCCTAGTCAGGGCACATGCCTGGGTTGCGGGCTCAATCCCCAGTAGGGGGCATGCAGGAGCCAGCCGATCAGTGATTAGGGACATTTTTCTGCTGGCACAATGATGAAGTCCCTTCCAGAGTTCTGACTTTATCTCCTAGGCCCTGTGTCTGCTGTCCACTGAGGCATGGGCTTTAGGCAAATGCTATCTCCTGCATACTTATCCCTCTGGATTCCTGCTTTCTCAACATTTCTGGTCTTTGAGGAATTTCCTCACTTCTTACCAGCTCAGAAATGAATTTTAAAAGATTTTTTAAAAAAATGTATCCAGCAAGTTGAGGAGTGCTGAATTGGGAGGCGTTTCCCTCAGCATCAAGTCTGCCATGTGTGACTTTGAGTTGGATTTTAAGCAACAAAGTGGATTTTGCTTTATTATACAATTATTTTATAACTTTTGCTCAGAGTTCCTTTTCTAAAGAATTGGATTAAGTCTGTTCTGTGAAATAGCCTTCAATCTAATGGACACAGTTTCTTATGGATTCCTGTCTCACAAGCACAAAATAACATTATATTTTTATATCATACTTTAAGAATATTGCAAATAATAATGAAATCCTGCTTAGTTCATGGTTATCATTCTTAGAAATTTCTTAATGTCTTCCAAAATGTAAATTCACATTTTGTTTTATTGACAGATAGACTTAACATTTTGAAATGTTGTCATGATTAAGATAATTGTGTCCTTTTTAACCTTTCATTAGCAGCATACTCCTCTTTCAACAACTCTAAAGTGAGAATGAAAAGTTACCTTTTTTTATGAGCTGTCTAATCTGCCACTTATCGCAATTCCTAATTTACCCCTTTTCTTACTTTCATTTTATATATATTTTATTGATTTCAGAGAGCAAGGAAGAAATAGAAACATCAGTGATGAGAGAGTATCACTTATCGGCTGCCTCCCGCACGCCCCACACTGGGGATTGAGCCCACAACCGAGGCATGTGCCCTGACCAAGAATCAAACCGTGACCTCCTGGTTCATAGGTCGACGCTCAACCACTGAGCCACACCAGTTAGGCTACTTACTTTCTTATAAAAACTTTGTACTTGATGTTAATAGCACTGTTTTTGTTTTGTCCTTTACTACTTAGGGAAAATAAATCCCCTTTTGAACAAACAGGAATAGTTTAGAATTCAACTATTTTTTCTTTTGTTCCAAGTCTTCTGGGTGTAGAAATCAAACATTTTATTGAGTGGATGAATCAATAATACATTATGTTGCATACTTCTTTTTCCCCCACTGGTGAGCTCTGTGTGTGCATGTGTGTGTTTGGACTCATACATAATCTAATTGGTTAGAAGTGTTTTTCTAGATGTACTTACTGCAGCAGATACTTCTACTAGTAACAGACAGTTTTCTCCTTATGTTCAAAATGAAACGACCTGTTATTCTATCTTTGTTCTTCTAGGGTAATACTGAACAACCTGTCCAAACTAGCAAGATTGGACTTGGAAGGAGAGAGTATCAGAGTTTACAACACCGCCATCATTCTCAGCGTTCTAAGTGCCGTCCACCTAAGGGCATGTATTTAACCCAGGAAGATGTGGTAGCTGTTTCCTGTAGTCCCAATGCAGCCAACACTATCCTCAGGCAACTGGACATGGAGTTGATTTCTTTAAAACGCCAGGTATTTTATAAAAGTCATAGTTTTAATGATTCTGTCCATTTTGCTTATCCACTTTACCTCAGTAAACTCAAAATATTTCATATTTTTCTCGTGACCCATTTACATAAGCTTTGTTCTTTAAAATTTACCTTGTTTCCAAATTGTAAGATACCTCTGTCTAGTCTAGGTTTGAATCCCAGCATTGCTACCTGTTAGCTCTGTGATCTTAGGAAATAGTAGAATCTCTCTGTTTCAATATTTTATCTATGAAATTGGGGATAAAAATCATACTTTTCCTACAGGTTGCTGGGAATTATTTGAGATGATGCCTGTAGATTTTTAGCAGGGTTTGGCACATTTGAAGGAATAGTGGCTACTCTCTTCATCCTCCTCCTCATCATCATCACCAGTAGTAGTAGTAGTAGTAGTAGTAGTAGTACAAAAGTATCATCATCATCAGGTAGTGGTTAAGAGTCAGCACCTGAAGAAAAAAAAAAGAGTCAGCACCTGGAGTCAGTGAACCTAGGTTCTAACCCTGGTTGCACTATCTACTTCCCATGTAACTTTAGGGAAGCTGCTCAACTTCTCTTAACTTGAGTTTCCTCATCTTAAAATGTGGATAATAATGTGATGGTTGGGAGGAATTAAACAAGATAATATACCATAAGTGCCTAAAACAGTGCCTAGCACATAGTAAGTACTCAGTGAATGACGTTATTTGGTCTCTGGCCTTTCTCAGTCATCTTTTCCCTTTTTTGTTTGTTTCTGTTGTTGTTTATCCCTTAGGTCTAGTTACTCTTCTAAAACTGTACTTTCTTGGTCTATACCAGCCAACCTTACATTATATGCCAGTAACTTCTGAATCTACTTCTCAAGCTGTGACTTTCTCCCAAGCTCTGTAACTGTATTTCCAGCTACCTGCTAGATATTTAATCTAACCCTCAAATGTTCTCTGTTGAAACATCAGAATCATCTTTGATTCATCCCTTGCCAGTATCACTGCCCCAACACACACAAACCAAGTAGTAACCAAATTATGTGAGTTTTATCTCTGAAATTCCCTTTCAGTCAAATCCCTCATTTTTAATCCGATATCTGCTGCCTTGTGCCCTTTACCCCTCTTGCCTGACAATAACTGTCTTGTTGATAACTCCTTGTTATTGATCAAAACATTAATGATGCCCAGCCATCGTGCCTCAGTGGTTGAGCGTCAACCTATGAACCAAGAGGGCATGATTTGATTTCTTGTCAGGGGATATGCCCAGGTTGTGGGCTCAATCCCCCCAGGTGAGGGCGTGCAGGAGGCAGCTAATCAATGATTCTCTCTCATCATTGATATTTCTATCTTTCTCTCCCTCTCTTTTCCTCTCTGAAATCAATAAAAATAAAATATATTATGGTAATGAAAAATACTGATGGATTTTAATTCCTGTATATCAGTTATATTTGGTTATAAGAGATATTGTTAAAAGATATTCAAATACTATGATTTGTGAACTATGTCTAGTAATCTGTTAGATAGATTATATGTATATAAGTTGATGTGTATATTAGTTGAATGAGTGGAATATTGCACCCTAAGTGTGATAAGTGTCTATCCTCCTGAAATAAAATTTAAGAGGGTTTGGTACATATCCTTTTCATTTAGTGAGTACTCACCTAAGTACGTGTTCTGATTTATATTTTGGGTTATTTTTATTGAAGGTTCAGAATGCTAAGCAAGTAAACAGTGCACTTAAACAGAAAATGGAAGGGGGAATTGAAGAATTCAAACCTCCTGAGGTACGTCATTGAAGAATATATGCGACTAACCTTGTTCTTTGAGTTATCCAGTGTCCGGCTACTATTTTGGTCACATGTATTGTTAATACTTTGAAGGTTTAAGGTTTTATAATATGGATAATTTATTATGTCTATTTTGTCATAGCCTTTTGAGACTTGGCTAATAATTTAAGTTGAATAATTTTTCCTTTCTGCCTTTAGCAGTTCCTGTCAAGCAAAGTAATTAGGAAATATAGCTATACAAGTAGGCCCAGTGTACGCAAAACTAGAAGGTCATTGTTGAGCAAGCCAGTCCATTTCTGGGTCTGCAGCAGTGTTTGCTCAAAGCCCTTTTCTGCTTGTGTGAATTGGTAACACAGCAAGAAAAAGATCACCAAATATAGAGCTAATTTTAACAGTTTTCAATTTTAATTTAAGGTATTTGTCCTTTAGCTGAGATGCCCAGTTAGGATTTTAGTATGCGAACTTACATTCTTGTATTTAATGTCCCTGAGAATATGAAATGTAGAAACAATAAATAGATTGACCGTTTTCTCAAATCTTGCTTGTATTTCAACTGAAACTTAATGTTTTTGCTATCTGTGATAATTATAGGCATTAAATGCCCATAAGGTTTAATCAAGTTTTTTACAGAGCTTCTATTATAAAATCTTTTTTCTCTCTATGTTTTTTAAAGATTACTATGTTATACTTCATATCCTGGACTTGCCTTTCTGTTTATGTACTAACCAAATAATTTTATTTGGTCCTAATGGGACATTTCCCCACTCCCCCAACTAAATCGCAGGTTGAAATATCTGCAAATGAGTGTGTGTGAAGGGCTGGGAGGGGCAAAGCAGAAATGCTTCAGAACCAGTGCACCCTCTGCCATCTTACTCAGTATAGCCTTTCAGAAAACAGAATCAGGGAGAAAGTTGTGTTTGCTTTGAATAATCTCTTTCAAGGTTGGGAAATGGAAAAGAATGAAATATACATAGACTAATATCATCCCAAACTCAGGTAAACTGACAAACATTCTGGTGACATTTATTTATTTAAAGATAATGTGATACCAAAAATACTACTATAATTTTTATATTATTGCAACAAAAATGCCTATAATATAAAAATATAACTTAATAATTAAATGTAAAATTGCAGCAGGTATTGAAAACATGATGGGATACCATGAAGAACTTTATGCCAATGTGTTTGAAAATTTAAACAAAACTTAGAAATTCCAAGGAAAATATGTCTTACCAAAATTATCTTGGAAAGGAAGAAAACCTGAATAATTTATAAGCATTAAATAAAAAGAAATAAAAATTTAACATTTTTTCTCAGAGAAAATACCAGGCCCAAACACTTTTACAGAAAAAGTCTACCAAATTTTCAAGAAAATGATCATTCTAATCTCAAACTTTCCAGAAAAGTACAGGATCATCACACTCATTAACATTATATAAAGTAAGATGTACAAGAGTAATAGCACTTACAACTTTCCTATGTGCTACCTAATTTGATGCTCTCAGAAATCCAAAGAAGTAGATGAAGCAAATATTATTCTTTTACATGAGGAAACTGGGCCTCAGAGAGGTTAACTGACTTGATCAAGGTCACATGTCTTATAAATAGTGAACCTCTGGCTATATTTCAGATTCTTAGATTCCAGTTGGAGTCTTAGATTAATAAGCTGCCTCTTAGTTTTGGAGGTTTTCATGTAACAGCAAAATCGTATAATAGATTCTCCCATTTAAATCCATTTATTGGGCTAGAAGTTACTGAACATTTTTTACATCTTTTGGTTTATTGTAAAAATAAATCAAAATGAAACAACTACAATCTTAACTCTACCACTTGTACATTGAAGTTTGAATATTACTTTGAGCTTGATTTATTGAACTCATATGATTTGAAAATGCATATATGTTTTATCATATAGAAAGTGCCCAACATATTTATTATTCCTTTTGTTTTTCAGGGGAGAACAAATTGAATAGATACACATATTTCAAAATACTAGATTTACAGTCATAGTAAAGACCTTGAAAAATCATTTAATCTATCACCTTAGAATTTCTAACCTAAAGAAGTTCACTAACTTTTGGAACAATAGGCTACTAAATGATGTAACTCAACTAGAAGTAAACAGTTACTAAAATGCTTTACGTATTCATTTGGTTGTATTTGTTATTTTCATTTAGGGAAAATTTTGATGAAGAAAGTCCATATTTCGATAAATATATATTGATCACTTATTTCATGTAAAGCACTGAGTTAGGCACTGTGGGAGGTGTGTGTTTGGGAAAAGGGGGAGCCATAAAAATGAGGAAGAGATGGATTTTCTTTTTTTCTCCTTTTCTCCATCTGCTTTAAAAAAAAAAAAAAACTTGCAGTCTAGAAACTGATTAGAGTTGTATGATAGATTTATAAGTGAAGTGTTAACAAGGAAAACAAGTGGTCATTATTCATTCTACCTGGGACCATCAGGGAATTCTTCCCAGAGGGGGATGTTTCAACTGAGGTTTGAAGGATAAGTAGGATTTTTTTACATACAAAAAGGACAGGCACAGGGACTCATGAACAGTGGTTTGGTGTTGAGCAGTACATTCAAAATATACATCCAGTGGAAGAAAATAAATGCATTTTTAAAAATCAATCAACAGGTATTCTCCGAACACTTATTATGTGCTCATTATTGTGCTAATAACTACTGAGAATTCACCAACCCATGTAAATCAGTCTTTTCTCAAGTAATATATTGTCTACTTAGGAAGGTACACTTGGATTCAGAGGACCAATTACCACCAGGTATGAGAGAGATATTAACAGGGTAGAGCTGAACAGGGACTTCTTTATGATAGAGATCAGTGGGTAAGGACCAGAGAATAAAAGTCCTTGTGAGACCTAGGAAGAGAATTCTACCTTTTAAATTAAGTAAAATGGAAACACCTTCTAGTTTCTTCAATATAGGAAGGAAATAATGAAAATTTTTAATTTTAGGGAAGTTATCCTGTCAGTATTATACAGGATAATTTAAAAACTTCGCAGCTGTTAAAATACCAAGCATATGAGTGATAAAGTAAATGGTAAAGGGTCACCGGGTAAGGCCAGATATTAGTTGTAGAAATGGACAGCAACTGATAAATCCAAAGAACACTGCAAATAGAAATTCGTGTATTTCCTTGAAAGTACATGAGAGTGTTGGGAGTGATGGCATGTTTGGTTATGCTTTGATTTGTTTTGGGTGGAGGTAGGTGGAGGCAAGGAGGTTAATTAATCCAGGAAGCAAGAAACTGAGGAATGCTTTTTAAAGCTAGAAATTCCCCCATCTGTGGATGTTTCCATGCATGGGTTGGTGACATTCTTTCGTATGGATGTTGTATGGAATTTTTGGCCTTGCATGGAAGGTTTGACTTGGTGACCTTTTCTAACTCTTCCCACTCAGAGATGTTACAAATCCACTACTGACAAAAATGGGACAGATATAAAGACAAAGTAAGTTAGCAGGGAAAGAATGCAGTAAAGATGCTGACTATAGGACTAAACTATTGTGTACTCACAACTGTAAACCTACTTTTTCCCACCCTGTATTAGATTGTTTTGTTTTATATTAACATTTTATTATTTTTAAAACAATGGTATTTCAGACTGGGGTTGCGGTAGAATGTTCTCAGTGGTACCATCCAGCTAACCACAACTACCACACAGTTTCAGATTCCTAGATATCTAAACTAATCTCTACCGAAGTTTCTTGGGTTTAAAAGAGAATATAAAAATTAGTGACTTAAAAGAATCCTATGTATTTAAAATTTTTACTCCTTTTCTCCTTCAGTCTGACCCCTCTTCCATTGCTTCCATTTTGTCACACCTAGACTGTTTAATTCCTTAACAATTTCAACTCCTCCTCCCCCGCCCCGGCCTGCATTTTTCTACTGAAGTTTCTTCTTAAAGGTTAACATTGGTGCTAATGACCAGTTTCCACAGCTCTAACTCCTTGTTTCCTTTGCATTTTTCTGAGCCCTGGACATAGATGTCAACCTCTTTTTCCTTTAACTTTTGAGATGTTATGTTCTCTTTTATAACTATTACTAGAGGCCTGGTGCATGAAATTCGTGCACAAGGAGGGGGGAGCGGGGGAGGGTGTCCCTCAGCCCAGCGTGCACCCGCTCCAATCTGGGACATCCCTCTCACAATCCAGGACTGCTGACTCCCAACCGCTTGCCTGCCTGCCTGCCTGTCTGCCTGATTGCCCCTAACTGCTTCTGCCTGCCAGCCTGATCACCCCCTAACCACTCCCCTGCCAGCCTGATCGACGCCTAACTGCTCCCCTGCTGGCCCGATTGCCCCTAAATGCCCTCCCTTGCTGGCCTGGTCACCCCTAATTGCCCTCCCCTGCCAGCCTGGTCGCCCCTAACTCTCCTCCCCTGCAGGCCTGGTCGCCCCCATCTGCCCACCCCTGCTGGCATGGTCACCCCTAACTGCCCTCCCTTGCCAGCCTGGTCACCCCCAACTGCCCTCCCCTGCAGGGCTGGTTCCCCCAAACTGCCCTCCCCTGTAGGCCTGGGTCCCTCCCCCCCCCCAATTGTCCTCCCCTGAAGGCCTGGTCGACCCCATCTGCCCACCCCTGCTGGCCCAGTCACCCCTAACTGCCCTCCCTTGCCAGCCTGGTCCGCCCTCTCCTGCAGGGCTGGTTCCCCCAAACTGCCCACCCCTGTAGGCCTGGGTCCCTCCCCCCCAACTGTCCTCCCCTGCAGGCCTGGTCGTCCCCAACTGCCCTCCTCTGCCTACCCCTAACTGTCCTCCCCTGCCGGCCATCTTGTGTGTTGGAGTGATGGTCAATTTGCATATTACATCTTTATTATATAGCCTAGAGGCCCGGTGCACAAAATTCGTGCATGGGGTAGGGGAGTGTCCCTCAGCCCAGCCTCCACCCTCTCCAATCTGGGATCCCTCTCACAATCCAGGACTGCTGGCTCCCAACTGCTCACCTGCCTGCCTTCTTGATTGCCCCTAACCACTTTTGCCTGCCAGCCTGATCACCCCCTAACCACTGCTCTGCCAGCCTGTTTGCCCCCAATTTCCCTCCTCTGCCAACCTGGTCACCCCTAACTGCCCTCCCCTGCAGGCTTGATTGCACCCAACTGCCCTCCCTTGTAGGCCTGGTCCCTCCCAAATGTCCTCCCCTGCTGGCCATCTTGTGTCCACATGGGGGCAGCTATCTTGATCTTGTGTGTTGGAGTGATGGTCAATCTGCATATTACTCTTTTATTAGATAGGATAGAGGCCTGGTGCATGGGTGGGGGCCAGCTGGTTTTCCCTGAAGGGTGTCCCGGATCAGGGTGGGGATTCCCTTGGGGCAAGGATCCTCAAACTTTTTAAACAGGGGGCCAGTTCACTGTTCCTCAGACCGTTGGAGGGCCGGACTATAGTTTAAAAAAAACCTATGAACAAATTCCTATGCACACTGCACATATCTTATTTTGAAGTAAAAAAACTAAACGGCAAAAACATCCACATGTGGCCCGCGGGCCGTAGTTTGAGGACGCCTGCCTTGGGGCGTGGGGTGGCCTGGGTGAGGGGCCTGTGGTGGTTTGCAGGCCGGCCATGCCCCCTGGCGACCCAAGCTGAGGCCCTTGTATCTGGGATATATTTATCTTCTACAATTGAAACTTTGTAGCCTGGAGCAAAGCCAAGCCTTCTGCTTGCTCTTTGGTCTGTTTGGATTTGTTTACCTTCCATAATTGAAACTTTGGAGCCTTAAGTGGAGGCCTGGGCCGGCCAGGGCAGGTTGAAAGCTTGGCTTCCTTGGTCACTGGGGGCAACCCTAGCCTGCTCTCTCCAGCTCTGTGGCTGCCGCCATTTTTCTTGGGATTTATCTTCTATAATTGAAACTTTGTATTCTTGAGTGGAGGCCTGGGCCCGCCAGGGTGTGTGGAAAGCTTGGCTTCCTCTATTGCTGGGGAAACCCAAGCCTCCCTCCTGCTTTCTGTGGCAGCAGCCATCTTGGTTGGTGTTTATTTGCATATTTGCTCCTGATTGGCTGGTGGGTGTGGCTTGTGGGTGTATCAGAGTTAGGGTCAATTTGCATATTGCTCTTTTATTAGGTAGGATTATTATATAGATGTCTCAGCTGTATTTTCCTTTCTATACATAAATACAGACATTCTCCAAGTTTTTTATCCTCAGAATTCATTTCTCTCTCTTCTCATTGAAAATACCAATCTTATCACTTGATAATGTACATTTAAATGACACAAATTGAAGGACAGATATTCTGCAAATAAAACAAAGAACATTTAGTCATAGCAAACGCAGTAAAACTGGCCATTCTGCCTGAACTCCATTTATCAAGTGTATGCCCCTGAGTGAGCAGCTACGAGGCTGGGAAGTGTGAGCCCACTGTCCCTTTAGTCAGTGTTAACTTCCACATGCCGCCTAGGTGAATATATCCTTGAACTTAGTGAGATTGTAGTATTTAAATATGTGTTCGTATTTTTCATTCAATACTACCCTAAATTCGAGCCAAAGGCTTCATCTGGGATTTAAGTAAAAGACGAGTGGCCCATCCCAATGCTGGAAGAATACCTAACTCTTTGGGCCTGTGTGCTCATCTCCATGGCTGCCTTTGTGAGAACATTTCAAAAGTAAATTTGACAAAACTTTTTAAATTCATGGGCTGATTTTAGAACCTCACATCTGAGTGAGATTTGCCTCCATTATTTTCCCTCATGAACGTCTGAATAGATGAATCTGTTAGCCTTAAGTGGAACCAGAGCTCCCCCTGAGTATCATTTTCAGTGTATCTTCCATTAAATTCATCACCTTAGCCTTCTTCCCCACATTTCCCAGATCAGTGTTTCTCACGACCTTTCCGGAATTAACTCCAGTTGTTATCTATCCCATCCATCATATCAACATACCGCTTGATTACTCTCTTGCTCATACAGTGCAAATGCAGAACAAAACAAAATGAAATTATAAATCTTGCAAAAGATGCAAAACTTCATGAAGTCTATGAAAATAGAAGAGAATGGCTCTCATCACTTGCAACATTGTTGACAGATGGGTATCTAACAAAATTAAAAATTGGAGAAAAAAGGATGATCACTCATAGAAAAGCATTTCAAAAAAGAATAATTTGATTACCAAAAATCGAGAGGCCCTTGAGAAATTGTTGAAGTCTTCAAAACAAAGATAACTCATTCTATGCTCATATTATGAATTTCAAAGCTGGGGGGGGTTACCATTATATAGTCAGAGAAGATATGCCAAAAAATTAAAATGAAACGTATAAGTTAAGGTCATTATTATATTTTTAATGAACTAATTTTTGTAAGTTTTCGTTTCATATTCACATTAAATCGCAATCAACCCTTTATTATTTTAACCATTTACTTTGAAATATTTGGGCCTGTTTTAAATAGGTTCTAGAATCAATTATCCTTGGGTACCAAGGACCTCTCTTATCTACCTTTCACAGCCAGCGTAACATTCGATTGCATGGGGAGCATATGTTTAAATTTTCTAGTTTTTCTTCTATCATCTTTTTCTTTATTTCTTTTCACTTCTTTAGCCTTAGTTAACCTTTTTCTTATTACTGCCTCTGTATGTCCTATTCTCTCTCTTTCTCTTTACCTTTTACTGTTGTTCTTTGCTTCATTGCCAGTATCCTAACGCCGAGCACTGCCCATTGTCTGCCTGGCTTGCTTGCTCTTCTGTTTTAGTCTCATCATCTGGAATTCAGTGTTTTCTTTAGGTTTTTCCCTCCCTTTCTCTAAGTCCTCTTTTACTTTTTCTTCTCTAATAATTTTTTTAAATTTTGAATTTTTGTTTTATTCTTTCTTCTGAGTGCTTAGTTATACCACTTCACACATGGTGAGGGAGTTTGTGTTACTCAGAACATGTGTGCTCTGTAGAAACTCATATTGCTAAGACCATGAGTAAGATAAGACCTAATCACCCCTTCTCAGAGAAGCCTTTCTGTTTTGCCCACATGTCCCTGTATCACACGAGGGCACTTTTTCTGGGCAGTTTCTACTGAAAACCTCTGTAGACTGGTGTACTTATTTCTGTTCTCCATTTACTGCCAATGGTCCTTGAGTACTAACCGTGGTATACACCAGTGAAATTCGATCTGTTGTTTAATATTGCCATAATAAAAATCCTAAACTTAGGATTTTTTTGAAACAAAAATATTGAGAGGAATATGGGAGGCCTTGGGGGAGATATTCTTAGAGTGGGTCACTTTTCTGCTGCAGAAATGGTTTAGGGCTTAAGCCTGACCTACAGTTCTGTGTTAATTTATACAACACTATTTTTTTGAAATTGTCACAGGAGAGTGCCCACAGGATAATGGCAGCCTTCTCTTTAGCCTCTAAAGCACAACACAGTCATTTCATAAACAAAAATACTAGATTATAGGTAATATCACCTAAATGTAAAGAGAAGAAATTTTAGAAAAGGTCACAGATTCAATATAAAGACAAAATAAAGTTTCTTGAATGTTTAAAATGAGGCTAAAATTAACGTGTGCAGTGAGTGATGCGAACATTGTAGTTGGAAAATGAGTGATTATTTTGGCCTATTTTAAATAGGTTTTCTGACTAGAGTATAAATGTGAATGTTGTTCATTCTTCCAAACGTGTACATTTCTCTTTCATTATCTTTTTGTGTGGGTAAAAGGTAACTCAGAATATATATATATATATATATATATATATATATATTTAATTATAAAAATGAAATCTTCCAAAATCAGAGTTTTAGTAATCTGATGTCTGTGATTTGGTGAAAATTTTTTTAAAAGTAAGTAAGCACTTTGGAAAAATGTCTGTCTTCATATCCTCATTAGGAAACTTTTCTTTAATTTTGTAGTCAAATCAGAAAATTAATGCCCGTTGGACCACAGAGGAGCAGCTTCTAGCAGTGCAAGGTATATTAAAGATAAGCAGTTCTTGTTAATAATTATTGAACTTGTCATGAAAGGTGACCACCGTAGCTTCCTTACCTTTAGAAATGGGTCGAGAAAGGGCTCTTGTGTTCACCACGAAGTCCTGGTGACCAGGGATTCTGTTTTGTCCTTGTGAATATGACATACTGAGCCTCTGTGCATTTTGAGTCCGGAACAGCGTGTAACTCGTTCCCAGAACTAAGAAAGTGATGGTGCTGACGAGCTTGCACAGTGTGTGGTCTCTCCGCCTCTGCTTTGGTATTCCTTAGTTGGTTCATTCTAACATATCAGTCATTGATAACTCGTGGTTAAGAGCTTGAATAAACTAGTATGTGTTTCTGGTTTCTCTCTATAGTAGTGTATCTCTTTGATAAATGTCAGGTATTGAAAATATTAATGATGTGCTTTATTCTCAGTGTATTATAACACTTAAGAGATGTGCCACTGAATGCTTAGAAACCTGACTTTAAAAATGTATAGATATTACAAAAGTTATATGTCAAAAATATACATTTAGCATTTTTAATGCACTGCAGTATTTATAAGAATGCTTTGTTGAATTCTATGGCAGAACATTTTTTATATGAGAAATACTGTTGGGCACATTGGAAGCATTATAAACTTGGATTTTCTCGTGTTTGAATTACTTACAGAAGGGCAAATTCCATATTTTTATTCAACGTTGTAGATTTTTTTTTTCTCCCTTCAAAATAAACTATCTGGAGAACTGATGTGTAATTTTAAGTTTGGTCTGCAATCTGTTCCTTCGTAGTTGATCCCTCTTTTGTTGAGCACCAATAGCTATTTTATCTAGGTTCACTACTGTAAGAGAATTGAGCCCAGTGAAACATACAAGTATACCTTTAAAAATATTTCCAAATATTCAAACATAGAGAACATATTTAACTCAAAAATACTATGCAAGCACCATTCAGATGTGAGAATAATGTAATTAAAGGTTGATTAATAGATGGCTCTGCAGTTTGTATTAGAATGAATAAGAACTACCAAGCCAGTGTGATTTGAAATTGTCACAGGAGAGTGCCCACAGGATAATGGCAGCCTTCTCTTTGGCCTCTAAAGCACCACACGGTCATTTCACAAATAAAATGCTTGACCCTGTGGAAGCAAGGTACTGGATATGCACTGAGCACATCTGTATAGTAGAACTATGTTTCTGAATGAGTCAGAACAAAATTTAATTGATTTATAATGTTCAGTAATTGTTGTTTTAAAATTACAAACTAGCAATTTAAAAATTAGTATTTTTACTGGCTTTTCAGATTCATTTAGAACTATGACTTACAGCTCTAATATAGTTATTTGAGTAGGCATTGCTTTTATTGACATAAAGCCTGTGTTTCCCTCCATCGCAGTCTGTAGCCTATAGACTTTAACCCTGGTTTCCAGTACTCAGTTGCTTAAAGGTTAGTATATTAATCCTATTCTCTAGTGTAAGAAATTATCCCAGTGAGAGAATTTTCTGAAGAGAATCACCGAGGAGAATCTGGGCTGTTTCTCTGTATTGCCCTCAGGATTTAGAACTGTTCTTACAGCACTAAGGGATAGAGTCTGTTGAATCTTATGGCTGAGTTGGACATTATGCAAAGCTGCATTCCAGGGAAGGGACAATCCGAAGATTTACATATATAGTGTGAACTACATGTGTGGTCATTACCTCAGCTTATAAATATTAAGGAGTGGAGCATTTCGAGATATAATCAAACATTTCCTCTCCACTGAGATATATTCATTATTATATTATTATGCATATCTAAAAAGTAACCCTAAATAAATTACACTAGTGCAGCAATTTATACAGAAATATGCATGTTCTTGGGATTTTGAAAGTACTTTATTTATATGTTAATGTCTTTGTTTTTATTTATTTGACTCTGTGGAATTTTTGTTTTCATTTTTTGTTGTTGTCGGTTTTGTTGTTATTATTGTTACATAAAATAAGACAATATAAAGCTTTTTGTTTCCAAGATAGTTATTTGAGGGAGAATTAAAAAGTGCCATTTTTGCCTCATGTGTTCACACATTTATATAATGTATCTTATAAGCAATATAATTATATAATAATGTCACCTGTACCTGAGTTTCAGTGTGGTTGAGGTACATAATTGCAGTTTTTATTTTAACATGGACAGTTTGCTACCAAGAAATATTTATCTTAGCAGGCAATTGTTTTTTTTGTCTTTTTCTTTTTAATCCTTATTTATGATAAACCTTTATATGACGTTATTATATGGCTATTTCAATTTTACAAAGTAATCATTTATGTTTTGTTAGTAACATGTTTTAATTTACATAGCATTTATATTTACGACATTTTGCATAGATATTCGGATTTGACGCTCAGTTGTTAAATGCTTTATTTTACCTTGCTCCTAGTTGACTATTACAGTGGCCTGGAGAGAGAAATACTCACTCTAAGTGTCATTAGTGAGATTTGTCACTCTACTATTAAGTAAACTTTTGTTGTAACTCTTTTAAAGCCAACTAACTATATTAAGATAATTTCCTAGAGCCTAAATATATATTTCCCACTTTACTTGCCATTCTATTGTTAACTAAATACTAATGACTTAAATACTAAATATATGAATATTTTAATAATATTTAAATAAATAATAAATCTTGTAACCTTTTTTTCTCCCTTATTTAGGAGAAAAGTCATGCTCAGACAAAATAGGAATGTGTGTTTATCCTTGTGTAATCTATCACTTTATTACGTTAGTTTTAGTTCTAGCTATGTTATAACCTCAATACATTCTTCAAGAGTCCCCAAGTGGGAATTTATAAATGCTGATAATTTAATCCTCTTAAAATACTTGCCAAGAATGCTATTTCTTCAACTTCTGTAATCTGTTTCAGCCTTAAGTATCTAAAATTTCTATTATAACAAATTAGTTAACAGTGAAGCCAATTATAGTCTTCACATATTTGTTAATGGTGAAATATCCCTGTTTTTAGTTTGTGTCATATAAATATTTTTTCTAATTTATAATGCCTTTAGAAATTATCCTAAAATCAATTTTGATATTCATATGATGGACATTTCTTATTTAGCAAGAATTAGGAAAGGCTGGTGTAGGGTTAAGGGAGACAATGGGGGAAAAAGGGAGTATCTATAATACTTTCAAGTGATGATAAATTTAAAAAAGAATTAGGAAAGAAAATAGATTCTAGGTGTGTGATTTTTTTTTTCATGTAAATGGAACAATTATTAACTCTGTTAAAAAATAACAACTTATAAAGTTGTTAACAATTTACTCTTTAGAGTACATAGAGGCAGAAGCATGGTATACAATATTTGCCATTTTTATTTTAGATCTCTTAAATGTGCAATATTTATTTTGTAGTCATTAGTGTTAAAAAAAATATGCTCCTCAACTAAAATATTTGTGCTTTTTAAGATAAACAACAAAAACTTTTCCCAGTTTTATCAAGATGTCAATTTTAATTTTTAGTTAATTTTTTGTATTGTCAGCCTTCTCATATAAAACAAGAAATAACAGGACTGTGTTCAAGGGGATTATGCTTACAGTTCAATGTTACCTTCTCTCCCTGTAGTTCATACATTCATTTTGTTTTAGGAGAAATGAAGTTTCAAATCTAGAACTTGTCTGCTTTCTCATCTTATCTCCTACTTTTTTAAAAAGCTAGAATCATGCCTAAAGAAGGAAAAAAAGACTTGGCCGTTGGTTAACGCATAAGGATTTTGTGACCTACCTAGTACATGAACAATCAAAAGGAAGTGGAAATAAGAGATTCATACCTTCCTATCTAAAAGGCAAGCCAAGTGCTTTAGAGAGTTTGTTCTATTATAACAGGTATCATAAGAAAGGAGATAAAAAAGTATTAATTGTCCGCCCTCCGCTGCACTTGCTTCAAATAACTAATGATTCAAAACTCTGAGCAATTTTATGATGGAATTTAATGTATAACTATGGAAGATGGGGATGTAAAACTCAGAAGAGAAGAGCTAGACATTAGAAAAGAGAATGTATGGTTTTGACTTTTAGTTCTGGCCTAGATACACCAGTCACTGTCCCATTGCAATTGGTAGCTTTTCTACCATTCTTTAATACAAATTCTTGAAGGGATTTTTAGGAGGTAGAAAGTAATGCATATTTTCAAATAGTTTGAGTTTAAAAATCTCTAACTGATAGGAAAGAACCATACCCTTGGAGTTTCTAGGTGTTACTGTGTTTTTATTTCAAGATAACATTTTTTTTTAATTGAGATTTCCTAATTATACCAAGTACATGCTCACTTTAAGAAATTTTGCTATAAGAAGCAGGAAAAAATATCCCCCAAAATTCCACTACAGTAGTTTGCCTCTGTAATGTTTTTGCTTTTTTTCTTTGTAGTCCACAATCAAATTTTTAAATAACTTTTTAAGTATACCAAAAACAGGTTCCTGGTATCCTTTCTATATAAGAAAAAAAGTCTATAATTCCATGTCCAGAATTTGGAAACACTATATCACAGATGTTCCTTTGGCTATCTTAGTAGCCAAAGCTCAAAAAATATGAATGTATTTTCTTGGATAATATAGAATACTGATTGAAAAATGTGGGCTTTCATAAAATTTAATGATAATATAGTATCCTAATGAGTTTTATTTTTATGTTAATTCCCCAAACAAAACTTTAAAAGTATATATTAAAGGTTATAAGGTATCATCTGCCAGATAGAAGGCCAAGCTGTTTCATTTTAACTTTCAAATGAAATTTAGAAATTTGACTGAAAACAATTTTTTTTCTCTCCCTGAAATTTATAATTTACCTCTTCCAGGGGTCTCTCAAGTTTTATTCCACTAATCTTTGAAAACTGGCCCCTTGCCCTAAAGGTGAGAAGTTTTATTTAAAACCATGGTTCCAATGGACCTAAGCCTTTTACATCTTCAGGGAGAGAGAGGTTTAATCACTGTATTTAATTACCTTGCTGATAAAGCAGGCGGGTGGCCTTGTTCATTGTAAACTGAAGAAAGAATGGACCACCTTACCCAAGTACAAATTGGAACTAAGGGAGCTCTGATGTCATATGTGGTTAGAGTCAGTTGCTCGGCACTGCTGCTCCCGCCAGGTCATCCAGGAGCCTCGCTGGGGATTTTTCTAAAGGAGCCATTAAGTCTTTAATTGGCATCTTACTAGAATTTGCTAGTTATCAGCCACTGTATAGAGCTTAAGAATTCCTCCTTATAGCTATCAGCCACTGTACAGAGCTTAAGAATTCCTCCTTATAGCCAAAATAGGCTGTTGAGCAGGGTTATTGGGAGTGTGAAGGTGACAAAGAAGTCAGCTGTATGTGACTCTTGTGGTTTGGGGAAGAAAAGTAGAATGAAGCCTCATCGGGAAGAGAAGTCAGTCATGGTTCCTGAGCACTTCCTGTGGAGTCAGCATTGCAGTGATGCTGGGGCTGGCGTGTATTCCATAGGACTGTACTTCCCAACCTTTTACATTGTGGCAAACAGAAAATTAGGAAATTTGTCACAGCATACTGGGGCAAACAGACGAGGCTGCAAACAGAGGACACTGTCAAGGAACTGTAGCTCATGCCCAGACCCTGTGCAGGCATCCTGCAGACTGAGGGCCTTAATATCTGGCCCATTTGTTCTCAGAACATGATTGGGGTCCTTAGCTAGACTACAGCAGTCTGCAGTGTGGTCTGAGCCTTAACATTTTGCAAAATAGTTAATATAAGGTTGTCATACATGAGTTGATAGTAAACACACCAAGTTGACTTGGAAAAAGTTCTTGACGTTGAAAATGGGAAAACTAAAGCTCCTATAGGAAGCAGCTTTGGTTTGGTGGTCTGTAATTCTGGAAATGCAATAGTATTGTGACAAGGTAAAGTCCATTGATCAAGAGAAAATAAAGTGGAGGATCAAAAAGAATAGAGTCAGAAGAAGCAGGGACAGTTATATAAAGGAATCTATCTGAAAACAGCTTAATGGTAGGTTTTGGAATATGTGTTGCTTAGCAAATAGGTGTTCTGAGGGCTGTAATATCTTCAGACTTGGAGTCCGAGTTTGTCTTAATGTGATTTCTTGCTAGGAATACAGAAGATATAATCCAGATTTATTTAAGGTTTTCGTTTCTAAACTCATGTATTCGGTAAGGTTCAGGCATTTCTAGAATGTAAGTTAAATATCTTTTATGAAAATTAAGAGACTGCATTGGATTTCTGATTCGTAGTTATTTTTCAGTGCAGTGATCTCAAATGACTTTCTGTTTTCCAAAGTATGTGTAGTAGAGAAGTACTTAAATATAGAGCAGTAATTCCTAATATGAAATTACTTTGAATTTTTATTGCCATATAAACCCTCAGTAGAACCTAGTCACCATTAGAATTTATACTCAGTATGAAGTTCCAATTGGAAATTAGCTCATGAATTTTAAGAGAATATAAATTAATTTACGTTGCTAAAATATTGAGTATCATTACTACTATGTTGTCATGCATATGTTATCTGTCCTATTCCTTTGAGAATGGAACAAATGAGCATAATTTACATACCTCGAATTCTCTATTAAAAATGGGATATGGTTATAGCTTAATAATGTCAGACTTCCCCTCAAATGCTCTAAGAGTCAAGCCTAGCTGGGCGAGTGTAGCAAGATATACTTATTCCCAAGTTCTTAGTATAAAATAAGGGCAGAGTTTAAAAATAAAAATTATGTTCTATCATGTTGGTGCTTTAAGGTCATTGGGTAAGAATATATCTACTATTTCTGCTGGGGTCTTAACATATCCTTATATTATTCTCTCATCTGTGATTGTATACATATTGCTTATTTCAATCCCCATATTTTTGGCTGCTTCCAGACTATATCATAAGCATCAGTATTTTTTTCCTCCGTTCTCATTTCTGTGATTAATGAGTTATTATTTTCTGGTACTTTAAAAAGCCGTTTTCAAATTATAAAAAAAATTTTTGACAACTTTTATATTTTGAGCTAAGTGCATCTGTTTCAAGAATAAGTCAGTGACCCTCTCTTAGAATTTCCTTAAGAGCAAATTATTAGCCATCTGATTATATAAAGTCATTTTTAAATTCCATAGCATAATTGACTATCTCAGGTTCATAAATATTATCCTTCATAATGTAATTTAATAAAATGTCCATAATGAAAAGTTAGGTTCTCAAATGACTGAATGTACAGTCCTTAAATTGGAGGTAGTGAGGAGAAGCACAAGTGCTCTCCCAGTGTCGCTGCTGTAACCTTATCCTTACATCTAGAAGGCATAGCTAAGGCTCCTTCATAGACACAGTCTTAAGAACTATGACATGAGTTGACGTTCAATTAACTGAAAAAGACCTCCCCTTTTTTTGTTTATCAGATTGTGATGATTCTCTTACTTGTTAATTCTTATCTCATTTCTACTTGTTGGTACCCTGGTGAGATAGCAAGTAATCATTAAATTTGGTATTCAGACCAAAATTATAATGCTTTTCTTAATGGGGGAACCCTAAGACTACTCACTCATTCCATTGAGGGGATAAAAGAGATGGCTCATTCCCATCCTGTCTTGTTTACAAACGGTGTTGCTCAAATTTAGGTGACTGGCTACTAGGGAAATAAATGAATATGGAATTGAGGATGGAACAAAGAATTCAATGCTTTACAATAAATGGACTGTATTTGAGAGTTCAAGAGAGGATTGGAGAAAATAACTGAGTATGTAAAAACTGGTAAGTTTCTGATTGTTCAGTTGAAGGCAAGTGGCTGGCTCGATGAAATGACATAATTGATTGTTTTCATCTGGGACCCTGATATCTTAGCCTCTATCTTAGAACTGAGAAATGAGCAGAGTTTATCAGAAAGGATTTTCATTGCTGGTATCTTGTGTGTGTGCATGATGTATAGTACACACAGCTCTCCTTATTGATCCTTCACCAGGTGTATTATTTACTTTGCCTTCCAGGTGTCCGCAAATATGGTAAAGATTTTCAAGCTATTGCAGATGTAATTGGCAACAAGACTGTTGGCCAAGTGAAGAACTTCTTTGTAAACTACAGGCGTCGGTTTAACTTAGAGGAGGTATTGCAGGAGTGGGAAGCAGAACAAGGAACCCAGGCTTCTAATGGTGATGCTTCTACTTTAGGGGAGGAGACAAAAAGTGCTTCTAATGTGCCATCAGGGAAGAGCACTGATGAAGAAGAGGAGGTGTGTTTGTGTATGGAATTTGAGCTAATATGAGTGGAGGAATCACCATTTTGTGTGGTGGTCTGTAAGGTTAATTGGTCAGAGGACTAGCTAAATGAGCATGAAAGGTTGACAATACACTTACTCAGTGGTGCATCTCTCGTGACTCTTAAGTCATAATGACATGCTAAGATCTGTTCCTAGAAGAATGGAGAGTGTATTGTTCTTTCATAGCCTTATTTTTATTTCCAGTGTTAAGCTGTTTACTAATAAAGATGCTTGTTTGGTAGCTTCATTGCTTTTTCAGTTTTGGGTTTTTTTGTTTTGTTTTGTTTTGTTCTGTTTAAAATAAAAGAAGCTTGTGCTTCCAAAAAATACTGGTGTTATGTTTTTGTTTTGTTTTGATTTGTTTTGTTTTTCCTGTGACAGCCCAAACTATAGTGCAGTAAGCTCCTGAGGAACTGTCATCTCATACATGTATTTTTGTTTCCTCACCTCTAGGCACAGACCCCACAGGCTCCTCGGACTCTGGGTCCATCACCTCCTGCCCCACCATCCACTCCAACACCAACAGCCCCCATTGCCACTCTGAACCAGCCTCCACCACTTCTTCGTCCAACACTGCCTGCTGCCCCTGCTCTTCACCGGCAGCCTCCTCCGCTCCAGCAGCAGGCTCGGTTCATCCAGCCTCGGCCAACTCTAAATCAGCCTCCACCACCTCTCATTCGCCCTGCTAATTCAATGCCACCCCGTCTAAACCCAAGACCAGTGTTGTCCACAGTTGGTGGTCAGCAGCCACCATCACTTATCGGAATTCAGACAGACTCACAATCCTCACTGCACTAAAATTAAGTTGGACAGAGCTGCAGTAACTTTTCACCCACCATGTACCAATGCTCATCTGACCAACAAGAACGAGGAAAGACTAATCCTTCCTAGATCCTGAGGCTGCGAACTAAGGCAGTGGGCTAGCGTAGTGGATGTCTAAGAAATTTTTTAGTTCACCAACTGAGATGTTGTATAAGAAAAAGCCTACAGTTAGGCTCCTTTCTAGAGTATATGTTCAGCAACATGCTCTCATAAAAGGAAAAAAAAAAGATTAAGTATTCTATATACCAAGGGTTTTTTTGTTTTTACTGTATTTATTTTATTGAGATTTCTTTATATTCCTGCCTCTTCATAGTCAAGGCTCTTAGTACAAGAATATTGACTTAGGAATTGTGAAAACTCCTTAAGTTTTTTAAGATAAGGATGTTTGACATTTTTTTCTTTAATTTAATTTTAACATTTTCCTATGTTAGGAGTGTAAGAATAAGTAGCCTGCATTTCATATTTTGGCATATGTTCATTTAATGCATATTTAAGAAATTATAGCCACATATCCCTTTTTTAAAAAAAATCTTGCTTTCTTTTCTAAAGGAATATTAATATGTTCCTTTCAAAGAAAGCAATTAAATCAATTGCAAAGCAATTATATGAAATCATAAAGAATGTACTGAACCTACTAACCATTTAAATAGAGCTTGGGGTCCTAGTGCAAAGTTCTTGCTTAAAGGTCATTGACCTGTCATCTATCAGTAATAGGATCAGAATAATAATAAATACGAATGAGGACTTAATTTGTTAAAGTACAATGTCTTTAAGTTCCTTGAAAATGAAGTTCATTTTGATTTTTGTTTTAATGTTTCTAAATGCTGTCTGCTTTTAACTAGTAGTTGCCTACATCTAGGGATGTTAGAAGCGAATTATATTTTGTCAGTTATGTGGAGATAGTGGTAATGGAAGCATTTATTACAATACCCTTTCTGTGTTTAGGTTCTGAACTTAAAACTGCCCTCATACTTAATATGGTCTGCATTTAATATAAATGATGGTTTCTTGATAAATCTCTATTGTACTATTTGGATACATTTGTGTATTTCTTGCAGCCAACGTGTATGACTGGGTTTGGTTTAGGGTTAAATCATCAACATTATTTTATAAAATAAATTTAAGGATTTGTTCTGTGTTATCTAAAGATATATCCGTATATTGTCACAATTGTGCTGTTAACTTAAAATGCTGAGACCCCTTTTTATAGAAACAAAAAAGCATTTCAGGTCTTCTTAATTCAACACATAATCATTAAGCACTTACAAAGAATATTTTAAAAGTGATAGTATTTCAACAGTATGTTACTAATATTTTTGATATGATGATTTCATATTGGAATCATGACTGTGCAAAGGGACAGGTTGCTCAGATTGCTGTACTAGTGGAATATAAGGCTAAATGTTTGCACATTCACATTCTCATCATAGTTAGAACTACTTCACAAAGTGGTCAACCTTCAAGGGCCTAATTTATTATTTGAGAGGTCATATATTCCCAAATTATTGGGAAGATAGTCCCTATCATTGGCTCTAAAGCCTTAAAGAGCTCTAGACTCAAGTCCATTGATTATTTTAATTTTGACATTTAGACCACTTCTTTTCATTAAGGACCTTAAGTTCTGGCATAAACAAAGTTTCCAGGATGTGTCTGTCATTCTCATTGGATCATCTTAAATAGTTCTGCCCCTGGACTGTAACCAGATAAAATCTAATTTAAAATACTTAATATTCAAGAATTTATACTTATTTTTACTTTAAGAGCCATGGGGACAAAAGATATCTAAAGCCTAAAGTATTTAGATTGTCTTGCATATGTGCATACTATACAGCTTTTATTGTCTTGTCTCGTCAGTAGGCCTTCAGTATGCAATATGTGGCATATGTCAGTCAAGTTGGTCAGCACCAGCATCTGTCCAGCTGTTAAGTATATTGTGATTCATTTAAAATCTGTTCTATCCCAGCCACAGGCCAAAGTGCTGTATCTGAGGGATGTGCTGTGATTTGATTTATGTACACTAGAGCACACAGTAGAAAAATCTTAGCTTCATTAGTAATATGACACATGTATATAGTGAGATGTCTTTATTGTGTGCTTTGCATATTTTGTAAATATTTTGCACGTCCTTATTTTTCTTTTTTGTTTAAGCAGTGTTTGGCCTGGAAGAGTGATATGCTTGCTGCTTAATCAAAGGATTAAAGAGTTAAAGATGTCTATGTCTTCTATTTTTATATAATTTCATGTTGTATGAGGAATTTAGGACCTCTTCACTGTGAAATTCTAAATATTTTATAAAATTGCAAACTCTAGAAATCTTTAATGACCATGTTATTAATTTCAAGGTTATCATTTTTGAAAAATCACCCAAGTATTTTCTTCATTACACAACTAAAAATAAATCACACTATTGATGCATCTGGTAATATTAATGAAAAAATATTTTTTCTATAATTTAATTCTAATTTAGTATGGATAGTGGTAAAGGTAAATTATGATCAAAACTTTTTCTCAATCCTACAATTAAGTGAGTAAAATAAAGATGAAAGAATATAAAATTCTATCTTAATAGGAATAGGTGTAGGGAACAAGCAAAAAGTAATTTTCAAAAATATTAATATTGCAAATACTTTGGTTACAGGGCCAAGTTTAGTTATTAAATATGTTGTATTTTAATGTTTCTTCCTGCTACCAAAAGGATTTACCCATAAATGTCAATAACTGCTGATCACTTAACACAGGTCTTATCTGATCACTTAGGGTCTCCTCAAAGAGAATAATATGACTTACAATTCAAATCACGATCTTTCTCTTTGTGCTTCCCCAAAATGAATAATGAGTACATTCTGATTACAGGAAATGTAAGAAAAAGAAACATGTATATTAGTTTTTTTAAGTTAGAAATCTGTTATAAATACTCATAAGAAGGTATCAATAAGTGGATACAGAAAGAATCCAATAATGAAGTTTGAGGAGCCATGCTATATAGTAAAATGTCTTTAAGAAACGACTTCATTTTCTAACCGCATTTATGGGAATACATAAACAGCTTTCTCTTAGGAAAAATAAGTCACATGTAATTCCTCCCAACTTACATTTTTATCATAACTTTAATTGCCTTAGTGAAGGAATACCCTGTAGCAGTAAATTTTAGTAACAATAGAGTTTGGGAATAAAACAAATTGGATTCCTGCTTCCTGGTATTCAACCCTTGTGTGTGGGCTGGACTTAATGACTTGATTCTGACCAATAGAATACAGCAAAGGTGATGGAATGTCTGTGGTTAGGTTAAAAGATTATGACTTTTGACTTGTGGATAGATTTTCCACTGTCTTGACTTGCATGCCTGATGAAGCAAGCTGCAATGTTAGGTCCATGTAGCAAGAATATGAGGCCAGCCCCCTACCAATAACCAGCAAGGAACTCGGGTCCTTAGCATAACAACCTGCCAGGAACTGCGTGCTTAGAATCCTGCCAACAACTGCGTGCTTAGAAACAGGTCCTTCCCCATTTGGGCCTTAAGATGACTAGAGAGCCAACACCTCAATTGCAGCCTATGAGAGACTATGAAGCAGAGAATTCGGCTAAGCTGTGCTCAGATTTCTTTTTTTTTTTTTTTTTTTTAAATATATTTTATTGATTTTTTACAGAGAGGAAGAGAGAGGGATAGCGAGTTAGAAACATCGATGAGAGAGAAACATCGATCAGCTGCCTCTTGCACACCCCCTACTGGGGATGTGCCCGCAACCAAGGTACATGCCTTGACCGGAATCGAACCTGGAACCCTTGAGTCCGCAGGCCGACGCTCTATCCACTGAGCCAAACCGGTTTCGGCTGTGCTCAGATTTCTTAGCACCACAGAAACTATGAAGTAACGAGTGTTTGGAGTAAGTTTGGGGGTAATTGGTTATGCAGCAATAGAAAACTAATATACTGTTGCTCTGGCAGGGTAGCTCAGTTGGTTAGAGTGTTGTCCCAATATGCCTGGTCAGGGCACATAAAAGAATCAAGCAATGAGTACATAAATGGAACAACAAATGGATGTTCTCTTTCTCCCCTTCTCTAAATATCAATAAACATATCCTCAGGTGATGATTTTTTTTTAAGTTGGAGTGGCTATATTAAAGTCAGATAAAGATTTCAAAAGCAAAGAATGTTATCAAGGATAAACATGGTCATTTAATAATCATAAAGGTGACAGTTCACAAGAAAATACCTGATAGAAGTGCAAGAAAAAAAAACAGGCCAATCTGCTATTAAAGTCTGTAATTTCAATAACCTATCTCTCAACAGCTGCCCTGACTGGTCTGGCTCAGTTGGTCGGAGCATCATCCAGTACACCAAAAGGTCGAGGGTTCAATAATAACTTTAAATGTAAGTGGCTTAAATGATCCAATCAAAAGGCATAGAGTAGCTGAATGGCTAAGATACAAGACACTTATATATGCTGTCTTAGAAGACGTATCTCAGAATGAAAGATACACGCAGACTAAAAGTAAAGGGATGGAAAAAGATATTCCATACAAATGAAAATGAAAAAAAGCTGGAATAGCAACACTTATATCTGACAAAATAGACTTTAAAACAAAGGCTATATAGTGAGAGACAAAGAAGGACATTACATAGTGATAAAGGGGGCAGTCCAACAAGAGGCTATAACCCTTTGTAAAGTTAGCACCTAAATATATAAAGCAAATCTTGATGGACATAATGGGAGAGACTGAGTAATACAGTCATAGTAGGGGATTTCCACACCCCATTGACATCAGTGGATGGATCTTCCAGACAAAATCAACAAGGAAACAGTGGCCTTAAATGACACACTAAATCAGATGGATTTGATATATTCAGAACATTTCACCACAAAGCAGCAGAATGGACATGCTTTTCAAGTGCACATGGAACATTTTCTAGGATAGACCACATGTTAAGGCACAAAACAAGTCTCAGTAAATTTAAGAAGACTGAAAACATATCAAGCATCTTCTCTGACCATAATGCTATGAAAGTAGAAATCAATCACAAGAAAACTGAAAAACACACAAGACATGGAGGCTAAATAACATGTTCTTAAGCAATGAAAGGATTAACAATGAGGTTAAGGAAGAGATGAAAGGATATCTTGAAACAACCCAAAATCTATGGGACACAGTGAAAGCAATCCTAAGAGGAAAATTCAAAGCATTACAGACCTATCTCAAGAAAAAAGAAAAATCTCAGCTAAACTAACTTTACACTTAAAGGAACTTGAAAAAAAAGAACAACAAACAAAGCCCGAAGTGGGTATAAGGAAGGAAATAATAAAGCTCAGAGTAGAAATAAATGAGAGTCTAGAAAAACAATACAAAAGATCAATGAAACCAAGAGTGGTTCTTTGAAAAGATAAATAAGATTGATAAACCTTTATCCAGATTTATCAAGAAAAAAAGAACACCCAAATAAATAAAATCAGAAATTAAAGAGAAGAATTAACAACTGACTCCACAGAAATACAAAGGATTGTAAGAAAATATTACCAATAACTATATGCCAACAAATTGGACAATCTGGACAAAATGGATAAATTCCTAGAAACATACACTCTTCCAAAACTGATTCAGGAAGAATCAAAAAATCTGAATAGACAGGTTATAACTAGTGAAATTGAAGCAGTAATTTAAAAACTCCCAACAAACAAAAGTCCTAGACTGGATGGCTTAACCAAACAATCAAAGAAGAACTAAAACCTATCCTATAACTACTCCAAAAAACTCAAAAGGAGGGAAGACTCCCAAGCTGATTTTATGAAACCAGCATTTTCCTAATTCCAAAATCAAATAAAGACACTACAAAGAAAGAAAATTATGGGCCAATATCCCTGATGAGTATAGATGCTAAAATCCTCAACAAAATATTAACAAACCAGATTTAGCAATACATTAGAAATATTACACAACATGATCAAATGGGATTTATTCCTTGGATGTAGGTTGGCACAATATCTGCAAATAAATAAATGTGATACACCATATAAAGAAAATGTAGGATAAAACCACATGATCATATCAATTGGTGCAGAAAAAGCATTTGGTAAAATCCAGCATCCACTTACAATAAAAACTCTCAGCAAAGTGGGAATAGAGGGAACATACCTCAACGTAATAAAGGCCACATATGACAAACTCACAGCCAGCATCATACTCAATGGGCAAAAAATAAAAGCGTTGCCGAAACCGGTTTGGCTCAGTGGATAGAGCGTCGGCCTGTGGACTCAAGGGTCCCAGGTTCGATTCCGGTCAAGGGCATGTACCTTGGTTGCGGGCACATCCCCAGTAGGGGGTGTGCAGGAGGCAGCTGATCGATGTTTCTCCCTCATCGATGTTTCTAACTCTCTATCCCTCTCTCTTCCTCTCTGTAAAAAATCAATAAAATATATTTAAAAAATAATAATAAAATAAAAGCGTTTCCCTAAGATCAGGAACAAGACAGGGATATATGCTTTCACCACTCTTATTAACACAATACTGGAAGTTTTAGCTACAGCAATTAGACAAGAAAGAGAAGTAAAAGGCATTCAAATGGGAAAGAAGTAAAACTCATTATTTGCAGACGATAGTACTGTATGTAGAGAAACGTAAAGATTCCACCAAAAAACTACTAGAACTGATAAATGAATTCAGTCAAGTAGCAGAATATAAAATAAATATCCAGAAACCAGTTACATTTCTATACACCAATAATGAATTACCAGAAAGAGAAACTAAGAAAACAATCCCATTCACAATTACTTCAAAAAGAATAAAATACCTAGGAATAAATTTAACCAAGGATGTAGAAGACCTATACTTGGAAAATTATAAGATACTGAAGAAAGAAATTAGAGAAGCTGCAAATAAATGGAAACACATATCGTGATCATGGATAGGAAGAATTCACATCATTAAAATGTTCATACTACCCAAGCAATCTATAGGTTCGATGCAATTCCTATCAAGATATCAATGGCATATTTCACAGAACTAGAGCAAATATTCCAAAAATTTATATGGAACCACAAAAGACCCCTAATAACAACAGCAATGTTAGAGAGTGGGAATTTTTGAGCACTACTGAGGCCGTGGACTATGCCCCAGATAGAGATGTCAGTGCTGACACCAGGCCAGGCCTTGAGATAGGGACTCATGGCCCCTTCCCAGCACGTAGGCCTTATTTCATAGAACACTGTCAGCTTTCTGAAGAACAGGATGACCCTGTGAATAACATGGTCGTCATTGGCATGATCCTGACGTTGCTTGGGAAAAACTGTTTTGTCTTGGGTTACTTGTTCTGCAAAAACCAGATGTGGTTAATGTGCTTAAAAGCGTTCCTACACAAAGGGTCGCTACTGCTCTCTGGTCTCCCTGCGTGGAGAATGGCAGAGCAGTCGCCGGGTCGCCCGGCTGCCCGGCTAATAAAGGCTCCCTAAATTTTAATTTGGTCTGGGCTCCAGGGGTCATTCACTTGCCTCCGCTCCACAACAGCAATCTTGAGAAAAAACTAAGTTGGAGAACTCATGCTACCTGATATTAAGCTATGCTACAAGGCCGTAGTAATCAAAATAGCCTAGAACTGGAATAAAAACAGACATGTAGGTCATTGGAACAGAATAGAATGCCCAGACACAAACTCACACCTCTACAGTCAATTAATATTTGACAAAGGAGGCAAAAACATAAAATGATGTAAAGATAGTCTATTCATTAAATTCTGTGGGGAATATTGGACAAATATGTGCAAAAAATCAAACTAGACCACTTTCTTACACCACACACAAGAATTAACTCAAAATGGATTAAAGACTTAAATGTTAGACTAGAAACCATAAAAATCCTAGAACAGTGGTCGGCAAACTGCGGCTCGCGAGCCACGGTTTGCTGCTCTGTTGACTAATGAGTTTGCCAACCACTGTTCTAGAAGAAAACACAAGCAATAAAATCTCAGACATTTTTTAATAGCAATATTTTTATGACAGATCTCCTCGGGCAAGGGAAACAAAGGAAAAATAAAATAAACAAATGGGATTACATCAAACTAAAAAGTTTTAGCACAGCAAAGGAAGCCATCAACAAAATAAAATGACATCCCACTCACTGAGTGGGAGAACATATTTGCCCATACACCTGATAAGGGGTTAATATCCAAAATGTATAAAGAACTTATAAAACCGAACACCAAAAAAAAACAAAACAATCCAATTTAAAAATGAGCAAAGTACTTGAATAGACACTTCTCCAAAGAGGACATACAGATGGCTAATAGACATATGAAAAGATGCTCAATGTCACTAATCATCAGAGAAATGCAAATTAAAACCACAATGAGATAGCACTTCACACCTGTTAGAGTGGCTATTATCAATAAATCAACAAACAAGTGTTGGTGAGGATGTGGAGAATAGGGACCCTTGTGTACTGCTGGTGGGGATGCAGACTGGTGCAGCCACTGTGAGATGTAGTTTGTAGTTATATCAAAAAATTAAAAATAGAACTGCTTTATGACCTGGCAATTTCACTTCTGGGAATTTATCCAAAGAAACCCGAAACACAAATTCTGTAGAATATGGGCACCCCTATGCTCATTGTAGCATTATTTACAATACCCAAGATTTGGAAGCAGCCCAAGTATCCATCAGAATAAAAAAGCTGTGGTACAGTTACACAATGACATGCTACTTGGCCACAAAAAGAAAGAAGGAAATCTTACCTTTTCTGACCAGCATGGTAGACTTGGAGAGCATTTTGCTAAGTGAAATAAACCAGTCAAAGAAAGACAAATACCATAGGATTTTACTCATATGTGGAAACTAATGAACAACATGAACTAACAAGCAAAATAGAGACAGACTCATAGATAGAGAGCGGGCTGGCAGCTGGCTGGGATGGGGGCACTGGGTGGAGGAGGTGGAAGAGGGTATAGGGTGGGGATGCTAATGGACAGAGACTTGATTTGGGGTGGCCCACACAGTACAGTGTACAGATGATGTATTATAGAATTGTGCTCCTGAAACCTGTATAATTTTGTGAATCAGTGTCACCCCAATAAATAAATTAAAAAAAAAAAGATTTGTAAAAATAATCCTTACTTCATACCAGGCACAAAAATTAACTTGAAATGGAATACAGGCCTGGATGTAAGAGCTAAAACTACAAACTTCTAGAAGAAAATATGGGGAAACTATGTCACCAGAGGCATGACCCATAATAGAGAAAAAAAATGATAAATTGGATTTCATCAAAATTTAAAAAAATAATTTTTGAAAAATGCAACACAAAAAAATAAAAAGGCAAGGCATTGACCAGGAAAAAATACTTGCAAAACGTATATCTGATATACAATTTGTATCCACAATATATAATGAACTCTTAGAATTCAAGAACTCTTACAAGTCAATAATAAGAGGACAAAAAAAAACAACATTTAAATAAGCATAAAATTTGGATATAGACATTTGCCAATGAAGACATGCACATGCCGAATGAATGTATGGAAAGATGTCACATCATTAGTCAGAGAGAAATGTAAAGTAAAACCACAATGAACTACCTCTGACACCCACTAGAATGACTAATACTTTCAAAGACTGGCAATGCCAACTGTGGTCAGGGTTTTAAAGAAATTGTAACCCTCCCATAAGGCCAGTAGAAATGCAATACAATACAGTGATACAACCACTTTGGAAAACTGACAATTTTTTTAACAGATTCAATGTGCATGCACCATAAGACCCAATAATTTTACTCCTAGGAATCAACCTAAAGGGAAATGAACATGTATGTCCACACAAATGCATGTATTGACATGTTCATAAGCCACGTTATTATGAAACTGGAAACAATCCACATGTCGATTTGCTGGTGAGTGGATAAACAAAATATGGTGTATCCATACAGTGGCGTATTATGCAACAATAAAAAAAAGAAGAAACTACTGATATATACAACAGAATAAACCTCAAAAACATTGTGGCAATCGATACAAAATACTACATATTTATTTACATAAATGTTTCAGAAAATGCAAAGCTATAGAAACAGGAAGCAGATCCTCTCTTGCCGGAGTCCAGGACTGGGAGTGGGGGTTTGCCTGTGAAAGGACACAAGGGCTGATGAATTCGTTCTAACAGTTCATTGTGGTTATGGTTGCACAGCTGTGTACATTTATTGGTTGGGTGAATTTTGTGGTATTGAAAGTGGAACAGTAGAGTTGTTTAAAAAGCGGGGGGAAAGCATGAAACAAAAGTATGTGCAACGGATGCAGCAGCAGCTCCATATGGGGTCGGTATCACATGAGAGGCCCTCACTGTGCCTATAGAAGTTCGCATGGAAATTCCCAGGATAGAGGGGCAAGGTTGTGGAATACTGGGTGTGTTGGAGTCAAAGACATTTATTTGTCAGGTTTTGTCTTTTTTCTCAGACTAAGCCCTTCCTGAGCCTCTGCCTTTCCTTCTGTCCTGTTTGCTGTGAAAGGGAAGCTGTGGCTAACCGGCGTTATAAGACCACTAGTGGCCCGGTGCACGGATTCGTGCACATTGAAAGGAAATTAATTAGAAGAAATATTTTAATATCTTCAGAGGTACGTTGTGCCAGTAGTTGTTCTCCAGACCTATTCTGTCGACAACACGGCTTTCTTTCAGCTTCAGAATGTCAACAAAAACAACCAAATTCAGGATCGGCAATGACAGATCGAAACACATATGTGCAATTGGCGCCAGCGAGAGCTTTACATGTATCGTGCATGTGTGAGTCAATGTTTATTTTTAAATTGCCAGTGTGCATCATATGTGCCAGTCGGTCGGTCGATCAGCCGGATGGTCAGTCGGTCACTTAGCCTTTTACATATATAGATTGTTTACAATATCTCCACATAGAGTAGGCACCATTCTCAAAAAGAAAAAATATCAATAGATGGTCTTTCTTGTTCCCAACCTATTACGAAGTCTAACAAACCCAAATTGTGCCAATCAAATCTTACTTGGTGACTCCCAAGGCTAAATAATAACCTTAAAGTCTGTATTTGAATGCTTTACAGTGACTATGCAGAATTAATATGTTAAAATGTTTTCCAAGCGCTGATGGGAATTGCATGAGTGGATCTTAATAAAAAAACTGTCAAAATCGACAGACTGCAGTTTAGCTAAGTGGTGCAAATGAAGACAGCAGGTCTAATTTTAAAACAATAAAAACCTCATTTGTTCTGCACAGGTAAAAACAAACAAACAAACAAACCTCATTTGTTCAACAAAAAAGGCTGACAATCAGACAATCAAACCAAGAACAAAGAATGGGAGGGGTGAGTATATGCATTGTGTGGAGGAATCCCCTGGAACAAATACAGGTACAGCATAAGCCTTTTCAAATGGGTGTTGAGCCTACACATAACAGATAAGAATAGAGTGACGCAAGTAGGAAAAAAAACACACAAAACAAACAAAAAACCCCACACACAGTCTTTCTTAAGCTAAAAGAGCAGCTGCTGGGTGCACATATACAGGGGATGTATGTCCATACCAAAACCCGCACACAAATGTTTATGGCAGCTTTATTTATAATTGCAACATATGGAAGCAACCAAGATGTCCTTCAGTAGATGAATGGATGGATAAACTGTGGTACGTTCATAGATGTATCCTTGGAAAAAGAGTCTTTGAAAAGGAAACCTTTTATTAAAAAAATACATCAGTCCTGGGGGAAGCTCACCCCGTCCCTACCCAGCACTCCCTGCCTCTCTTCTTGTGGTGCGATCAGCACACTGACACCTGGGAAAAGGTCATTTGATAAAAACAAAGGTGCTATACATATCACTGGGTGAAGACATTAAATACAGAGAATCCACAGGCATTCATTCATTAACTGCTCAGTGCAGGACCGAGTTAGTGAGCAAGTGAGCATTCTATGTGCTCGGGACCCTGAGGCTTTGCTTTTTGCCTGACAGTGGTTTCTGCTCTATCATATTTTCCATTACATGCAAAGACTTTCCATTATAACTTGCAATGGAAGTTAGAGGTGCAATCTAAGACCCAAGGAGAGGATTTTTCCTCCTTGCCTGATCTCACTCATCTCTAAACAATGGAAGGTAAGAGCTTTTACCCTGCTTTAACTAACCCACTAACTACATTGATCAGTCTTGTCATGGAAGGGCAGCCTGAGGAAGAGAATGCATCCATCTACTATTCCAGTAGGTGGCACCCTGCACTCTCCATCTGCACCACCTCTTCTTTGCCAGTCAGCGCTGCAATCTTTTACCCTTTTGACCTATCCAGCCACACAGCTGAAAGCTATGGTTTTCTAAAGTCAGGATATTCTTAGGGTGTTTAGAAGGAACATATAAATATTTAGCCCTTTTCTTCTGTGTAAAAAGTTAGTGTATAGTTCAATCCTGCCCTTATTTTAGTAGATGAATTCTGATTCAACACTGATTCTGTTTATTGCAAATATTTTGAAAACACTAAACCTGCTAAAGTTTATTTCCTTCTCAGAGTTATTTTATGTGAATTCACACCAACCATTTCTTTGAGGGGCAGTGTGGCAGAGTGGCTAAGAGCACCAAAATCAAACTTCCCAGGTTCAAATCCCACCTCTCCCAAACTAAAAATTTGGCAATTTTGGGGCAAGTGGTTCCAGAGATGAGTTTTCTCATCTGTAGCGTAGACCTGATGATTCAATGGGTTAATATGAATAAAGCACTGAGCGCATTACCTGGTGCGTAATGAGACCATAAATCATAGCTATAACTTTGGGTATTTAATGTTTGTATTATATGTCCTGTTCCTCTTCTTCCCACCCATCTTCAAGATCCTTCAGAAAAGTGATCATGTCTTCTCCATCAGGTTGGGCTAGGTCCCAGGGTGTGTGTTCTCGGTTCTTCCAGACACCCTGCCTAGGATTCTGCGCTTAACAAGGGGACCTGGGAAGATGTTCCTGACTTCCTGCTATCAGCCATCTAACATCCCTCTACCTTGCTACTTAGACTCCTAGCCCTGGGGTCATGTGGCCTGTACTTGCCACCTCTGTGATTCACTATCTCTACTCCAGCATCTGATCCCATCACGTTTAAAGCTTAGATATTATTCTTGAAACAAACTGACTGCTTTACTCAGTTGATGGAGAAGAGGGGCAGGGAGAAACAAATGAATCACAGTCAGTGCTGGTACCGAGGGCCCTGAGCATACCTGCATATATGCACACTAGACCCTCCTGTTTCTAGCCAGTAAAAGGAGATATACCTTTACAAAACACATCGCTCATAGTGTCCTGGGGTGGGGATGGGTAATGAGAAAGGAGGAGGAAGGTATACTGTGTGGGGAACAGAGAGAGATACTAAGGCTCATAGAACACCTGCTCTGTGTCAGGAGAGCAGGAATGCCATCACCTCATTTCATTCTCACAGCAAGACAGTGAGGTGGATCTAGAGTCCCGGAGCAATGCCGGCAGGCCCCATTTTGGAATGGAGTGGTTAGTCTGGCTCACCAACCAAAAGGTTTGCATCTGAATTTCTGGCTCTTGTTGAAAAATAAAGACAGGCTGGCACCGAGCCTGGCTGCTCCCTGAGACCCCATAAGTGCTCTTAAATGCACCAATGTTCCTTCCCTTCCCCAACACTTAAAAAATAATAATTTTTGAAAAATGCAACACAAAAAAATAACCTCCCTGCTGTATGTTTCCTGCCTGGCTCCTGTGCACACCTGAGTTGGCTATATCATTATTTCCCCCTTTTACTGATCAGTAATTGAAGCCCAGGGCAGTTAAGTAACTTTCCCATGGCTGCCAAACGGAAACCGAAGAAGCTAGAATTGAAATTTCGGTCCATTTCCATCCCAAGTCCGTGCTCTTTATGTGCGATCCATTTCCACAGAGGAGATTCATGTAGACTGCACACATCATTCAGAACATCTGCTCATGGAGAGAAGTAATGTAAAAGAGAGCCCTTGGGTCTTATATTTATATTTAGGAGCTGGGAGACCTGCATTCAACTTGTGGCTATAGCACTTGCTGAGCGCCTAGCTTTCAGTACATCACTTCACGTCACTTCTCTGGGCCTCGGAGAGCTCCTCTGTAAAATGGGGTGACCAGGTCTACTTCACAAGGCTGTTCTGAGGATCGAAAGAGATGTTGGAAAACTCTTGGTACGTGGCAAGCTCTACACCTCTGAGGGATTGCCAGGCCAGCAGCAAGGAGGAGGGCAGGTGAACACTAACTGTGACGGTGTATTTGTAGTGCTGTGTGTAGTACTGTTTTCACCCTGAAGGAAGGTGGGGCAGGACGACTTGAGCCAGACCTCAGACCTTGGCTAAAGGGTCAAATGTGATTGGATTGGCCGAGCCTGGTTATCCCTGGCAGGAGGGTGCCCCTGATGTATGGTTCAAACCCACTTGAGAGACATCAGAGAGGCTTTTTATTTGTGGGTATTAATGATTCTAGAGACGGTGGGTTTAAGTTCTATCTGCCCGCCCAGCCAGCGTGGTTCAGTGGTGGAGCGTTGACCTATGAACCAGGAGGTCCCAGTTGGATTCCCCCATGGGTCATATGCCCGAGGTTGCAGGCTCAGTCCCCAGTGTGAGGCGTGCAGGAGGCAGCTGATCAATGATTCTCTCTTATCATTGATATCTCTCTCCCTCTCCCTCTCTGAAATCAATTTAAAAATATATATTTTTTAAAAAAAGTTCTATCTGCGCTGGGTAACTCAGGGCCTCCTGCCCATTACCTTCCAGTCCAGTGCATCTGAGGGTCTGGATCCTGCACCCACCTCTCCAACTGCACCCTGGGGCCCCGCCCTGGGCCCCGCCCCCCACTCGCGGGCCCGCCCCTCCTCCTCCGAGGGCGGGGCCCTGCTCTGGGCTTGGGGGCTGAGAGCGCCCCGCCTCGCCGGCCTCGCCGGTGCGTGCTGCCCGGAGGAGCCCAGCGCCTGCGGACCGGCGCCGGCGGAGCCCAGCGCGCCCAGCCACACGTGAGTCCCGGCAGGCCCCGCCCGGGGTGCAGCGCCCTCGGCTGTGGGGCCGGGGTGAGGGGACTCGGGAGCGCTTTCGGCTTGTCCCATGTACTTTGAAACCGAAAGTGCCGCCCCGCGCCCCGCGCCCCGCGCCCCGCGCCCCGCGCCCCGCGCCCCGCGCCCCGCGCCCCGCGCCCCGCGCCCCGCGCCCCGCGCCCCGCGCCCCGCGCCCCGCGCCCCGCGCCCCGCGCCCCGCGCCCCGCGCCCCGCGCCCCGCGCCCCGCGCCCCGCGCCCCGCGCCCCGCGCCGCTGGGGCCCCGGACGAGTCCCCGCCTGGCGCAGGAAGGCCAGCGGGTGCGGGGTGGGGCACGGAGAGGGCTTGCTTCGCGGAGGAGGGGTGTGGCGAGGACGGACCCGGGTCCCGGGCTGGGGAGCTGCTCTAGAGCGCGGTTGTGGGCTGGAGGGCCAGGTTCGAGTTGGGGTGCGCCCGCACACCCGCACCCCAACCCCCGGGATCCTTCTCTATACCCTTAGGCATCACCTCCACTTTTGCAAGACTTTCCAACCACAGCACTCCAGGATGAAATGAAACTTTAATATTGGAATGAACGGAAACCTCGCATTTAGACACGCAAAACACACACACCTCAAAGGACGGTGTCTTGGAGGGAAACCAAGACTCAGAGGTGAATGAGTTTCCCAGGCACAGGCAGAGAATTGGTGCCATCCGGGTTTTCCACACCACGGTGCCTCCCTCGTGTTACCGGTCTGCGGGGTTTTGGCGATTCTGAGAATGTTCAATGAATAGTGGGGCCACGTTCTTTTTTAAAAATCCTCACCTGAGGATATTTTCCCATTGATTTCCTTTTTCTTGCTTTTTTTTTTTTTTTTTTTAGAGAGAGTGGAAGGGAGGGGAGTGGAGAGAGAGAGTGAGAGAGAGGTTGCCTTCCACACGCGCCAGACCGGGGCCAGGGATCCAACCTGCAGCCAAGGTATGTGCCCTTGACCAGAAATCGAAGCCGCCACCCTTGGGTTCCCAGGCCCACGCTCTAACCAAGCGGGCCAGGGCTGGGACCACGTTCCTGACTGCTCACCCCGCTGCAGACTTTCTCAGCTGGTTCCGCACCCTCCTGCAGAGTTTCCTTATTTGGCTATTTCAGATTTACTTTCATCGGAACTCAAGTTGTCTCGCTGTGGCAGGCAGGCCTGCCCTGGGCCCGCCTGAGGTTGGTGAAATGAGAGGCCTGGCTGGATGCCCAGACTGCCCCTCTGCACCCCCTACCCTCCACGGCCCTGGGCTCTGACCCGTGCCTGTGAGACCAGGCATCCAGGAACCGACTTAATTCAGTACATATTTGGGCACAGGTGTTGTGTGGGAACTGGGGTTGGGCCAGTGGAATAAGCTTCCTTCCGTCAGAGACATTTGCATTTTAAAAGGGCTGAGGAAGACATCACACGCCAAAAAAAAGAAGGGTTGAAGTCCTCCTGGAACAGAACCGTGCTGGGTGTGTGTGAAATAACTTCAGGCGGGGAAAGGCTGGCCAGGGCTTCTCAAATCCAGAGTGCTGCTGCCCACTCTGCCTTAGACACACTGCCAGGGACAGGGCTGTTGGCACAAGTGACGGTTTGGGTGAGACCCTCCCAACTCGACTCTCATTTGAATGCAAGAGACAGAAGTTGGCTGCAGGAAATGACTGTGAGATAGAAGCAGTCAAAACTCTCTAAAAAAGTTTTTGCTCTTGTTTGTTTTGAATTCAGTGGAATGGTTTGGGTCTCGGATCCTGGAGGCCCCTTCTCTGGGTCTTGGACACAGGCAGGAGACAGTCTGCTGTCTGAGCCAGCTTCTGGAAGTGCTGCTGGAGGGGAGGTGATGGAGGAGGTCTGGGGCAGTGGGGATAGGATGGTCCGTGTCAGCAAGCCTCAACCAGGGTACCCTGGCTGCGGGAGGCAGGGCCGTGGGAAGACTATGGCAAGGAGATGGGGTCCCCTCCACTGGAAGGACTGACGGGTGGCTTGCATAGTCCAGTGGCGATGGTTTGCAGAGGGATGGAGCTGGAATGGAAGCCTCTCAGTCGGTCCTGATAGGCTAGCCAGGGGCAGGGCTCGGCAGCATTCACACAGGCCTCCGGTGATGATCTCAGCTTGACTGGGGAGGACCCTGAAGGAAAAAATGATAAGTCCTTGCTTGTAAAGCCTTTTCCTTTTTAAAGCATTTTCTCACTGCTCTTGTCCTTTTGTCCCCATTTTGCCCTCCATGATACCCGTATGAGGCAGGCCAAAGCAGGCCACTTCTCCACATCTTCCAGATGGTGACGGAGCAGCACAGAGCGTCAGATCAGAGGCTGTTAGGCTCCACCGCGGGGCCAGGCCGGGCTCTGAAAGGCGTCTGGCTCCTCTGCTCCAGGCCCCTCTCCCTGGTTTCTCAGAGAGCTGAGTCTGCCCACCGCTCCTCAGTCCCGGGGGTCGGCAAGGGGACCCTGACTCTGGCAATGCCTGTGCGGTCTGTCCCTTCATCATGGAGCAGATTCTCCTGTAGATGCCCCTGGCCACCGCCTGAACAGACAACCGCTCTGCTAGCCCTTCCAGCTGGGCGTGCTGGGGGCAGCTCTATGTCTGTTCCTGTTGGTATTCTGGAACCAGGCGCAGAGTAGGCCTAAACAAATGATTGCATGGTATTCATTTGAGATGTGTCTCCCACGGGCTCTGAGCTGCCAGGGACTGGTGGCTGGGAGCATGTGCTGGGCGGGGCTCTGCGGAGAGAGGTTGAGCTGCCTGCAGGACCGGCTTAGATCCCAGAGCTCAGAATAGCACCGAACAATTTCCAAGGAACCCGTCCCCCCCCTGAGCTGCTCACTGCCTTCCTGAGAGAAGGGAGATGCCCATGCTGTTTCTTCCCCGGTTGCCAGCTGGCGCTCAGACGTGACTTGAAAGATGTCATAGCATGCAGGGACCGGCCCGAGCCCTGGCCCAGGTCTGCTGATGCCAGTCCCCGTGCTTTCCTCACAGCACCGGGGCTGAAGGAAGCCGGGATTGTGGGCAGGAGGGGAGTGAGGGAACCAGAGCAGCATTCATCAAAGGCTGCCTGATGTTTTTGTCACTGGTGGGGCTCCCAGGGGAAGGGGGAGCAGTGGCTAGCCCGGTCTCGGAGGAGCTTTTCCTGCGCAGGTGGTGACTTCTCTTGCGGTTTCTCTGGGGCAGGAGCTCTCACCCCAGCGGAGTGTGGTAGGTGGGTCTCTGCGTGTGGCGGGGGTGGCGGGGAACATGCCACGGGGCAGAGGCCATCCCCGGGGCTGGTGGGCTCCTGCCACTGCTGAGGCCGACGTTGGACCCCAGGGAGGTTGCCCCTTTGCCCAGACGACAGATTTATTTGGAGGGTCAGACAGTATTTGACTCATATGGTCCCCGCAAGCCCTGTCTTGTGAGGAAGTGGCTGGACGACCAGGGAGAAAAGAGAAGTGAAAATACTCCTCACTCCTGGCAGAAAATGTCAAGTCCACTTGCACCGACAGTGCCGAGCACACGCTGCATATTGTTGTCTGGGGCAGGTGGTGGTGCGTGGATGGCGCTGTAGCAAGAACAGGTTCACCCGCATTTGGGTGCGGGGTCTGTGGGCCCAGTGCTTTTTACAGTTTTGTTTATTGAACTCATTGGGGTGACTGGTTAATAAAAGTACGTGGGTTCCAGGTGTACAATTCTATAATGCATCATCAGTTTATTGTATTGTGTTCACCACCCCAAGTCAAGGCTCCTCCCACCACCATTTATCTCCCCTTTACCGTTTCAACCTCCTCCCACCTCCTTTCCGGCCCAGTGTGAAATGACAGCTAGTGGGCATCCCTCCTGGGGTGAGTGGGGAGGGAGCCCATCTTACTTTCTGCAGACCGTCAGCCTTGATTTTTGTCATCTGTTCCATCAGCGTCCCCTCTCATCAATTCAGAGCACCCCTGAATGTCCCCACAGCTTTTTCCTCTCCTGTCCTGAGCACCCACCGAGAGACAGCCCCTTCTCCACGTGTAGGCCTGATTCAGCACTCTCCTCCCTCTGACACAGGACAGTTCCTGCCATTGCTCTCTTAAAACTGACCCCCCCCCCCCACACACACACACACATGCTCTGTTAAGCATAAGGCCCCATGTGTCCCCAGCCCCTGTCCTCTCCCTCACTGACACGCTTCTCGAGTAGCAGCCAGCCTTGCACCTGTGCCTGCACCTGCTGCGCTGCTGGGATCCGGCTTCCAGGGCCTGGTAATCCTCTGTCGCCAGCCTGCTCTGCAGCTGCTGCCCATCTCCCTGGAGGGTGCCACACTGTCCCCACCGCCATGCCCTTCCGTGACCTCGAGCTTCTCATCCTCCTCTCCCCCCCCCCAACCCGCCCCCGCAAGTGCCCACGTGGGGCTGGGTCCTCAGCTGGCTTGCTATTCCCTGGGCTCCTCTCCCTAGAGCTCCCCTCTGCTCTGAAGGAAAGGAAAGGAGGAGCAAGTCCCTCACCCAGCTCTCTTCTTGGCCACTCTGATTTGTGAAACACAAAATCTTCCCTGTGATGGCTGAAGAGCCCCTTAGATACTAGTCCCGAGCCACCTCTTCCCCTGTGTTCTCCCTGACCAGAGATCGGCGCTGCCCTCAGTCACCCCAGCCTGTCTCCCTCAGCCCATCCTGATCTGTCTATCCCCAGGGCTGCTACCTGAGTTCGAGTTCGCCCCACTTCTTCCCTGAGCTACCTTAATTGTGCATTCACCCCCCTTCCTGCCCTTCCAGATTCTCTCCCACGGCTGCAGAGGGGCCTCTCAGGCATAGCCTAATCTAGACCTACTGCCTTTACGCGTGGCATCCTGGAAAGAGCGTGGACTTCAGAATCTGGCAGGCCTGGGCTCGGTTCTGGATTTGTGACTTGCTGGTTGTAGTTGTATGGTCTGAGAAAGTTGCCCAACTTTGGTGAGCTTCTGTATTCCCACTGGTAAACAGAGGTAGTAATGTCACCCGCTTGGGGGTTTCTGGAAGGATAAATGAGTGTATACACACACACATACACACACACACACACACACACAGTCTAGTGTCTGGAGGGTATTTGGTAAAGTTGGTTTTCTTCTTCCTTGTGTTTGATAGCAACAGGGAATTGTGGGGCCTCCGGGGAGGTGGAAAATGTATGTCTAGCCTGTAGGCATTCAAATTTAAATTACAAACAGACAAGCAAGAGAACTGCCCCCTGCCAGGTTAGACCATCATGTAACTAGTCTATTGTTGTTACTTGGCAATCTCTGGAGCAGCCCACCCTCAGGAGCCAGGGTAGGTGAGCTTATGGCATTTGGTCTGGCCCTGCCATGGCATTAGGGGTGAGTTCATTAAATGTTTGGCCAAATATAGAAGGCTAATTTTTGAGCGGATAACTTTGGCCCTCGAATGATGTTACAGATATCCAAATGGCCCTTGGCAAAAAAAAAAAAAAAAAAAAAAAGCTTCTCCACCCCTGCTTTAGTGGATCCAACTATGAAGTCAGAGCAGGATAAGGAGTGAGTGAGGCTGACTGGATGGGAGGCTGCTGGCCAGCGCCCTTTCTGTTCCCTTTTACTAAGGGGGATGGCTTGGAACAGCGGGCTGTGCTCCGAGGGCCCTTTGATGCTGGAGGATGGAGGCAGGGGGTGGGGTGGAGCCAAGCAGGCCACGAAAGCCCCTCCTCTGCCTTTATGATTTTGGGAATCTGAGGAAGAGGCTGGGCAGATGCCCGTGGCGCAACCTAGGAAAGCTTACCAGGCTTCCCCAGGTTAAAGGGAAAATAACGAGCTTATGTCTCCGTAGCTGCAGAATAAAAGAAGCGATTAAACAGGTGTGTGGGGTTATTCCTGAGGCGTGAAGAGGGGTGGGCAGGAGGGATAGGGTGGGGATATTGGGCTGTGGGCAAAGGCATTTCAAAGGGATAAAGGAAAAAGTCAAGTAATTGCCTTGAATGAAAGGAAAGTAGGTTATTGTGGAGCAGATTAGTTTCCTTATGTTGAGGCATAATGTGGGGTGTTACTTCAACCTCCAAATGGCACTCCCCGGACCTTCCTTAGAAGTGCAATGCCATAGATCAGCTGTGGACAGCCAGACGGACACGAAATGCTTTCAGTCCTTCCTTGGTACTAGCAGTTCCGTGTGTGTGACTGCACATCGCTGACCCTAGACCTTTCTCGCAAGTGTGACCTCTCCCGCTCCCCTCTCTGCTGTGTCATCACCGTAATGCGCGGTGTGCTCAGCATGCACTCTGTTCAGGTCGCACTGCAGAGCTGTGGGGCCTCTACCCCTGACGTATCTGCTCTGAACTTTCTGCACATCATTTCTTCTGCCCAGAATGCCTCCTGATTTAATCTCCAAATTAAAAAAAAACCCTCAAAACTCATTTCTTCTTAAGAAAGTTTCTGTGTTGGGGGTCCCCAAGACCATGCCCTGGTTTGATGATTTGCCGGGAGGACTCGCAGGGTTCAGCATCGGGTCATACCGCGATGCTTTATTCCAATGAAAAGAGTCAAAGCTATATAGGCAAAGGGAAAAGGCACACGAGGCAAAGGCTAGAGGAAAGCAGGCAGAAACTATTAAGAATCTCCCCAGGGAAGTCACACAGGACATGCTGAACCCCTCCAGCACTGGACTGTGACAACATGTGTGACAGTGTTGTCAACCCGGGAAGCTCATTAGAGACTCAGTGCCCAGGGTGTTTATCGAGGACTGATCGTGTAGGCACCCTCTGCCCAACATATACCCAATTTCCAGACTTCCAGAAGAAAACCTGGTGCTCAGCATAAACCACATTGTTTGCAGACAGTTTAGGTACAGGGAGCTCCCCATATCGGTTAGGGGAACCTTCCTCAAATCCACCTCCTCGGACATCAGCCAGGGGCCATCCTTGTGAGCAGACATCTCTCAGGCTAGCAGTCTTGGGCCTGCTGTGTTAACTCTACTGCACAGCTTTCCCGCATAACCCCACCTGTCAGAGCCTAACTGTGGGTTGTGTTGTAGAGAGAATCACCCCAGAGAAGGAGCCAGAAGACATGGGTTCCAGCTCAGCATGGTTACCTACTGCCAGGTGAACCCCTTAAATTCCATTCTCCGCCCTCACTTAGAAAAGAATTGTAATTCTTGTTTGTAGACCTTAAGGGTGACCTTGAGGACCAAGCAAGATGACATAGTGTCCACCCTCTTGGTTGAGCACCCACGGAGTCTAAGGTGAGTGTGTGAGCACCGTGGGGAGTGTAGAGGGGACATGCCATGTAGTGGTTTTGATGGGACACAAGCCTGAGATTGCGTCCTTACCAGCACTTACCAGCTCTGTTACCTCAAACACGTTATATGATTCCCCTGAGCTTCAGGACCCGATGCGTAAAGTGTGAATGGGAATAATAAAATTAGTACCCATGCCTCATTGGTTTGCTGTGCAGAGTGAGGGGAACAACCCATGTAAAGCTCCTAGCACATTGTAGGCAGTTATTAATTCACTGAGATATTTGAGTGCTTGCTCTGTGCCAGCACCCTGAAAAAGAGAGACACAGTTCCCTTCTATTTGCTGGTACAGACTAATATGGAAAAGATCATTACATAAAAAATGAATTCTAGCCCGGCGGGTGTGGCTCGGTGGTTGAGCATCAACCCATGAACCAGGAGGTCACAGTTCGATTCCTGGTCAGGGCACATGCCTGGGTTCCAGGCTCAATTCCCAGTGTGGGGCATGTAGGAGGCAGCCGATTGATGATTTTCTCTCATCATTAGTGTTTCTATCTCTCCCTCCCTCCTTTCCTCTCTCAGAAATCAATTAAAAATATTTTAAAAAATGAGTTGTAATCATAAGTGCTACCAAGAAGAAGTTCAAGGTGACAAAGGGCACATGATGAGGAAAATGGACCTAAGGGGCTCGTGAGGCTTAGCCGAGTACGTGTGCTTCAGCTGGGCCTGGATGAGTCTAGCTCAGTGCGAAGGGGGAAGACGGAGGAGAGGAAGTCTGCAGCAGAGACAACAGCTGGAGCAAAGGGAGACCAGCCTTAGGACGCAGGCTGTAAGGAGGGAAGTTTCTGCACTCATATGAGGAACAGCAGAAAGACCAGAGAGGCTGGGGAGTTAGGGGTGGGAGGGAGAGAGCTCAGGGATGACGCTGGAGATGTGGGCAGGTTAGGGATTTGGAACTGTAAGAGCAATGGGAGACTGTGTGCGTGACAATAGCTTGGCATTTTCAAAAGCTAAATCAAGCTGCTGTGTGGAGAATGCTTTGGAGGAGCAGGTGGGGGCAGGAAGATGAGGGGGGATCCACTATAGGAAGAGAGACCAATTACAGAAGGCTGTTGCCGTGGCCCAGGTGAGAGGGCATGTGGCTTGAATTGAAGGGGGGCGGGGGGCCGAGAAGTCGATGAGATGTGTCCATCAGGTCCATTCAGGGGAGCTCAGTAACTGATTGGATGTGGGGGAAAAGAGGGGAGGCATCACCAAGAATGATGCTCATTGTCTGATGACAAAGCAAGATAAAGGGTTGGTCTCCAAGAGCAAGCTCTGGAGAGACAGCAACTAAGGAGGGGCAAATGGGTTCAGTTTTGGATATGTTGGCTTTGGAGTCAGAGGGAGGCACTAGTGGGCAGTAGCGTGTGTGGGTCTAGATGCAGAGGAGGGAGACAACTGGGAGTGGCTCGTTCATGTGTGGTCTTTCCTGCCAGGACAGTGTGGTTCCAGGGAGCTAGAGGGAGAGAGGATTTTAAAGTGTGTTTTCTCGGGGGGTTGGGAGAGCGGAGAAAAGGGGGGCATCAGCAATGTCAGATGTTGCACAGAGGCCAGGGAAGATGAGAGGGAGAATTGACCATGGCATTAGTGACCCAGGAGTCATTGGGACCCTGGTGAGAGCAGTTTGGGTGCCTTGATGGGTGTCAGCCTTGCCAGAGTGGGCTGAGGATTGGATAGAAGAAGGGGCCATGGAGATGTCCACCCCACTGTGTGAGGATGAGGATAAGTCAAGAAGTTTGGCTGTGAGTGGGAGGAATGCTCGAGAAATAGGAGAATATTTTGTGTTGCTTTAATCTTAGGGAGCTTGGGATCATTTGAGGGCTGGTGGAAGGACCCAGCTGAAAGGGAGAGCTAGACGATGAAGCAGGTGGGGTGGGTGATAATTGACATCCAAAGACCCCTGAGGTGGACAGGTTAGCCTGATTCAGAGGTGACCTCTGCCATGGCCCTGGGAGGGGAAGGGTAGAGCAGGGGCCCTGTGCAGGTAGACACGGAGGTCTGGTGGCAGGAAATGGAGGTGGTTCTGGTCTAAAGACTTCTGTTTTTTTCTAAGCAGTAGGAAGTGAAGTTTCGTGGTAAGACTGGAGGGAGGGGTCAAGGTTTGTGGAGACTAGAAACATTTGAAGTAGATATTAAAAACAAGAGAGTGAGCTGACCGGGGAAACCTGGCCCTGCCCTCTCTTACCCATTGATGTGATGAAGTTTCCAGGAAAAGACCCCAGTAGATGTGATTTGAGATCTCTGGTACCTGTGGGCACCGAGGTAAGAACCCCATACGTGCTTATGGAGTTGAGGTGTTGGCCTGTCTACCTTTGAGTCCTCCTCAGGTACCCCCTGCCTCCCACAGTGGCACCTCAGGAGCTAGTTCACAGGAGTAAAGACACTGGTCAAGCCCTACTCTCCAGCCTCAGAGGCTGGGCCCTTCCCCTCCTGCCACTCACTGCCCTCCCCAAGTCAGCCATCATTCCCAGCTTTGCTTTCTGTGCTGTAACTGGTGGGATTTCAGGACTTTTCAGAGAGTTGAGAAGGAAAGTGTGGGCACTGGAGGCATGCTCAGTGGGAGAGAGGCTGTCCAGCTTTCTGCAGAACGCCGTTAGGCAGCCATTCAGACTGTCCGTAAGTACTTACTGAGCACCTGTCAGGTGCGCTAAGTGTTGGGACCTCATACACAGAAGAAACACCCATGCCTTCATGGAGCTTGGTTCTGGCAGGGAAGACAGGCAGTAACCAAGGAAACACACAAGATGCTAGATGGCATTAAGTGCTTTGGAGAAAAATGCAGCAGGCTAAGGGCGGCCAGGGATGTTGAGTTTCCATGTGGGTCAGCAAAGGCCTCACGTGCGAGGTATCATTTGAGCAGATGCCTGGAGTGAGGAAAAAGCCATTCAGGTGTCAGGGAGAAGACCATTCCGGGCAGCAAACAGAAGGTCTTCTACTTGTCAAGAAAAAGCAAGGTCGGTGTGGCTGGAGCGTGTGAATGAGGAAGGTGCTAGGGAATGAGGACAGAGAAGACGGAGGCCAGATTACTCCGGCTCTAAGGACACTGACATTTAATCTGAATGAGCAGAGGAGTGACATGTCTGAAAGGATCACTGTGTTTAAAAGAATGACTGGCTGCTGGGTTATGAATAGACTAGAAGGGGCGGAGGCAGAGGCAGGAGACTAATGCTGTAGCCAGTGGGGAGATGACGGTGCTTGGACCAGGGAGGTCGTGCTGGAGGTGGTGAGCAGTGCTTAGATATGCTTGGAGAGAGCCCATAGGATTTGGTTCTGTGTGATGGAGAGTAAGCCAAGTAGGGCTCCAGAGTTTGGGGTCCATTTCCCTGAGGGAGGGGAAGGCTGTGGGAGGAGCTGGTTGGGCGGGGCTGGATGGGTTACCTTGCAATGCCTAGTAAACAAATGTGGAGTGTGGGCTAGGCGGTTGGAATGACTTCAGCTGAGGGTAGAGGTCCCGACTGCAGGACCTCGGGAGCCCCACAGAGAGCCTCTGACGGGTATGGTCAGGGGTGAGAGGAGAACCAAAAAGTGCAGTGTCCCCCGGGCCACTGAAATTGGGACATTGTCAGCCTTAGGGGACACTGGCAGGAGCCGAGATGAGCTCACCGGGAGAACGAGTGTAGATGGAAGAGCAAAGAGGTCCAGCACCAGCCTGGGTGTTCAGAGAGATGGGGAATAAGGAGTGGCCTGTGAGGAGGAGAAGGTGACCTAGAAGCTTGCATGAGGGTCCTAGCTCAGTGCCTTTCCTACCTTTCCCACGCTAAGGGGCTACAGAATCCAGCCCAGGAGCTTGATAGAAAGCAGCCTTCTAGCCGCTCCTGAGAGATCCTCATTCTGAAGCCTATTGACGAGGGTAGGCTAAGCTATTGTCACAAATAGGCTCCCAAAACAGAGGTCTGTTTTCCTGGGGTAAGGGGCCTCAGCCATGTTTTTATCATGCTCCAGGGCACACTCTTAAGACCCAACCACTCTGGAAACTGTTGCTGTCCTTTGGGCATAGGCACGATCCCCCCTGGACTGGGAACTGACTGGTAATTTGGGGTCCTGTCCCACAATAGGATGAGACACAGGCCTCTCTGCATGCAGCGGGCACTGAATAAAAGCTGGCTGGTCCTGAAGGATAGACATGCATGGACATTCAACGCTTAGTTATATGTCAGGCACCATGTGCTAGTCATTTGCCTGGATCAGCACATTGAATCTTAACTCGAAGCCTAGAAGCAGGTCCTAGTGTTGTCCCATTTTCTAAATGAGGGGAAGGTGACACAGGTAAATGAATGGCAGAAGGGGCGGAACCCCAGAGGTCTGCAAAGTACTAGTATGTGTAAGGTGGTATCACTGTTAGCATTGTCATCATCAGCATCCCAGCATCAGCAGCATCTTGGAAGGTCAAGTCGTGGAAGCCCTGAGATGACCCAGAGAGCTGCCCCAGGTGCGGTAGAGCTGAGGAAACCCAACAGGCCTTGCGTCAGCCAGTCCCTCTGCACACTCTCTTTTCCCCCTGAGGCTTCTGCGTGAGATTTGGTTTGATGAGTTTCACTGTTTTTAAGAAGCTGTGGAACTCTTGGCGAGTGGATCCCTTCGGGCTTCCCCTGGTTGACTGTCTCGGTTGTGAGGGAATGTCACCCTTTCACACAGTTTCTGCTTCTCTCGGGTCCCCTCTCTGGGCTCCCGTCCTGCTCGCCCTCTTCCTTTGTCCTGACCCAGCCTGCCAGTCCCAAGCATCCAGCGTGGTCAGGAGGCCCTACAACGTTCTGCGAGCGGGACTCCAGGAAGGCTGCCCATGCGTGGGTAGGGCATTTGGGGTGTGCCTGGGGCGGCGGGGTTCTGGAAGCTTCTCCGCTCAGGCCTGGGTGAGGAGGGGATTGCCCTGTCGGTCTCCCCGGGAACACCGACTCATGCCCCAGCCACGGACTCTCCCAGCTCTGGGCAGCTGGCAGGCACAGCATGTCACATGTCTGTGGTCAGCTTGGAGACATGACTCTAACGCAGGGTAGCATGAGCATCTGGGGGAGGATGAAGCACGGCTAGAGCGATGCTGGCCTTTGGGAGCTAAATTCACCGATAGGTCGAGCCAAGGTTTCTGAGTCCTCCGCGACTCGTCTGTTCTGTGGGTGGTCTCAGCTCTCTGCCCTTTCCTGAGCACCCTAAGGCCATGGAGAGTGGGACCAGGCAAAAGCCCTGCCTAGTCCTCCTGAGAAGTGCTTCCGAATTCCAAACTAAATCCAAACTGGGGTCTGTTGGCTTGAGTATCTGAGCTCCCAACCCCCTCTGCTTGCGGGGCCACGGGAATCTCCATCACCTTCCAAGATGTCCACCTGTCTGTGTGAGAACAGAGGGTGGTTAGGAAGGGAGGGGGAGGGAACTGTGAGTCTGAGATGATGGTGATGGAGGGGGACACACTGCATTCAGAAACAGGGCGGGAATGAGGGAGCCTTTCATATGCAAAGAGGTGGGTGTCTTGGCAAGAATGAAGGGTAGCGGGCTGACCCAGCCTCAGGGGAGCCCCACAGAGAGCCTCTTATGGGTATAGTCAGGGGTGAGAGGAGAACCAAAAAGTGCAGTGTCCCCAGGGCCAAAGGACTAGGGAGTTTCTAGAAGGAAGTACCAAATGCCATATAAAGGGCATGAGGGCAGCAGTTGCGGGGAGACTAGTCGGCAAGTCTGATTACATGATTACAGTTACGATTGCCGAACTAATGTAATACGATTTTCCAAACTACATAGGGCCTCACACACAAACCCCAGCACTCAGGTGATCCGGGTGCCCAGCTTGTTCAAAGGCAGGGTACAGATGAACTTGGGAGGAGGGAAGGCTGCCGGGAGGAGCCTGTGGCATCTGATGAGGGGCACAGGTCTGCAGGCCCAGCTCTGGAGCCGGGGAGGAGGGAGGTGAGGGAGAGAGTGGCCGAGTGGCCGGCCGGTGGGGATGTTGAGGTGAGGATGGTGAGGAACCCCACCCACCGTGCTGGGTTTCTGTTTCCCCGTTGGGGTCTGCATGTGGTAGGTTCTCAGCAAAGGAATTAGTGAGTAACGGAAGGAATAAATGTTTAGTGGGAGGTAGTCCAGTATAACCATGAACTCTGGGGCAAATGCTATTCATAATAATGGCCCCCCTAGCACTTATTATTTACCACCGTTATAAGCTCTTCATGCGTGTGTGTGTGTGTGTATTGGGGGAGGGGTGATGTCAGCAGTCTTTTTCTGTAGAAAACCAGATAATAAATAGTTGAGGCTTTACGGGCCATATGGTCATCTCTCCCAGGATAGTCAAAAACAGCTGTAGACCATTTACAAACAAATGAGCGTGGCTGCATTCTGATAAAACTTTATGTTTAAAAACAAATAGTGGGCCAGCCGACCCCTGATGTATAGTATTAACTTGTTTAATCTTCAAAAGTTCTGTAAGGTAACTAGTGATATCATTGTCACCGTTTTGCAGGTGAAGAAACTGAGACGCATAGAGAGTAAGTAGCTTGCCTGAGGTCACATGGCCAATTCAGCAGTAGAACCAGGATCGGTGCCCATTCCGGAGTCACAGGGGTGACTACCATGTGCACAGCTCTTGGCAGACCGCAGAGAGGCAGGGAGGATCCCCGGTTCCTCCATAATTATCCCCGAGGGCCTCCACTGCTCCCTGGCGGAGGGCCTGTCCAGCCTCACAGGGTTGCTGTCAGAACGCACATGAGCCAAAGCCTGAGAATTGGCTGGTGCTGAGCCTGGACATAGACTCGGTAACTGCAGTCCTGGCCCGGGTCCTGCTCCAGCCCTTAGGTTTCATTCCCATCTTTTTGTATCACAGCCCCCAGCCCTCTGTCTGTCTTACTCGGATTTGTCCTGCCTTGTTTTCATGGCCCTGCTTCCAACAGCCCTCTGCCACGGAGGCCTCAGGTTAATTCTGAATTCCCTTCTGATTTACCACACACTGGTTGAGTGTCCTGTGCCAGGCAGAGGCCGGCTCTGAGGACCTGGGGGTGAATGAGGACAGCCCCTCCCTCGAGGAGCCCCGCTGAGCGGGCCCTGGAAGGCGGTGGGGACTGGGATAGAGCTGGGGCTGCAGGTGGGGGCTGCGGGTCCTGGAGTCAAAGCTTCCAGAAGAGGGAGTCCTGGTGTGGGAAGATGAGTAGCATGTTATTGTGTTCTCTTGGCCTAAATTCTGAAAGCTGATCTGAAGGGTCTCCTGCAAGCTTGCTGGCAGCCAGGCGGACTCCGGCTGGTCTGAGCCAAGAGGGGGCGTCCATTCAAGGCTTCCCTCCGAGGGAGGCTGGAGGTAGGGTTAGGGCGGCAGCGCAGGGCCCCGGTGGGAGGTGGGGAAGCCCGGCAGCCCCGGAGCCCCGCCCCTTCACCCGCTGTGCTTAGCTGCAGGCTGGCTAAAAGAGGAACCAGAGGTTTCCTGACAACTTGGGGAGAAATCACACTTCTCTTCAAAGGAATTGAGCGCACAGCCACACCATTCTCTGTCCTGTGCCCAAGCAACGCTCTTCTGCGAAAGCCTAAGGAAAAGAAAAGAGAACTCAGCCAGCTTCTGCCCTGGAGACACCAAAGCCAGCTGTGCTGTGGACAGGACCTTGGGTTGGTGGGCTCCTGTCACATCTGGCTGGCTGTGGTGGTGTCCCCCAGTCCCTTGATGGAAAATGGGCTCGTTCCTCTGCGTTTCTCCAAGGCCCCCCTCCTTGTCCAGCCCGCATGGTTAAAGGTTCACGCAAGAGAACCCGCTTCTCGCAGAGGCCGCGCTGTGGTTGTGTCGGGGTTGTCGTGTTCAGCTCTGCGGTGAGCGGAGAGGAGGAGAGGGCAGAGGCCCAGCTGCTGTCTGAGGGGTTTCTTCTTCAGAGGACGGACCTGACGGGCCGGTGCAGACAGAGGCTTTGTAAGGACTTGGAGCCCGTCAGTTCTCCCTGGTGCCACCCCCGCTGTGCCTCTTCTCCCTCTTTCCTGGCCGTAAGGGTTCTCCCTGGAAGAGCAGGATCTGAGGATTCAAGGGCCAGAGCGGCCCCGAGGGAGGCAGGTGAGCGCCTGGTACCCGAGCGGGGCTACGCCCTTATCCGGTGCTGCCCAGGGCGTGGATGCCGGGGTCTCCCTGGGTCACTGCATCCTGGGACTTGCATCTTCCTCATCGCTGACCACCATCTCTCCTCCTTTAACTTAAGCCCAGGCTCCTTCCGTGGGTCTCGGTGGCTTTGGGGAATAACGGGTTTGTACCCAGCCCCCGTTCTCCCAAGTGAGCATCCGGGCGTTGGCTTCTTATGTTCCAGGCGAAGCCTGAGCAGAGCTGAAAAGAGGCCTCAGTCCTCAAGCTCCTCCCAGGCGCCGCGTGCATTTCCCTGCAGCCTAAGAGTTTTTGTCTCATCCAGTCATTGGCGGTAGGGATCTCAGGCCTGGGGCGGGGGTGGGGGTGGAGGGGTGGGGGTGGGCGGGATGCGTCACACAGGCTGAATGGGGATTACTTGGGGGAAGCAGCACCGCCCGGATTAATTTCCAAACAGGGAGTCACCCGGGGCCAGGCCCGTGCCGGGGTGAGTGGAAGGAGAAGAGGGCCGCTGCAGTCCTGCCTTCGAGATTTCCCATCGCTCTCTCTCTGGGATGTCTTATCTCTCCAGCCCTTACTTTCCTGACACATAGAACTAAACCGATTATGTCAAATGCCACCAAAACAACCACCAAATGATTTGTAAAGTGAAAAACATTGTCATGCCCCGGGCGGTTTTAAAGTCATCATTGATACCACGAAGGAAACGAGGCCATTCCTGGGAATTGTGTAGTTTATTCTGGGAGAGGTATCCGACGTCAGCTGCTCCGACTCACCCCGCTCTCCTAGGCTGTCCCGAAGGCACCCGCCTGGGTACGTCTCCGACCCACACCCTTCGCTGCCTCTGCGTCTCTCCCTCATCCTCTCCATGCTGCCCTGGCAGGCCCAGCCTTCCGGACTGGAACCTGGGGGTCATCCTCCACGTCCCCTCCCTCAGCCCTTCCGCCAAAGCCATTTCTAAATCCATGCACCTCGGAGCCTCACCGACGTGACCTCTCCTGGCCACTGCCCTAGGTCAGGCCCCCACCCTCCTCTGTTCTGTGTGGCAGCCTCCTCCCCTAAACTCCCCGCGTGGTCCTCTCCGTTTATCATCCCCAAAAAGATAAAAACCATGGGAAACGTTGGAATTCCCGGCTGTGGCACACGTTCAGGACTCCTCACGCTGTGCTTCCCCCCTCTCTCCCCACACCTGCATCTCACAGAAGCCCTTAAAGGTGTTTCTGACGGACGACATGGGCATGGGATTTTCTCTCGTGGTCCTCAGCCGAACACATGGCGTGTTCCACCCGAGGCAGGAACAGGCAGTGAGGAGATAACAAGCTCTGTTAGTAATTATGGTGGCTTTGTTTTCTTTTTTTTGCAAAACCTGAGCTCTTGCTGTTCTTGTTACATAAGCTATTCTCCCCAAAGAGGAACTATTTGAATAAAATGGAACTGTTACTCATTTCCACTAAAGAACTGCCTGGGAGTGACAGTGAACCAGCTCCCAATGTTGAATTAATTAGAGAAATGTATCTGTTAGGCAAAAAAAAAAAGTCAGCCTTTATAGTGCTCTTACGGGGGCTGTGCGCACAGTGAATTGGTTCCGTTTTTGGAGCCGGGTCCTGGACCCGAAGAACTTCAGAGGAAGGAGACAGACCCTGCCCAGCTGGGTTTATAGAAGAGAACACCACCCCGAAACTCCCGAAGCCCATATTGTATAGCAGAACAAAATGTCTGATTAAATAACAACTCAGTTTCATAGTTTGAACTGAACAAGGCGACAGATTGGAGGATGAACAAGGTCAGTGGATGCCTTAGGCATGCAGACCAGGGCAGGGCGAGGCACTCAGTGGAAGGCAGCGGGGAGGAGGGGGGGGGGGGGGGCGGCGTGTTGGTCCTCAGGCCTCTGCTGGTCCTTTACCAGGAGCAGGAGTCTGTCTGTGAGGGTCACGTGTGCTGGGCCCCGACAGTGTAAAGACTGACAGGACCCAGGCCCACCGGCAGCCTGAGAGCAGTGGTTCCCAAAGTGTGTGCCAGGGGCTGTGGGGGTGCTGAAGCAGCTAGTTAGTGAGCTCTTACTTAGGTCAGGTATGTTCAGGTGCGGAAACGGACAGATTTTGCAAACTGGAGCTTTCCCCCAACAGAGCAGATGGTTAAATGTTTACCACCACCACTGCCTGGGGCTCCCTGGGGCCCTTTCAGGGGATCTGCATGGGCAAAACTATCTTCATTATAATTCTACGCTACTGTTTGCCATTTTTACTCTCCTTTCATGAGCATGCAGTGGTGTTTTCCAGAAGCTACTGTGATACTGCAACAGACTGAATACAGGAGTAGATATGGAAACCCAGCTACCTTCTATTCAGCCCAGAGATGTGCAAAAATCTAAAACAATACCACATACTCTTCTCACTAATTTTTGTTGTTTTGGAAAATGGTCATTTTTCATAAAAATTTTATTTAACGTGCTAGAGGCCCGGTGCATGAAATTCGTGCACTGGGGTGGGGAGCCCCTTAGCCCGGCCTGTGCCCTCTCGCAGTCCGGGACCCCTTGCTCCTTGCTGCCCATCTGCTTGCTGCTCCTTACCACTCAGTTTGCTGCTCCTTAGCGCTGCCACGGAGGCGGGAGAGGCTCCTGCTACCGCTGCTGTGCTCACCAGCAGTGAGTCCGGCTTCTGGCTGAGTGGCGCTCTCCCTGTGGGAGTGCACTGACCACCAGGGGGCAGCTCTGCATTGAGCGTCTGCCCCCTGGTGGTCAGTGCATGTCATAGCGACCGGTCGTTCCACAGGTCATTCCACCATTCGGTCGATTTGCATATTAGGCTTTTATTATATAGAATAACTGGCTCATTATTATCTAAAGTGAATTAATAAAATATACTTTAAAATGTCTCAACTTTAATCTCAAGTTTGATAAATATTGGTAAATATAACCCACGTAAAAACTCTTTGGTGTTCTTAAATTTTTTTTTAGAGCAGTTTTAGGCTCACAGCAAAATTGAATGGAAAGTACAGAGATTTCCCATACACTACCTGTCCCCTCCTATGCACAGCCTCCCCCATTGGCAACATCCCTACCAGAGTGGTAGATTTGTTACAGTTTATGAACCTACATTGTGTAAGGGAGGAAAATAAATGTCCCTCTACCCTTCTGAGTTCTTCGCTGAGACCTGTAATGAAAGACACATTAACAAGAGAAAACCAAATGGGAGTTTATACACCTCTTACGCATGGGAGATACCTAGGGAAAGAAGAGGAACTCTCCAAGGTGGCTTAGAACTCAGGCTTGAACACCATTTTATAAGGAAAGGGTATGTGTGTGTAGACGTTTTGGGGGAGAGCAAATGATTTTTAGGAAAGATGAATGGGCCCTTGAAAGAATACATGGGAGATGAGAGTTTGTAACAAAGTTGGTCTGGGTGTCAACTTCTAGTTTCTTCTTCTGTGATGAGTCAGTCTTCCCTGGTTGATGAAACTCTCAGAAAGGAGATTTGTGATAACTGAGCTCCTTTTCTTTGGAGGACCTGTCTTCAGGCAGGTAAGGAATTCAGAGAAAGCCGCGTCCTGTATTTGCTGTTATTTTTTCAAGTGTCTGCAGTTCAAAATAACCAACATACCAATGCAGCGTATTTTGGGGTGGCATGTCCTGAACTCCTACAGATCTGTTTTGGGGTGGCTATTCCACTACCCTTCCTTCAACACATCATTATCACTCAAAGTCCATAGTTTACATTAGGGTTCACGCTTGCCATTATGTGGCACCAGTTTTCAGCCGGTGTGCTGCAAGAGGCATGCCGATGTGCCACAATAATTTTTAAAACATGCAATACCTGACTATATAGTCAGGGCACTGACCTCTTTTCCCAGAGTTTTTCAAATTTAAAAAAAAAGAAAATGACAACAGCCAACACAATAGCCGTCTGGTGTGAATAAATGAAAATTATACCTATTTTTTTGGTCAGATCAACAAAAAATACATTTTTTGGTGTGCCGCAGAATTTTAGTAATTAGTTTATGTGTGCCATGAGATAAAAAAAAAAAAAAGGTTGAGAATCACTGTTCTGTGGGATTGGACAATTGTATAGTGACATGTGTCCATCATTGTAGGATCATACAGAGTAGTTTCATGGCCCTAAAATCCCTTAGTGATCCCCTCTTCCCCTCTCCTCCCTCCATACTAACCCCTGGCAACCATTGATCTTTTTACTGCCTGACATTTTTCCAGAATGTCACATAGTGAGAGTCCTACAGTATGTAGCCTTTTCGATTGGCTTCCTTCACTTAGTAACATGCATGGAAGATTCCTCCATGTTTTGTCATGGCTTGATAGTTCATTTCTTTTTAGTGCTGAATAATATTGCATTGTCTGGACGTACCACGCTTTATTCATTCACCTACCAAAGGACATCTTGATTACTTGTAAGTTTTGGCAATTATAAATAAAGCTCCTGTAAACATTCGTGTGCAGGGTTTTAGATGGACGTAAGTTTGCAATCCTCTTGGGTAAATACCAAGGGGTATGATTGCTGGATCAGATGTAAGAACATGTTTAGTTTTGTAAGAAACTGCCAACCTGTCTTCTAAAGTGTTACGTTCCTACCAGCGGCGTGTAAGAGTACCAGTTGCTACATGTCCTCACCTGTGTTCTCATTGTTGTTTTAGCTTGCATTTCCATGAGGACATATGATATGGAGCATCTTTTCATATACTTATTTGCCACCTATCTTATCTTCTTTGGTAAGGTATATTTTGGATAACATGTCTTTATCCTATATATCCTTTGCAAATATTTTCTCCCATTCTCTGGCATATCTTCTCGTTTTCTTGATGGTATCTTTCACAGAGCAGAAATGTTTAATTTTAATGAAGTCCAGCTTATGCGTTCTTTCATAGATTGTGCCTTCTTTGGTGTTGTATCTAAGAAGTCATTGCCAAACTCAAGTTTATCTAGAGGTTTTTTTTCCGGTGTTATTTTGAGTTAATTTTTGTGAATGGTGTAAAGTCTGTGTCTAGACTCATTTTTCCGTGAACTTGCAGTTGCTCCAGCACCGTTTGTGAAAAGACTGTCTTTGCGCAGTGTATTGCCTCTGCTCCCTGGTCAGACATCAGGTGACTGTATTTACACGGGTCTATTTCTGGGCTCTCTGTTCTCCTCCATTGACCTACTTGTCTGTTCTTTTACCAGCACACACGGTCTCGATTATTGTAGCTTTATAGAAAGTCTTGACCTTAAGTAGTGTCAATCCTCCAATTTTGTCCTGCTTCTTTATTATTGAGCTGGTTTTTCTGGGTCTTTGGCTCCTTAATTATTAAGAGTGTAAAGGGGGGAGGTCCTGAGACAAGTGTTTGAGCATTGCTGTGTGGAGAAAGATGGACAGACACACAGATGAGTGCATTGAATTCTTAGGATAGGAAAGAGGAGAGAGTGCAGCGGAAGGAAACCCGAACTGAGTTTTGTACATCCTGCTGCCTTGTTCTGGGGGCCGAACACCCTGCTGCTTTCAGGTGCATCTCTGAGTCCAAATTTAGAGGCCGTGTGACCCAGACAGGAGCCTGGTCTCGGGAGAGACTCCGGGAGAGGTGTAGGGCGGGAATTGTCAGCCTCCCTCGGACGAGAGAACACAGGGCAGTGCGGCCGTTGGGAACGGGTCTTGCACTTCTCAGAGAGGAAGGCGGGTCTTGGTAGTTAGGGCTCTGCCTGCTGGCCTTCATAACTAACATGTTAAATCTCAAGGGTAAACCATGTTAAAAAGGGGAACAATCACATCTTGTATCACCTACCACCCTCTGCGTTCTGCAGGAAACACTTGCAGAGAAGAAAAGGACGGGCTTCAGTCTCAAACCCCGGAACAAAAACAAATATATCCCCAGGCCTGTTGGACTCCTCCGGAGAGAAAGTGTTATTTGCTGAAAGAGGCCAGTTGCTTCCTCTGCTCCCTGCACCTGGGCCACACCCCGGACTCAGCCCCCTCCGGCAGTGAGAGAGGCCAGCTGCTGGCTGGAGCAGAGCTGAGGGTTGAATGGGGCCGCCTTCAGATCAGGCCACACAGCTGCTCCCCGACCCAGCTGACCTCATCAGCTGCAAGAGCATCCTGAGGAATCCCGAGAGCAAGCCAAAGGAAGCGAGGCCGAGGGCCAAGCCTTCCTGTACCCCAGGCTCGTGGAAGTACATCGCCCCCAGGGACCACCCCATGGCTTCCCATTCATTAGCCATTTGCCAGGCACATCCCCAGGCCCCGCTCCTGGCACTGTGCCGAAGTAACAGTATTTCTGGGGGACACGGGTGGGTTCAGAGGGCCCCTCAAGGTCCAGACATCAGGCGGGTGTGCTATTGTACAGGGAGAAGGCCTAGAGTTTTTATCGAATGTTCGAAGGCAAGGGGAAGTTCTTTCTCAAAGGGTTAAGAATCACTATGTCAGAGGTCAACAGTCACTACAGCAGCTCTGTTGAGGGTTTTCAAAATGTTCATTTAATAACATCAATTCAAAAAAATAGCGCAGTTGTTCTCCAAGCCTGACTCAGTGCTGCTAAGAGCTGGAGATGCAACAATGAACAAGAAAGACCAGATGCCATCCGTGTGCCACTGAGGAACACAGATACAAATCAAACAATCACACACACACACACACACACACACACACACACGTGTCAAATTTCAAGTCATGCCTTGCTATGAAGGAAAGAAACCTGGTTTTATGATGGATATAACAGTGGATGTTTAGTTTTTATATGTTTGGGGGTTTTTTTTGAATAGGTAATGCACTCATGTTAAAAAATTTTCAATAGAATTATACAGTGACACCCACCCACCCTAGCCCCCAGCCACTCCCTGGGGGCCATGCCTGTTCTTCAGACTGGTGAGTTGGCCTCTTGCTATTAGATCAGGGAGAAAAGAGCAAGCTTACTTGAGAATATGAAGCTTGAAATGAAATTTGAAGCATGAATGTGAGTTAACTAAGTGAAGGGGACTAGAAAGAAATGCGGAAGGTACTCTTGACAGAGGCACTGGCTTGTGCAAAGGCCCTGTGGCAAGAGACAGCACGGTGTAATAGAAGGACTAAAAGAACGCCCGTGGCTAGAATGCAGAAAGCAGGGAGGCAGAAGCCCAGGATGCTGGCGGGTGGGGAGGATGCACTCTTGCAGACTGCTCAGCGTGAAGGTTTTCGCCCTGGAAACCCACTGAACGAGGAGGGGAAATATAACCGAGATAAGCGGCAATCACACTTGCATTTTGAAACTATCACCCTGGCTTTTGTATGGAGAAGGGATTGGAGGGGAAAGCAGTTAACGCAGTTCAGGTGAGAAATGATGTGGGTCAGTGGTGGTGCTTTATCTACTTATAGCAGGTCCTCGAATAACAACATCATTTTTTTTTTATAATGTTGATGAGATGCTGTAAGAACTTAACTCTTGTTTCTATCAACTGCTCTATGGTAAAAATTGGTTTTGTGATCCGTTGTTTTGCAGCAGTTCCGAGAAGCGTTCCATGACGTTAGGTGAGGACTTACCGTAACACTGCAAGCAATGTGTTGGGGTGTGTGGGTCTTGCTTCTGAAAAAAAAAAACGCTAACAAAACATTTGTTTCAATTCTCTCAGTTGAGTGGAAGAGAATTCATAACAGGAGTTTGCTTCAAATGTAGTTAACACCTGGCTAGATTTTGTGTAAGCATGCGGCCAAACTGGCAGAATAATTTAGCGTTCCTGTAACAAGGAGGGTGGGCAAAGGGCTGAATCTCCTGGAATCCTGCGGGAAGACACCTGGTCCAGCCTCCCACCTGCTCACCCTCTGCAGGAGCCCTCCAGTGGCAGGAGGCTGTCACTGTGGCCACAAGGTCACAGCAGAGTGACCATGTGGGGGATGCTCAGGAAGTAAAACTCGCGGTGCCGGAGTTGTTTGGGTATGGGCACGCTCAGTTTTCCTTCTGTCCCCCGGACCCCCAGAATGGCTTATCCTGAGGAGCAAGGAGGCATCCCCTGTGGTTTCATCCGCCAGAATTCCGGCAACTCCGTTTCCTTGGACTTCGAGCACCACACCGAGTACCGGTTTGTGGAGCAGTTGGAAGAGCGGTACAAGTGTGCCTTCTGCCGCTCCGTGCTTCACAACCCCCACCAGACAGGCTGTGGGCACCGTTTCTGCCAGCACTGCATCCTAGCCCTCAGGTGAGTGGGCAGGGCAGCTCCGGCCACAGCAGGCCAGACCAGAGCGGGGGGTGTCCTGGGCTCTCAATGTCAAGTGTGGCCTCTCAGCTGTCATCGTGGTTGTGGGATGGCTGGGGCCGGCCACAGAGCCATAAATCTGAGGAGGGGCTCTCCCAGGCCCCTCCTGTGAGACCCTGAGGAGCCATATTCAACTTTTGCCACTCGCTGACCCGTTTTCACCTTTGGTTAAAATCCAGACCACGCCGGCTTTGCATGTGAGGACAAACCGAGAAGCGCAGTCCGTTTCCCTAAGGGCCTGCAGTCACCCTGGCCCTTCCTTGCCTCAGGCAGCGGTGGCATGGCATGCGGAAGGAATCTCGCTGGCCTGGGGGCTGTTCACTCCTGGGTGGCTGTAAAGCCTGGCTCATGCCCTGTTGAGGGAGCAGAGCAGGAGAGACATAAGAGCGGGCGTTTAGGGCTTATCGAGGGGCAGGAAGGAGGTTGTATCCTGCCCAGCTGAGAAAGGGGGTTATTGCAGCACACGCCCATTCATTCATGGCCTCGTTCATTCAGTGCCCGAGTGTGCCAGGCACCTTGCTAAACTAGGCTCTAGTGTCCAGAGTTAGAGAGCTGGAGGTCCAGTGTGGAGCAGGACCCGGTCTCTGCCTCCTAGAATGTTCCAGTCCAGTGAAGCAGACAGGCGGTGGTAGAGTGTGATAAGCAAAGGAATGGAGAGGGCATTTAACTCTGTCCGGGGGGCTCACTATTTGACTTGCATCCTGGGAATGAAGGGGAGTTTCTTTTAGGCTGGAGAGGTGCTGGAGTTGGGGTGCTGGGGGCCTTCTGGGAGAGGGAATAGCATGAGTAAAGACGGCCTGGGCTGCTCGGGGGAACGTCACGGGGCCGAGCATGGCCGGAGTGCTGAGGAGCTGTCAAGGTCAACTCTTAATTCTGGCTCTATTTTTATTTTTCTTTCCAGAGAATTAAATGCAGTGCCGCTCTGCCCTGTAGATAAGGAAGTTATTAAATCTCACGAGGTAAGAAAATCACTGCTTTGGGTTAGCAAGTCTCTAGTTGACAGAGAAGCCAGTGTCCTGATTGGACATCGAGGTTGGAGCAGGAGAGTGGAGGGTGGGGGGATGGGATGCTCAGTACGTAAAACTCCCAGTGTTGGAGTTGTTTGGGTTTGGGCCACAGCCAAGGGGGCGCCGTCTTCCCTGGGGCCCATATGCCTCTGCTGAGGAGTCAGGTGGGACCCCACTCTTGACGCTGTCTGAGAGGCTTTTTTGGGTCTTTATTGACTCCCCACGTTTCTTCTCCTGCTTCTTCCTTCCCCCCCCCCCTTCCTATCCCGGCTCCAGCTATCCTGAGTCACTTGGAGAAATGAAACATCCCGTTTCCTGGAATTCACTTTCTCATCTGGTTAATCGCGAATACTTCCTTTGGTTATTGTGTCCAACGGCAGCCTTATTGAGCTAGAATTCACATGTCTTAAAGTTTACTTGTAAATTGTACGTGTTTCTTGGGTATATACCTAGGGGTGGAATTACTGGGTCAGATGGTAACTATGTTTAACACTCTGAGGACCTGCCAGACTAGGTATTTTCCAAAGCAGCTGCACCATTTTGCATTCCTGCCAGCAATGTCTGAGAGTTCTACTTTCTCCTGATCCTTGCCAGGATTTGTTATCATCCACCTTCTTTATTATGGCCTTCCTTGTGGGTATGAAGATATATCTTGTGGTTTTGATTTGCATTTCTCTAATGGTTAATGATGTTGAACGTCTTTTCCTATGGTTGGCCATTTGTATATGTCATTTGTAAAAATGCCCATTCAGTTCCCTTGCTCATTTTCTCAGTGGGTTATTTGTCTTTTATTGTTGAGTTCTAAGAGTTCTTCATATATTCTGGATACAAGTCTCTTATCAAATATATCATTTGCAAGTATTTTTCTCCCATTTTGTGGGTCATCTTTTCACTTTCTTGATGGCTTCTTTTGAAGCACAAGTTTTTCATTTTGACGAAGCCTTCTTTATATATTGTTTGTTTGGTTGCGTGTTCTTTTAGTTGTATCTAAGCTATGGTCATGCTCAGTTTTCTTCCTTTATTTATTTTTTTAATTTGTTTTTATTGATTTTAGAGAGAGAGGAAGTGAGAGGGATAGAGAGATAGAAACGTCAATGAGAGAGAAACATCGACCAACTGTCTCCTGCACACACCCGACTGGGGATCAAACCCACAACCTGGGCATGTGCCCTGACTGAGAATTGAACTGGTGACCTCTTGGTTCATGGGTTAACGCTCAACCATTGAGCCATACCAGCCAGGCAGTTTTCTCCCCGACCTGAACACCTGTCTGATACATGCTCCTACTCTATGCTCTTATGATGCCTTCTGAAAGGCCGAGCATAGGGCAGTGCTGTATTTGTGCCTGCCTCAGCACTGGGCCAGGGGGTGGCATATGGCAGCTCGGGATTTGTTGGGACAAATCCAGCCACCTGTTTTTGTATGGCCTGTGAGCTAATAACAGTTTTTATATTTTTAAATCATTGGGGAAAAAATCAGAAGAAGTGCACACAGGAACTCTGTACTATTTTTGCAACTTTTAGTGAGTCTTAAACTATTTCAAAATAAAACGTTTTAATAAAAGTAAGAATAATGTTATGGTCCTAGCTGGTTTGGCTCAGTGGATAGAGCATTGGCCTGCAGACTGAAGGGCCCCAGGTTCGATTCCAGTCAAGGGTACATGCCTCAGTTGCGGGCTGTATCTCCAGCGATTCTCTCTCATCATTGATGTTCCTATCTCTCTCTCCCTCTCTGAAATCAATAAAAATATATATATTTTAAAAGAATAATGTTATGCATCATGTGAACATTGTATTTCAGTGTTCATAAATAATGTTTTATTAGAACACAGCTATGCCCCTTTATTTAAGTATTGTATGTGGTGGAGATGAATAGTTACAACAGAGACCATTGCAACGTGGCCTGCCAAGCTGAAAATAACTACTCTCTCACCCTTTATGGAGAAAGTTTGCCGACCACTGGTTTGTGCTGAAATAGCAAGTCAGCACAGCTTCAGTGATGCTACCTGATGACTAATACAAACCCATCTGCTGGGACAGGAAGCTGAAAGCATCACCCTCAGCCACAGCCCCACCTCCTGACCTTTGAGCCTGTGGGGTCAAATTCACCAGGAGCTTCTCTGGACATTGGTTTTCTGCCTTGCATGTTTAGTGGGCTGTCAGAAGTATGAATCTGAGACAGCTTTTCCTTGTATGATGCTGAATCTGACATTTCCGTTCCAACCACCGTCTGGAAGTTTCCACCCGACTTCTGAGATGTACCTGAAGACCAAGTTAATAATAATTCATGCTGCTCTAGAGCTTTGGTGTGAGACCTGTCATGTTTATCTTTTAGGTGTTTAAGGACAATTGCTGCAAAAGGGAAGTCCTCAATTTATATGTATATTGCAAAAATGCTCCTGGGTGTAATGCCAAGATTATTCTGGGACGATACCAGGTTGGTATTACGAACAACATTTGCCTTTGCCCATTTCCAGTGACGTGCATTGAACACCTTTTTTTGTGATAGTTACTGGGCTAAGCATGGGGTGGGGGGGTCATTGGGCTGCCCTCAGAGAATTCCTACCTAGAAATTCTGCAGCACAGCATGCAAAGGGCTAAGCTGTGAGCGAAGAGGTTTGCTCTACCTGGAAGGCATGGGGGACGTGCTACCTGAACGAGGCCTTACATTGTGGGTGAGGGGCATTGATCCAAAAGTGACGACGTGAGATATGCTGGGCAAAAGGAACGCTTAGGCAAGGACATGTCCTTTGGGGGGAACTGTGAAGGATTTGGGGTCCCTAGGGTGGGAGCCAGGGTATGACTGCCCGGAGGCATTTGCAGATGCCAGAGTGGTTGCTTCCCAGCAGCTGTGGGCCCTGGCCTCTTAGAGTTTGTGATCTAAGGCAGAAAACAGATCAGAACAGAGATAGGATGGAGTTTAAAGGTGAAGCATTGTTAGGAGATGCAAACCAAAGGTATAGGGGAGGTGAAGGGGCGTGAGCTTCCTACCGAATGAAACTGTCCTACCCTGTCCTACCCAGCTCTTCCCATCCAGCGGGGAAGCTTGTGAAATTCAGGCTGGAGACCCAGCTCTTCCCATCCAGCGGGGAAGCTTGTGAAATTCAGGCTGGAGACGTGGCTCCGCCATGGCAGGCCCCTATCAGGTTTGATCACACTACGAGTGAATAAGGCTCAGGCATCCCAAGCTTCCAGGGAATTGCTCGGAGGCTGCTGAGATTTTCCACTCCCGCCCACACGTCTTGGAACACATCTTTTCTCCATCAGACCTCCAGACCCCGCAGGCGCTGAGCTTATAAATGTGCAAATGATTTCCTTGTTAGCCCGGGGAGTTCTTCGGAGGTTCACGGAACTTGGCTGTGTTTTCCTGTGACAGCCCCTGGCCACTGGCTCCGATAGTCAGATAGGCAGGTCCCCAAGCAGGGCCTCTTTCCAACTTTGTGTTGTCGCTAAGCCTGAAGGGGAAACGAGGCTCGGATGGACCGGGGATCAGCTTTAGTGACCAGATCACGAGCTTCTAGAGAACAGTGGCTGGTTTCTTTTCACCTCTTTCTTTCATATTTCCTCTCATTCCCTGTTCTCCCCACCTTGTGTGACAGGGTGGGGGGATCTCACAGATGGCAGAGTTCTTGATGAATGCTGACTGTTTTGATGAGTTGAGGGTAACGTCAGTGAATTTTGGATAAGATGTGGATTTCAGTTGTCATCACCATTTGTTTCTTACCAGCAGAGGCAGAGGAAAATAGGTGTATTTATTTATCTCCCATAGAAAAACTCCTTGCTCTTTTTTTTTTTTTTTTCCTTCAGAGAAGGGGTCAGCAAACTCTGGCTGCCAAGAGCCAGACAGTAAATACTTTAGGCTTTGCAGTGTCTGTCACAGCGGCTCAGCTTCCCCATTTTAGAGGCTAGATCATCTGAGAACAAATAGATAGGCATGTGGCTACTCTCCAATAAAACTTTATTTACAAACACAAGTAGCAGGCCAGGTTGGCCCAAGGGCCATAGCTTTCCGACCCTGTTTTAAAGGATTTTTTTTCAGGCAGACAACCTTATTAGGATTTTGATAACTTGCCAGAATCACAGTAACTTACAGTCATTCAAACGTTCTATTAAAATATGCCTGTTTTCATAAATCTCTAATGTGAAGACAACTGGAATGAACACTGATAATGGCATTATTCTCCTATATTCCAGTTAAAAACATTTCCTGACCTTGTAAGACTGGCCATTCCCAGCTCCTCGTGGGCCTGTGGATCCTACATGTCCTCTACCTCCTTTTCTTGACCACTTCTGGACCAGCTTCCTCTCCCTCCCTTTTCTTCCTTTAATCCCTTCTTTTCTTCCCCTTTTCCCCTCTGTCCTGGCTTTTACCACCTGCAAATTAGTGCCTGGTGCTAGGGGTGGGGATAAAGAGTGCACAAAGGAAATAAAAAATATTCTTGAGGTCTGGTCAATTCATTGGCAAGCCTTAAGGAAATATTCAAGAACTAACCTGAGAATATGAGCACGTTCCTAGGTAATCTAAAATAAACTCGTTATACCTCCTTCTTCTCCCATCTCCCCATCCTCCGAACTCCCACCTCGCAAGGCTGGCTTTCACAGCCTGGGTCCAAGCAGCCCTCGGGGCACGGCCGTCCTTCCTCCCAGCGCCCCCTAGCGCTCTCCCTAGGCCTTTCAGTGCCTCCCTTCCCACCGCCCTGTTACGTGTTTGTCGCAGGACCACCTTCTGCAGTGCTTATTTCAAGCTGTGCCGTGTTCCAATGAGAGCTGCCGGCAACCGGTCCTTCGGAAAGATCTGAAAGAGCACTTGAGCGCCTACTGCCAGTTTCGAGAGGAAAAATGCATTTATTGCAAAAAAGAGGTGGTCGTCATCAATCTACAGGTAAAAAAAAAAAAAAAAAAAAAGAATTCCTCACCTTTATGGGGCTGAATTCTGCTTGAGTGATCACAGGGAATCAGAGGGGCTACCAGAAGCCCACCTTTCTGGGTTTATTGTGGTACAGAAATACTAGGTCTAAAGAGTAACTTTATGTGAGAGAAGTTCTGTAAAGAACAAAAGCCGCCTTGGTGGTATTCGTTTATCGTTGGCAAAAATAATCATTTGGGCACCTGCTGAGGATGAGTGTGCAAGGAGTGACGCTAGAGACGGGACACAAGGAGGTGGCGGTGCTGTCTGTCCTCGGGATGCTGTGGTCTGACCGGGGAGGTTGGCTGTGGGCACAAAACAAGAGCATGGCTACCTTTCACCTGTGCCAGAGGAGCCACACTGATGACTCCCTCAGCCCGCCCTCTCGGAGTCCTGTGCCCTCTGACTTTCTTTCGGAATAACTGGGAAACTTAATGGAATGGAATTCCTTTATACCAAGAAAGCGGCCATCTATATGCAATCCTTTCTGGAAGTAGGCCATACCTTCCTGACGGTAAGCCACATACATAGATTCCCCAAGAGACATGTGTATAAACACTCTGAGGGCATAAAAGGGAACCCTTGAAAGCAAAGGTGGCTTTGTCTCATCACACTTTTTCTGCTTCAGGATCATGAAGAAAACTTGTGTCCCGAGTACCCAGTGCCTTGTCCCAACAAGTGTCTGCATGTTATTCCCAGAACTGAGGTAACTGTAAATAATTCTCTCAGTAGATTTCATGTAAGATCAAGTTTTAGCAATCACGATGGGGTGTGTCTGACAGAATCGCCTAGGCGAAGGCCCAAGGCTTCAGTGACACCCGTGATAACCACGTCTCTGTCTTCCCCTCCCATCTCCCGAGAATTCCCCTCCGTTTTCACCATAGCACTCCCTCCGCCAAGCCTTAGCATCGCCTTTTCCTTCTCCTCTTCCCGCCCTTCTTCCCAAGCCTCCCTTGGCTCCCTGCTTGCTGCAGTTACACCAGACCGTCGGAGAATGGCCGATGAGTTTCTGTAGCGTGAGGCTGTCCATTTCGTAGGTGGATAAACACCTGGCTGTGTGTCCTGAAGCGGAACAAGACTGTCCTTTCAAGCACTATGGCTGTCCTGTAAAGGTATGGAGCGCCTTTTTGTTTCTGCCTCTACATTCTACTGTATAATTCATTGGGTGAGTTCCTTGTACTCTTCGATTCCATCCGGGATGCAAAAGGACATTCACTTAGGAGAACTTGAAGACTGGGAATTGTATTTGTCAGGGTTCTCCAGAGAAATAGAACCAACAGGAGATATGTAGTATGTACTTAAATATATATAATACGTACTTAAATATATAATACATTTATATATTTGCTATATATTTGTCTTTGCTATAAGGGGTAGGGTTAACCTTTCCAGTGCATGAAATACAGAATTGCTTTCCAGCTCTGAAAGAATCGTCTTTATAGTTAGGCCCAAACTTCCAATTGGATTGTATTCTAGAATTTACCTCAGTACCAGAGCTGGGGAAGGGATTTATTCTCTGGCCAAGGGGCCAACCCTAAACAGAAGGGAAATCGCTGACAAATGTTTGCTTTGAATTCATGGATCACCCAGAATCCCTAAGATTTGCTTTTATTGGTAACATAGGCACTTTGCAATGATTGTGAGGGCAATAAATTTGCTTGGGCTGGAATTATAATTAGGTTGCATACCTTCAGCCTGTGATAGCAGGATGGTGATAGAAGAATGGAAATGTGCTTAGCAGGAGGGAGAACTAACCTAGCTTAGAACTGATCGGGAGCTGATTCACCTAGGAGATAGGTTTTATGTGGGAAGAGTTGAAAGATGACAATAATTACATTTAGCCCACAGTCATATACAGGGCGGGGCAAACGTAGGTTTACAGTTGTTCGTATGGCAAAGAAGACAATAATTAATAAATAGTAATATAAGAACAGCACACTTATGCCTTCCCCACCTCCTTCCCCCCCTCACCCCCTCCCCTCCGGCACATTTTCCTTACCTCTCTCTTTCTCCTAAGCTCAAAGGGCCCTTCTTTTGTCTCTGTAACTTCCTGAGCCCATTTCTTCTACCTCTCTGACTTTCTAAATAAACTCTTCCTTATAGTTTGAATCTTGGCTCTGAATTCTTCCTTGGCCAGAATTCAAGTACCGATGTTGCTGAACCAAGGTCCAGTCATTGGTAACATTCTGGCGCCATTTTCACCACCAACATTATGGTGCCGTAACTCGGATACCCTTACCAATACTCGGATTGTTTTATTATGGTGTAGTGCAGCAAGATTCCAGGGGATCCCATCCGGGGCCACCTTGCAGACGTGGACTGTACTAGGTACAAACAGGGGCCCGTTGTGCCCCACTGGCCTCTTGCTTTGCAATGGCGGACTTGAATGAGTTTTCCATGGAAATCCGGACCTCCCTGTTTTAAAGAGGCTGACTTTCTTTGAGCTGTTTTGCGAAATCCTCAAGGTGGAGCTAAAGGTTAAGGGTTGAGAGAACTTAGGCTAAAGAAAAGGGTCCGGTATAATGATGGACAGGGTGGGGAAGGGTGGCTGGTTTTTCAATTGGAATTGCTTTCTGAAGGTCTGAACAAAACCTTGTGCTGGGTAAATGAGAACCTGAACTTATTCGGCTCCAAAGATAAGGGCCACATCCTCCTCCAGCTCTGATCTTGGGTATTCTTAGGCAACTAAGAAATCTCTGTAGAGGTATCAGAGGTATCCCTCACGATGTACAGGAGCCCCATAGGGAAGTCCAATTCAACTGTAATTAAATAACTGACTCCTGCCCTAGCCAGTTTGACTCAGTGGGTAGAGCGTCAGCCTGGGGACTGAAGGGGGTCCCAACCTCGATTCCAGTCAAGGGCACGTACCTCAGTTGCAGGCTTGATCCCGGCCCTAATCAGGGGCATGCAGGAGGCAACCAATTGATGTCTCTCACATTGATATTTCTCTCTGTGTGTCTCTCCCTCTCCCTTCCACCCTCTTTAAAAATCAACGGAAAAATATCCTTGGGTGAGGATTAACAACAAGAACAAAAATTAATAATTGACTCATGTGGGGATATGCACGTAAAGGTTGGTCGCCTAGCGCTCTAAGTCCTCATGGCTGTGTTAGGCAGCCAGGAGAGAGAAAAGAAACACATAAGAGCGTTTGAGATGACTCGGGAAGTGACATTCCCTTGGAGCTCACCCACAAGCAGCACACAAACTTCAACCCCCTACACAATCTCCCTAGAAATTTTGTTCAGACTCTACAAATCTCAAACTAAAATTAACATGGGAAATTATGCCCCGAAGGCTGGAAACTCCCAGCCTCAGCCCCCATTAATACTCCTGCAGATATACAATAAACAGGAAGCCTTTAGCAATCGTGATCGCTAAAACTCTATCTTACATAATACAAGAATAAACTCTGTGTTTCGCGTACTCACAACTGTCAACCTCCCTGGCCCCACCCTTTATTCTCAGGGCAAGGAAGGAAATCAGCACTGAGAATTTTGATAGTGGCCTGATTCTCTGCCCCTGTAAGTTTAAGATTGTCTCATGGGTACTGTAGGATCTTAACGCTGGAAAGGGGACTAGAGGGCCTTTTTTTCCCCCCACAACCCACCTTGAGACAAGTAAGCAAAGTTGTTCAAGTTTTGTACTAGTGGAGTACCCCACCACCGTCCTCGACTGGGGACCCTTTCCACCTCCTGCCTCATTTTTCTCTTCCTGTTGAAGGGTAAACGGTTGAACCTGCAGCAGCATGAGCACTCAGCCTTACGGGACCACATGCTTCTCGTTTTAGAAAAGAACTTCCAATTAGAAGAACAGGTAAATGAATAGTCAAGGGTTCAAATATAGAAGGGGGGCAGCAGACTTGCTGGGATTTGCCATTCGTGGGATTCTTATATTCTGTTTCCATGTACGTCGACTGGAGGTAGGCCTTTCTCTACTAGGTGGCCAGACAGAGTCACAGGATTGTAGAATATCAGAAGTGGAAGATGCCTTTGAGATCCTCGTTCAACAGAGGAAGTAACTCAACTCAAAGAAAGTTTGATGTGTTTGTAACTTGTGTCAGGATTCGATCTCAAACCCATGTCCCATAGTCCAGTCTGCGGCCTCTCCACACACCTTTTAGTTAATGATACCTGGCACCTAGGAGGTGTCTGATGTTTTAAACGAAGCCTATATTACCGTGAAATAACAGTTGACAATCTCTTCTAGGCACTATGGGTTTATTTATTTTGTAGTAAGTCCGAACTCCTGCCTTTGAGAAGCTTTGCACCCTGATAAATGCCTGCGTACATATTTAGCTCACTGAGTTGCGATTATCAAGTGAAAGTATGTGTGCAGGTGACGATTTTATTGAGTAATTATTGTAAGAGTTAATTGTCTTGTTAGCACATCTCAGAGGATCAGACTTTTCAAGCTCACCTTGGGAAGAACATCCACCTGCAGACAGGGAGCTGGATTTTCTGTTGCCGGTTATTTCATGATGTCTGAGTTCAGGTTAAAGTCGATGTGTGAGTTCTAGGGTCAGATCCCGGAGGAAATTAGAAAGTCTGATTAAACTGTAACTTTGGTAGAAACCATGCTGCCTAGTAGCCACTCCCAAGTTCTTTCTGTATCATTGCCTCATTCATCCATCCATTCATTTAACAAACACCTCCCATAAGTCAGGTACAATATTAGTGACTAGGAACACCGAGTTGAGGAAGAACTCACAAAAATGTAGACAGGTAAGTTGCCAAGCCTCACAGGACATGCTGTGGGGGTACCCGGTGTCTGGGTTCAGATGCTGCATCAGTATACTCCAGGGGAGTCGGGAAAGGACATCAGAGTTACATCTTGAAGGAAGAGAAGGTCCGTTGGTTAAAATGTTGTAGAAAGAGGACATCCCAGAAGGGGAAAGTTTGTGCCAACACGGGGAGGCAGGAGAGAGGCTGATGTTTCAAGAAAATTTGCTTTTGGGGTGGAAAGATACCCAAGTGGGAGACAGGGAATGGCCGGAAGTCTGGTGTGTTGGATCCAGGTTGCAGTGGCCTTCCACGTGCGCTAAGACATGTTTGAACATGATGCAGTTATTATTTTTTCATTCATTAATATTCTGCCTAATACTAGAGAGGATTTAAGGGCCAAACATTTGAACTAATGTTTTGTCAGTAATAGGGAACTAATGGAGGCTTTTACATTGGAAAAATACTTGGCCAGCTAATTGTTTGTTTGGTTTTAGAAAGTAAGACAGCTGGCAGTAGCATGGAGGATGGATAGAGGGAGAGAAGAGAAGAGAATGAGGACAGCAGGACCAGACAAAAGGGTGTTACAATAAACTAGACAGTGTAGCAGTAGAGCCAGGAAATTGATGAGCGAGAGCTCTGAGCCAGAATGCCTGGGTTCCAGGACTGGTTCCCCGCTAGTCCCATGAGTTTGAGAATGCTGCTTAACCTCTCTCTTCCCCAATTTCCTCATTTGTAAAATGGGGTTGTGGTGAGGGTTAAATGAGGTAATGTATTTAAGCTCTTAGCACAGCAATTCAATACTAGGTGGAGATAAGATGCTGGAAGAGGTGATGGTGATGGGGAAGGATCGATCAAGGCTGTGTCAGTGGGGATGGAAAGAGTATTGGGACACATTGAGAGATTGGATTGGGATGCTGCAAGCTTAGAAAGCAAGGAACATGGAAGTGGTCAGGAACAGGTTAGATGTGAGGGTGGGGAGACTCCTGAGTTTGCTTTTGTTCAGGGAGATAAGTCTGGTGCATAGGTGGAAGTCAGCTCTTGGGATCTTAGTAGATTCTGGGTCAGAGATCAGATGGTTGTTGCAAGCTATTTGTGCCTTCATTCATAATGCCTTCTGTGTGCCAGGCACTTTGTGAGTCTTTGGGGATAAAGAAATGAGATGTAGTACCAACAATTTAATGAAGAAAAAAAACCCTAAAAAACAACAAAAAGCAGTAAGAGTAATGAGGGTAAGTTATACACTAGGTTATGGTCAGGATGTCATGGAACTTGTGAGGTGGCCTGAGTAGGTGGTCCTAGTAAGGAAATGTAGTTCTAAGAGGATATGCTCTTAAGTGGAGGCTTAGAAAGCAGTACTTTCTAGATGGAGGAGGAAGTGTCTGAGAGAGCAAGGCTTGATGGGAAATAGAAGTTGTGTAGTCACACTGGGCAGGGCGCATGTGAAATGTGAATGGGCATGAGGCTGAAAAGGCAGCCAGGGAAGACCCTGGAGGGCCCTGGAGGGCCTGTAAAAGGCCACTAGAGATAGGTAAGTGGGGGTGACAAGACCAGATCTGTCTCTTCATATTATTGTGGACACCATATGGAGTATGCATTGGGGAAAAAGAAGATTAAAGACAAGAAGCATTCATTCACTCATTCAACAAATACTTATCAGGCACCTACTGTTGCCAGGCCCATTGCTGGGGTTAGAGTGGCCTGTGGAATCCATGCCAGTCCTGGCTCCCATAGAGCACCCTTCTGGCACATGTGTGAGGGAGAGTGTAGGACCAATTAGGCCGCCGTTGCAACAGTCCTGGTGGGAAGTTATGAAGGCCGAAACAAGAAGAGATGAAATGAGAAATGGATATTTTGTTTGTTTTGTTGTGTGTTAGGAATTTAAGTTGACAAGTATTGCTAAATGGGTGGATATGAGGCTGAGAGAAGAGTTGTCTAGGTCACTCTTAGATTTTTGGTTATTTCTTTCAAATAGATTATGAATTCTGAGAGAGTAGTGCGTTTTGCCTACCACTGGCTAGCTCTGTGCTGGGAAGATTACTTAAACTCTCTGTTCCTCTGTTTTGTCATCTGTAAAATGGGATATGATATTCATACCCGACTCACAGAGTTCTTTGAGGATAAAAGAGTTCATGAATTATAAGGCTACTAGAGGCCCAATGCAGGTAATTGATGCGAGGGGCTCGGCCCTCGCAGCCCTGGCTTCGTCCGGAAGGTCGTCTGGAAGGACGTCCAGAAAGATGTCCAGAAGGTCATTCGGCTGTCTGGTCTAATTAGCATATTACACTTTTATTATTACTGATGATAGACATTCAGCAAATTTCAGCTATTATTTGATACTATGCACATGGCCTCTAACATGGTATGGTGATCAGCACACTGTGGTTCTGTAATAAGTGCATACTGAGTGAATGAAGAGAACCAGTTCAGTAAATTCAGCCACGTGATGTCACTCTCATTAGATGAACCATCATTGCGGGTTAGGCATAGGAAAAGCTGATGAGAAATCTGTGGATCAGGTCTTTTTTCAAAGCACCTGCAAATATTTTCCTAGAATTATATAGGAATCTACCTGTAAATATTTTCCTAGAAACACACACACACACACACACACACACACACACACACCCTACCTAATAAAAGAGTAATATGCAAATTAACCATCACTCTGCTACATCCACCAGCCAATCAGAGCGAGTATGCAAATAAACCCAACCAAGATGGCTACAGCCACAGAGAGCAGGAGGGAGGCTTGGGTTTCCCCGGTAACAAAGGAAGCCAAGCTTTCCGCCTGCCCTTGCCGACCTAAGCCTCCACTCAAGGCTACAAAGTTTCAATTATAGAAGGTAAACAAATCCAAACAGAAATGGCAGCAGCCACGAAGCTGGAAAGAGCGGGAGGCTAGGGTTTCCCCAGCAATGAAAGAAGCAAAGCTTTCTGCACACGTTGGCCGGCCCAGGCCTTCACTTAAGGCTACAAAGTTTCAATTATAGAAGATACATAATTCCAAACAGAAATGGCTGCCGGCCCCGGAGCGAGCAGGAGGCTTGGCTCCGCTCCAGGCTACAAAGTTTCAATTGTAGAAGATACATAAATCCCAGATACCAGGGCTTCCGCTTGGGTCACCGGGGGGCATGGCTGGCCTGCAAACCACCACAGGCCCCTCGGTCAGGCCACTCCATGCCCCAAGGGAACCCCCACCCTGATCCAGGACACCCTTCAGGGCAAACCAACTGGCCCCCACCCGTGCACCAGGCCTCTATCCTATCTAATAAGAGAGTAATATGCAGATTGACCATCACTCCAACACACAAGATGGCTGCCCCATGTGGTCAAAGATCCTGCCCCTATGTGGACACAAGATGGTCACCACAAGATGGCCAGCAGGGGAGGGTAGTTGGGAGGCACCAGGCCTGCAAGGGATGGCAGTTAGGGGTGACCAGGCCGGCAGAGGAAGGAAGTTGGGGGCAAGCAGGCTGGCAGGGAAGCAGTTAGACATCAATCAGGCTGGCATGGGAGTGGTTAGGGGGTGATCAGGCTGGCAGGCAGAAGCAGTTAGGGGCAATCGGGAAGGCAGGCAGGTGAGCAGTTAGGAGCCAGCAGTCCTGGATTGTGAGAGGGATGTCCCAGATTGGAGAGGGTGCAGGCTGGGCTGAGGGACACACACCCCCCATGCATGGATTTCATGCACCAGGCCTCTAGTATATATATGGTTTTCCTCAAAACACTTTCTTACCTGCAATATTTTCCTAGAACTATATTAATTTTAATTTGTATGCATGCATTTAAATGACCTCTTTCACATTCCTGTTATTAGATTTCTGACTTATATAAGAGCCTAGAACGGAAAGAAAGTAAAATCCAGCAGCTCTCAGAAACTGTAAAGAAATTCGAAAAGGAGTTCAAGCAGTTCACACAGCTGTTCGGCAAAAATGGAAACTTCCCCTCAAACATCCAGGTGAGAAATGACCTTGCTATTCATAGCCAAGATTTAGTCTTCAATTAATTGGCAGTGAGGGTTTCTCTTACAAGGTTTTTTGTTGTTAATCCTCACCCAAGGATATTTTTCCCATTGATTTTTAGAGAGAGTGGAAGAGAGGGAGGGACTGGGGAGAAAAAAAGAGAGAGAGAGAAAGAAACTTTGATGTGAGAGAGACACATCGACTGGTTGCCTCCCGCACACTCCCTGACTGGGGCCAGAGATCAAACCTGCAACCCAGGTATGTGCCCTTGACCAAAAATTGAACCTGCGACCCTTTGGTCTGCAGGCCGATGCTCTAACCACTGTGAACACCAGTCAGGCCTCTCCCTTTATTCTTTTCAAGCCAGTTGAGAACAGGCTGCATATATTGTGGCATTTTACCCCTCCATACTTGAGTATTTTGTAAGAATCAAGATCTTTTACAGAACCCTAGTACAGTTAGCAACGTCAGTAAATTTAACATTAGTTTTTTTATATCATTTATGGCATTTAGGATTTTAATTAATGTTGGGCCAATATTAGTCACTTGGTTCATTGAGAACATCTATAGTTCTGCATTTTATAGTCAACACAGTGAAACTATTAATTCTTTTGGGAAGAAAATGCTTTAAATACTACTAAGATATAGCAAAATTATTTGTAAATCATGAATGTGAAATAACCATAAACCAATTCCTAATGAATAATGTCTTTATTGTGATTATAAAATTATAAAGTTTATAGTGAAAAAGATTTCAAGACATGTGGTATTGGCAATAGTTTTGAAATTTGGATCCAAGAAGATGCAGGCCATATAGTTTGCATACTTTGTCAGCACACTGTGTGTGTGTGTGTGTGTGTGTGTGTGTGTGTGTGTGTAGAGAAAAGGAAATGCATTATATGTTACCATTTAAATTCTTTTTCTGATACAGTGAGAAGTCAGAACTAAAGCATTGGGGAGGGGAACTATAGTTTTAGTTGTACTTAACCTCTCCCATGTAAAGAGAGCAACCAGAAGTTCAGGCCTCATCTCGGGGCACTGTGTACACCTGTAGTGCTCAAGGCAGAACAGGTGGGCTGTCTTCCAGCTCCTTCTCTGCCTTCTCACAGAACAGAAGTGAATCAGGAGGGTAACTTCTAAGAAGGCAGTGATAGGTAAGAGGAGAGACAACATGAGACCAGAGATCTAAAGAGAGGTTAGATAACTAAGTGGAGAGAAATTGAGAAAGGAGTAAAAATCAGGTGAAGAGACGTTTAAAGATTTAGAACAGGAGCTGGGTTAGAGAGGAGGAGGAGGTGGAAGAGGAGGATGAGGAGGAGGGGAGGAGGGGAGGAGGAGGAGGAGGAGGAAGAGGAAGATATAGGTGGTCAATCTCTCTGCATCCTCATTGAATTTTCTGTTCTGGACTACGTAGTTTTCGTTTCATTAATTGATTAATTAAATGTGAAATGTTTGAATTGAAAATTGCATCTTGATGAATTACTAAGATATTAATCGACTAAGATATTAATGCCCATTTTGTACTGAAAGGTTCTTGCCAGTCACATTGACAAGTCGGCTTGGCTAGAAGCTCAAGTGCGTCAATTATTACAGATGGCAAACCAGCAACAAAATAAATTTGATCTGAGGCCTTTGGTGGAAGCGATTGATACAGTGAAAGAGAAAATTACCCTGCTAGAAAGCAATGATCAAAGATTAGGTATGTCTAATATTTTCTACTTCCCTTTTGATGATTCTTTTGTCTGCAGGTGTTCATGAAACAAGCTAACACCTGGCCAAATGGAGTCACAGCTGTCCAGGATAAACTGGTTGAATCTGGTATTTGCGAAACAGAACAGCATGATATTCTGGCTACTCAGGCAAAAAGTATGAAGAGCCATAGTGGGGGCCGGAAGAGGCAAAGGGTAGAAAAGGGCCAGGAAATGCCAAGAACAAGGGAATGATGGTTTTTAATTGAGTGTGGAAAATAATGAGAAAGCTAAGAAAAACATGTGGTCAGCACATTGTTTTCAGTGGAAGCAGACCTGGGAGATACTGAGGGTTGATTCCAGACCACTGCAATAAAGCAGGTATCGCAATGAAGTGAGTCACAGGTTTTTTTGGTTTCCCGGTACATATAAAAGTTATATTTACTCTATACTGTAATCTATTAAGTGTGCAATAGAGTTGCCTGAAAAAAATAATGTACATGCCTTAATTCCGTGGTCGGCAAACTGCGGCTTGCGAGCCACATGCGGCTCTTTGGCCCCTTGAGTGTGGCTCTTCCACAAAATACCACGGCCTGGGCGAGTCTATGTTGAAGAAGTGGCGTTAGAAGAAGTTTAAAAAATTTGGCTCTCAAAAGAAATTTCAATCGTTGTACTGTTGATATTTGGCTCTGTTGACTCATGAGTTTGCCGACCACTGCCTTAATTAAATAATACTTTATCACCAAGGAATGCTGTCATCTGAGGCTTCAGTGGGTCGTCATCGTTTTTGCTGGGTGACGGCTCTTCCCCTAGTAACATCAAAGATCACTGATCACAGATCACCACAACAAATGTAATGAAAAAATTTGATATATTGCCACAATTCCCAAAATGTGACACAGAGATAGGAAGTGAGCAAATGCTGCTGAAAAATTGGTGCCGTGCCGATAGATTTGCTCGAGGCAGGGTTGTACAGAGAAATATAAGAGGGTTTGGTTGTTTAAAAGCATCCCGGTTTGAAAACTAGGGGCTCACCTGCTCACACACGTTAGTTGAATGCTGAGTGTCTTCTCTACACGTCGGTGAGTTTCAGTTCAAGAGGACACATTCAAGTTTGCTTGCCAAGACATGAGATTCACTGAGTTGCTATTAGTAATACAAACGGCCCATTGGTGGACATCGAATTCACTTCATCTTTAGGATGTCAGAATTTTATCGGTTCTTTTCAGATAGCAAAATTCCACTTTGGGCAAATTCTAAAAACAACTCAGGCCTACAGCATCTGTTTGTGTGTGTGTTTGTTTGTTTGTTTTTCTTTGCAGTTGTTCTGGAAGGGGAGACGAGCAAACACGACGCCCACATTAATATTCATAAAGCACAGCTGAATAAAAATGAAGAGCGATTCAAACTGCTGGAAGGCGCCTGCTACAATGGAAAGCTCATCTGGAAGGTGACTGACTATGCGATGAAGAAGAGGGAGGCGCTGGACGGGCACACGGTGTCCATCTTCAGCCAGCCCTTCTACACCAGCCGGTGTGGCTACCGCCTCTGCGCCAGAGCCTACCTGAACGGGGACGGGTCCGGGAAGGGGACGCACCTGTCGCTGTACTTTGTGGTGATGCGAGGGGAGTTTGACTCCCTGTTGCAGTGGCCATTCCGGCAGAGGGTCACCCTGATGCTTTTGGACCAGAGTGGCAAGAAGAACCACATTATGGAGACCTTCAAGGCTGACCCCAATAGCAGCAGCTTTAAACGTCCCGATGGGGAGATGAACATTGCCTCCGGCTGTCCGCGCTTCGTGGCTCACTCCACTTTGGAGAATGCCAAGAACACCTACATTAAAGATGACACCATCTTCTTGAAAGTGACAGTGGATTTAACTGACCTGGAGGAGCTCTAGTCACTATTTCTCGGGGGATAAAAGGACTTCTTGGGTCCAGGACCGTGGAGGAAACCTTTGGTTAGCACGGTGACTGAATATCACCTCGGTCCACGTTTGTATTTGGCTTTTGCCCTTAGCATTCGAAGTCACTTTAAAACTTCCTAAGTGCTGTCTTCTTCCCCAGTTTGAAACTTAAAACACTTAGGATATCCTCTTATTTATATTTTTCTATCTCTTGAAAGATGGTAAGTTTCTTGAAAGCAAGGTCTGGGACATCTCTTTTTTGCCGGTGCTTAGCATGGGGTCTTAGCATGGGATCTTAGATGTAGCATGGATTCTACATCTGTGTCCTCATCGACATTTAACACAGAGCTTTCTTTCTCTATGTTAAATGTCGATGAGGACACAGATGTAGAATTCCCGGTTGAAAATGCTTGGTATTTAGTCTGCTGGTTCTAGACTTGACCACATGCCTACAAACGCCGTCTTCTAAGGTGGATTGTTCCAGATCAGTAGAAGGATGGTGTAATTACAAGACAGTATGTCCAGTTGGAACAGACGTTTTTGGGTCAGATACTGAATTACTACACCTCTAAATATTTTCATGAAAGTCACTAGTAATCAGCAGACACAATTTTTGAAGGCTGCATAAGTGGTGACAAGAGTAGGCATCTTCATTCTCCCTGCAGAAATACAGAAAAAAGTACCACATAGCATATAAAAAAGGAGATATAAACATCCAACTAAAGTCCAGATTTTATTAGGGTCAACCATATGGAAAACTTTTTATAGATCAAAAACAAATATTAAGAGTTTAATAAGGTTCAACTTAATGTATATATGTATATGTATACAAATAATTTAAAGGTATTTTGGTAATAACAGTAAATTAACCTTTTGCACTCGGATGTCGAGATTAAAATTACTCTTTGAATGTATCAATAATTTGAAATATAAAAAAATCCAAATAAATAAGTTTGTATGAAAAGAAACTCCAGTTTTTTATTCTACTGCCGCGCTTTGTAAAATCTGGGGTATTTAAAAAATTAAATCCCGAGTAGAATAAAGGAATCGAGAAAAAAGCAAGCGAGTGCAAAGGGTTAATGTGAGGATGGGCAGAATTTAGTATGCGATGGAGGGAATGTCATAAATGAATGAGGAATTTGAAACCTAGGGAAGACATCATTACAATTTCCCATGGGTGTCAGAAGCACTCCCATCCAAAACTGATTGCTAAAAACAGTTCTCCTATTTTTCTTGAGAAAATTTTTATTTCATAAATTGGTATGAAAATGGGTATTTATATACACTTGTGACTTTTCTTGTTGAAAACCTAAGTACTCTGTGAAGAAATGATTATGTTCTTATGCATTTTTCTGTATGGGTCTGAAGGTGTATGTATATTCAAGTCAAGACGGAGTCCTTCGGACTCTTGATAGACTTGAGGTTAACAAAAAATACCTAGTTTACCTGAGTCCTAATTCATTCTCATGCAACTGAGCACCCTCCTCCCGCTCCTTTTGGCCTGGCTCCCTTGATCCTGCAAGGACAAGTGCCACCGGCTAAGGGCCACTCAGCGCAGCTCACTCAGGCGATGACCACTCACCTTACAGCTTCTAAACAGTTAACCTGAAGAAGCAGCATGATTTATACCAGTGGCTTCTGGAATAACTGAAACTTCCTTAATCTCTTCTGTGAAATTTTCAAGATGCTAAAAAAACTATAGTGCAGAAATCATCTCAAAGGGGTTAAATTCAAAGAAATAAGTTCACAATACAAACACACTCAAGAACTACACTGTAGCTGCTGGGGAACCCTGGTACAGTCAATGGTCAGCATGTCAGGTCAGACAAACTCGGGAAGCCTTCCTCTGGACCACACAGGTGGTTCTCTGTGTTCGTTTTCCGTGTTTCTAATCAAGTTCAAGATCACCCCTGTACTCCTGGGGAGTGGGAGATCATATTGTTGTAACTCGTTTTAAGTAGGTGATGTGAAAAACATTTAAAAGTGAATTTATTCAAATACTAGTTTTGTGTTTTATCCAACTTCTCCACATAAAAAGTATTAAGTGATGGCATGGTTTGCTTACGAGTTCGGAATCCCTTCATCATGGAAATAGTGATCACAAAATGAGGTATCCTAGAGTAAAAAGTCCTCCTTTCCCACAGAATAAGAGTTATAATTTTTGTTTTAAAGAGGCAGATCCATGTAAAATATTTTTCCTCTTTTACAATATGAAATCATTTTTATCTATGTCAATAAGATTTCAATTTTATTTCCATTTTTATTTTATATCAATTCCTGGTGAAGAAAAAAACAATACACTAGGCATAAAAGGGGCATTAACCTTGAGAAATATATGTGCAGGATTAAAGTAGGGTGTGGAGGTGGGGTCATATTAATGCGTAATAACAGATCTGAGTTCTAAACCCTGTTTTCCAAATTTGATGTGTTCAGAGAAACAAGAAATAGTCACAGCCAAGTTCAACTCATAGGGCCAGCCTTGGATGCAAGTAAACAGGAGATACCAAGCCTTTGTGTGGTCCCTCAGACACTCCACCGACACTGCCAACACCGACTACCTCTTTTCTTTTAGAAAATGGTTGGGCACATGGGTCTTATTCTTACCAAGAACTCTGGGCTGGAGATAAAGATTTGCTAGATACACAGCAGGGAAATCAGGTGGTGAAATCACCTGAGATCACTTCTTTTTAGGGGAAGAGTGAGAGGAGCCTACAAAGATTTGGAGAAGGAATGTTCAGAGGTAAGGGAAGTACAAGGGAGATGGGAAAGGAATGTCCATAGGACCAAATGCCACCCTGAGAACAGTAGTTGTTCCCGGTGCACCCACAGATGACTCTTGAACTCATTATCCACCCCCATGCTGCTCCCTCCTCTGTATCTCTGACCCTGGCCTTTGCTTAAGCTGCAGACTCCTATATCCTGCTGATCATCTAAACTTAGAAGTCCTACAGGGACTTTAAAGTCAGCTTTACTATAACTGAACTGGAAATCTTCCCACTCTCTTCACCACTGCCAACCCGAATCCTCTGTGTATTCTACCCCAGATAATGACATCACCATCCAAATGAGAAGTTTGGACACTGATCTGGATTCCTCCCTCACTGTCTCCATGCAATCACCCACCCAGTTCTGCCAATATGACCCCCAGATAACTTTTTAAAATTATTCCTAACTACTTACCCCTAACTGCCTACTTTTTAAAAAAGGTTATCTACCAGAAACCTTCAAAAAACATGAACAACATGTAATATGCAATCCAAATAACTTCTGGAAAGAACTACTGCTGATGCTACTATACAGTGTTGTACTGAATTTGGGGGGGGAAGCCAAAATTGATATTTACAGATAGATTCTTTTTTTTTCTTTTTTTATTGATTTTTTACAGAGAGGAAGGGAGAGGGACAGATAGCTAGAAACATCTATGAGAGAGAAACATCGATCAGCCGCCTCCTGCATACCCCCCACTGGGGACGTGCCCGCAACCAAGGCACATGCCCCTGACCGGAACCGAACCCAGGACCCTCCAGTCCACAGGCCGACGCTCTATCCACTGAGCCAAACCGGTTTCGGCTATATAGATTAATTCTTACCTATAAAATCCAAAAGAACTGTTAGAATACAAAGGTTCAGCCGAATGACCAGACGGATCAACATACCAAAAAAACAAATTATCCTAGGGTCCATTATGAAGAGGAAATTAAAACAGCAACAAAAGCTGGTAGGCAAAAACTTCAAAGAAAATGTGCAGAACAGCGAGAAAACTGGAAGACTTTAACAGGGAAGACTTCAATTCATGGAGCAATAACCACATTCCCAGACGGCCTCAATATTGTACTGGTATCAACTCTGGGCAAATTAATCTACCAAAAAACAAATCCCGGAACACTTTGCCACGTGGCCACAATCCGCAACAGAACCTGAAGTGAAATCTCAAACAAATTCCGGGGAAATGCTGCCATTTGTTGACACTCGGTTATAGAATCTGGCCCCACGATCTGAGGTTCTGGGCGATGTACGCGGAAACACTCTTGCAACGCGTCAAACGCCAGACCTTAAGCCAAGCCCGCGCCCACAGGCCTGACGGCAGGCCCTGCGCCGGAAGAGCCACGTGGGCCCCGCCCCTATCTGTGTCGTGGGCGGGACGTTTCCGGCCGCTGGCGTGCGCGCATGCGTGGAGGCCCGGCCCCGCCCATCCCGCTCAGTACCTCGTGGTCCGGCGTCGGGGCTCGGCGGTGGCGGCGGGCGTGAGTTCCTCTGGTTCCTCAGCACCCTCGGGCCGGGCTGGAGCCGGCCCAGGAAGGTCGTTTCCCCTGCAGTTTACAGTAAGTGTTGGGGCTGTGGCCAGACAGAGGCCGCGCGGGCATTTTCTTTCCACCTTTCCCCCAACTCCCTCCCCAGCAGGCCTCTAGGTCAAATCCACGACTGCGGGCCTCTCACCCCCAAACCAGGCCGCGCCCAGCGCTCAGGATTTCCCCCCCCCGCCCCCCCCAGGAGATGAGCCCTTTCTGGTCAGCGTTTCTTACTCATAGTCACTGGCTTCTCGTCTCTATAGTAAATCCTCAATATCGTGGGTCGTTTCTGCGACTTTAAGCAAAACTAGTATCAGGAAAGTCATTTTATCATAGGCTGATATAACCAAGCAACACTCCTAGGGCATCTCTTCCACCAAACCAGGTTGAGCAAACACCACGTTATTGGAGGCCCTGCTGAACTCTGCACGGTGTGACCTTGGTCTGACCCTGTTCTCAGGTCTTGCTCTTCCTCCCATTTTGAGGGCCCGCAGACACTCCCCCCCCCCCCCCCCCAAATGTTCTTTCCTCCAACTCCCTTTGAGAATCTACTCTTTGTGGCTGCTTCTGAATCTTTCCACTTTTCATGAAAATCTCTCCCAAGGACCACCCATCTTGGTGCAGGGTCCCTTCCTAATCTCTCCTCCTATTAAATAGAAGAAACAATTAAGGAAAGAATCCCTTAAGAACAAGACACTGACCTAAGCGTTTTACACGTATTTTATTTAATCATCGCACCACTCAGGACCTAAGGCTTAGGTGGATACCAATGAGAATACCGAGGCACAGAGAATTTACGTAATTTGCTTGCAGTAACAGCTGGGTGTGATGGAGTTGAAATTTGAATCTCCTGTGTAGCTTACCCCAAAGCTGGTGCCGTTACCACTTTCTCTTTCCCATACACCTGGGCATCTCCCTTTTAGTTGTTTTTCATGAGGAATTTTTTTTCTGAATGCTGTCTAGAATGTTCCTGTTTCTGAAAATTTGGCCGTTGTCTACAAACTTTCTCAGAGCTGTCCACGCTGGCCCTTGAGTGTTCCATTTTTATCAGGTATCTCAGCTCTGAGTTTAGTAATACATATTTCACATCCTCAAAATGTACTTGATGCTTTGTTATGTACTTCTAACCCAGTCCTCATGAATCAACCTTCTTCCCCTATATTATTACTGTCATTATTGTTATCACTGTTCTCGGCAAACATTTGAGCCGTTTGTATAAGACAAGATAATTGCAGCCCTCCCCTCCGAAGCCTACATGTAAAAAACACCTGATTTAGAGACATAAAATGAACTGCAATTCAAAAGGCAAGACTAAGCCAGATGTGAAGGGTCTTTATCTTGTAGGCAGTGTGGAAACATTGGAAGTTTGAGAAGATAAGTCTGGCAGCAATGTGAAGGATGTGGAGAAAGGCAGTGAGACTCATTAGGCGATAGGTGGAATATTTTAGGTAGATAGATTAGGGGTCTTAAAGGGCTGTGCCAAGCAGTTTAGGAGGAATTTGCAAGGACAAACCAAAAGGACTTGATATCTGACTAAATATGGAATTGAAAGTCAGTGATAACAAGGCTTGAGGCTAGTACTGCTGCAGGTACGTCCTTTCTCTACTTTTTTTTGTGTTTAATTGTACTAGGTCATTTCTATAACATACATGCTCTAAGAGGAGATGTCTTTACTGATCATGATGGACATTAAAAAGCACAATAAAGGAATTCTACAAACAACTCTATACTTATCTCAGATGAAATGGATCACCATCAAAACTACCAAAATTCACCCAAGAAGCAAGAGATAAGCTGAGTAGTTCTATACCAAAAAGGAAAACTCTCCAGTGCCATGTAGTTTCACTGGTGAATTTAACCAAACATTTCAAGACAAGGTAATAGTCATTCTATGCAAGCTATTCAGAGAATAGAAGAGGAAGGGAAACTTCCCAATTCATTTTATTAACCCAACGTTTCCTGATACCAAAACCAGATTTAAAAAAACTGAAAACCAAATCAGTGTACCTCATAAACAAAGATGGAAAAAAATTCTAAAAAAAATATATATATATAGCAAATTGAATCCAGCTATGTGTAAAAGAAAAACACTTTGTGACTAACATTTATCCCAGGAACTCAAGACTGGTTCAACATTTGAAAATAAATTAATATATCTTACCATATTAACAGACTACATAAGAAAAACTACATGTTCCTATCAATAGATGCAAAAAAAAAAACAAAAAAACACACACACAAAAAAACAAGCACCTGGCAAAATTCAATATTGATGATTTTAAAAACTCAGCACCATGAACCCAACAGATTCAGCTGTGTTCTTTAAAAAAGAAAAAATCGACTCAACCAAGATGAGGAAAATCGTATTTGGAACCCCCAACAGTCTAATCCATCTAGAAGTCGTTGGTTCTTTAAAAGCTGTAGAAATGACCACTGTCTATAATCCAGAGAACTAGCAGTGTGACTTGCTTCATAAGAGGATGCAGTAGCTGGAGCTTCTGGCCAGCTGAGCTTTGCCTGGCCTGTCTTGGGCTTCCCAAATAAGGCTGTTTGCACCTGCAATTCAGCACCCCCTGCTCCCATCTCCATCAAAGAGGCTACATTGCTGAAATGGTGGAGTGGTGAAGAGTGAGGAGAGGTGGCGGTAGCATTTAATATGGTCTTGATAGTCTCTTCAGGAGATGACATTCACTATGTTTGTGTGTGTGTATGTATGTGTGTATATATTGGATTTCAGAAAGGGAGAAAGATAGAAATATCAAGAATGAGAGAGAATCATTGATTGGCTGCCTCCAGGATGCCCCCTACTGGGGATGGGGCCCGCAACCCAGGCATGTGCCCATGGCTGGAATCAAATCCAGGACCCTTCCGTCCACAGGCCAATGCTCTAGCCACTGAGCCAAACCAGCTAGGGCTCTGTACTTTGCTTTCTATCTTAAAAATTTATAGAGAGCAAGCAAATAGAATGTGTATTTAAGTTAAATAAAATATGTACCTGTGTTCATATCAGTGTTCCAAAAACAAACAAATGAATAAATAACAAACTAGGGATAGCAGGGATTCTGATAAAAGGAATCTACAAAACCTAGAGCTAACATCATGCTTACTGGTGAAAGGCTGAATGTCCCCTACTCCTGATAAAATATTGTATGTCAATTATAATTCTATTAAAATGGTTATTTTTTATTTGATCTTTATTGCTGAAAGTATTACAGATGTCCCCCTTTGTTGTCGTCCCCATTAATCCCCTCCACCCCATACCTGCCCCTCACCCAGGCCTTCACCACACTATTGTCTGTGTCCATGGGTTATGCATATATGCACGTAAGTTCTTTGGTTAATCTCTTCCACAAACCACCACCGCCCCCCTAGCCTTCCCTCTGAGATTTGTCAGTCTGCTCCATGCTTCTGTGTCTCTGGATCTATTTTGTTCAACAGTTTATAAAATTGTTTTTAAAAGATCATATAGCTGTGCTTTGTGCGGGAGAGATTGTATAAAAGTAAATCAGGAAACCCAGTTACTGGCTGTTATAGTACTTCAAGGAAGAGATTTTGGCGGTTTGGGCTACAACAGACTCTCAACTTTGTCATTGGTGCTGGATTATTTTATTTTATTTTTTTAATACTTTATTGATATTTTTTTTTTACAGAGAGGAAGGGAGAGGGATAGAGAATTAGAAACATCAATAAGAGAGAAACATCGATCAGTTGCCTCCTGCACACCCCCTACCTGGAATGTGCCCACAACCATGGTACATGCCCTTGACTGGAATTGAACCTGGGACCCTTCAGTCCACAGGCTGACGCTCTATCCACTGAGCCAAACCAGTCAGGGCGGGGCTGGATTATTTTAGTTGTGAAGAATTTTCCTGTGCATTTTAGGATATTTAGCTATATCCCTGGCCTCTAGTTACTAGATTCCAAGTAGCAACTTAAATTGTAACAAGATTCCAAGTTGTGATAACCAAAATTTGTTCCAGACATTAAAAAAAAAAAAAAGACAAATAGGCCAATAAAACAGAATAGAGTACCCAGAAATAAACTCATACATATATAGTCAATGCATCCTTGACAAGGGTATCAAAAACACAATGGGGAAAGAAGTACTTCTTCAATAAATGGTAATGAGAAAACTGGACAGACACAAAAATGGATTACAAGCTTGAATATAAGACCTGAAACTATAATTTAAGAAAACATAGGGAAACCAACTTTATGTTAAGGAGTTGGGATTTCATCCTAAGTACTAGAGACATCCATTTTGGTAGTGATTTTTAAAATTTGATTTGTGTTTTTAATCATATGACTGTGCTTTGTTATCTATCAGATCTTGATACTCCCCTGCTTAAAAGCCTCCAGTCACTTCCCACTATCTATACCAGTGATGGCGAACCTATGACAAGCGTGTCAGCACTGACACGTGTAGCCATTTCTGATGACACACAGCTGCTGAGGCGGCTGCATGCCGAGGATGAAACATTTGCTGCTCCTGAGGATGAAACATTTGCGACTAGAGTCGCAAATGTTTCATCCTCCCCTGTTAAGACTCTCTGTGCCAGAGGTCTGTAGGCCAAAACAACAGAAGCCCGGCACAGAGCGTCTAGTTCTGGGACTTCCAGTTAAGCCGGGATCTTTGCCCTCACTTCCGCCGGCAGAGCGGGGAGCAGCGGAACGCAGCGGGGGACGCATCTCTGGGGACCCTGCCATTACCAGTAACCAAATAACAGTTAACCACAGCAACCATTATCTACTGTTCTGGGGCGTCATGGATTTCTAATCCATCATTACTGAGATAAGTGAGGGGGAGGCTGGGAGAGGCGAGGGTTTGTGGCGTGCTACGGGTGCTGTTTCCTGCCGTTAGAAATAGCGACAGCCATTTTAATTCACATAAGGAACACCATCTTGCTCCATAGTGCAGACTCCATTTCACCACTATTACTGTTGTGCATCCTTATTAACCCCTATTTCTACTTATTAACCCTGCCCTTTCCTAAAAGACAGTTATATACACCAATTTGTGGTTAGTTAGGCTAGTTAACCCCTAATTGCCTGCAGACCTAACAAGCTATCTATAATTCTATCTTCTGTCACTGCCCCCCCCCCGATGGAGAACCCAAAAAATAAAAAACTAAGGTTAAGTAAAGGAAGTGGTAGTAGCAGTGGCCAACCCTTTCAAGAGACATGGACCGAGATGTATGGCTTTATAGAAAAAAATGGCAGATCATTTTGTGTTCTATGTACTGAAATGGTAGTAAGCAGAACGTGGAATATAAATAGACATTTTGAAACTAATCATTCCCAGCTCTTGGAAAAAAGGGATGATGAAGGAATACATTTCCAGGCAGCTACACCTTTTTAAGAGCCAATCTAATTCCATCCTTAAATTTATGAAAGGCTCTACAAATTTAACATCTGCAAGTTTGAGCATTGCTCACTCTATAGCTCAGCATGGAAAAGCGTTCAGTGAGGGAGAATTTATTAAACTCTCCTAAGATGTGCACCAGTTCTATTTCACGACGTGCAGAATAAAGATGCAATTATTAAGAGAATATCTGAGTTACCACTCAGTAGAAATATCATAAAAGACCGAATAATGAGACTGAACACAAACGTACAACATCAATTAAAGAGAGACATAAGGAAGTGTAAATATTTTTCGATCGCTCTTGATGAAACTACTGATGTCACATCACATGCTCAGTTGGTCATTATTGGTCGATATTCTGATGATCTCACAATGAGATAAGAGTTGATAAAGTTAGTATCAGTGTCAACAAGTAAATCAGGAAGCAAAATATGTAAGGTTGTTATACAAACATTTCGTGACCTAAGCATTGATATCTCTAAAGTTGTGTCAGTGACGACAGATGGGGCACCAAATATGGTGGGGAAAAAAGTCAGATTTGTCAAATTGTTTACAGAAGCTATTGGACATCAGATTGTGCCTTTTCATTGTATTATCCATCAGGAGGCTTTATGTGCCAAAGCAGGATTCACCGACTTAAACGACTTAATGTTAGTTGTTACAAAAATAGTTAATTTAATAGCTGCTCACCCCCTTCACAAGCGAGAATTTTCAGCCCTTTTACTGGAGGTTGATTCAACCTACAGTGGACTGCTGATGTACAATAATGTAAGATGGCTGAGCCGAGGCAAAGTTCTTGAGCGCTTTGTGGAGTGCTTTGAAGAAATTAAGGTATTTCTTGACGATAAGGATCTGGGAAACTTTCCTCAGCTTAATGATGATAAGTGGGTCAACACCCTGATGTTTTTTACAGATCTCTCTGTTCATATTAATGAACTGAACTTAAAGTTACAAAGTTTTGGCTAAAGTATTGACATTCTGTTTGGATACATAAAACCTTTTGAAAGTAAAGTTAAAATTTTCAAGCGAGATGTAGAAACTAAAACTTATAAGTATTTTCCTCGAGTAACAAAGTATTTTGAGGCCAGTGCAGCTGTACAAAATGAAATGGAACTCTTGCATATGAAGTACCAGCATGTTTTAGACTTGTTACTTGACCAGTTTAGTGATAGATTTAGTCAATTTAGAAGTCTAGAACAGACCATGAAAATAATTAAGTATCCTGATGTAGTAGGCTACAGTAGTTTGGAATTAAATGGTTTCCAATGGATGCAAATTGATGATTTGAAGATGCAACTTGCAGAATTTCAAGACAGTATCTGGGCTCAGGGGTTTGTCGACTTGAGGTCAAAGCTTGAGAATCTGGAAAGGTGCCGCTTGGAGAATTAAGAGGAGTGCCACTACGAACAGGAAATTTGGAGTGCCTGGAACCGACTACCAGACACTTTTAGTACCCTGAAAAATATAGCAGTGGCTTTACTCACAATTTTTCCCTCTACATACTTTTGTGAGGCCTTATTCTCAGCGTTAAATAATATCAAAACCAAAAAAAGAAACAGATTGACAGATGAAGTTAGTAGCGCTTGCTTGGGCCTGAAGTGTACAAAATTCCAACCTTCAATTGAAGATTTAGCCAATGAAATTCAGCAACAAAAAAGTCACTAATAGGCAGGTTAGTTAAAGAATTCCCCCTCCCCCTCACTTATCTTAGTTCACGGCACCCCACACAAGCTAAATAATATCAAGACCAACAAAAGAAACCGACTGACAGATGAACAAAGAAGTCACTAAGCAGGTAAGTTAAATATTTAGTTTTTGGTTTATTAAATACAATTATATATAACAATTATACATTTATGTTAAACTATAAATATCGCGAAATAATGTTTTTTCCTCAAAGTGACACACTACCTGAGTTATGCTCAGTTTTTTGGCGAAGTTTGACACACCAAGCTCAAAAGGTTGCCCATCACTGATCTATACTAATCTATACTAATAAAAGGGTAATATGCTAATTAGACCAGATAGACCGGATGTCTTCCCTGATGTCCTTCCTGACAAAGCCAGGACCCGGGCGGCGATGGCTGGAGTTCCAGGTGCCTGTGGCTGGCAAGAGGGAGGGAAGCCTGGGTCCTGGTTGCCTGTGGCCGGCCAGAGGAGGAAGCCTGGGTCCTGGGTGCGGGGACCGAGGCAGAGGCAGTTAGGGGCGATCAGGCAGGCATGCAGAGTGGTTAGTGGTTAGGGGCGATTAGGTAGGCAGGCAGGCGAGTGGTTAGGAGCCAGAGGTCCCGAATTTTGTGCACTGGGCCTCTAGTACTTAGGATGAAATCCCAACTCCTTAACATAAAGTTGGTTTTATACTTTTACATTGCCTGGTCCATGTCTACTTCTTAGCTCAGTTCATACCATTCCCCTTTGACTACTATGCTTGAGATTTACCTATCATCTTTCTGAATATCAAAAAATGCTAAACTTGTTCTACCTCAAGGCCTTTGAACTTATCTTCCATCTGATCAAAAGTTTTTTCCTACAAGTTTTTCCTTTCACATGGTTGAATGATTCTCATCTTTGAAATCTCAGGTAAACTGTTACCTATTTAGAAGCAGACATTCCTATCCAGCAGGGCACTTTAATTATAGCACCTGTTTATTTTCTTCATAACAATTACCCTTAGAAATTATTTGGTTTCTTCTCTGGAAACTAGAATATAAACTCTGTGAGTGTAGAAATCTCGTGTTTTGTTCACTATATTTCTAGTACTGGATTGGGGGCTTAGTAAATAAATTAGGTGTATGAATGTGTGTATTAGGAGAAAAAATGGTTTTACTTACAGACATGGCCAAGTCTCCAAAGAGCTTAGTTTTACTTTAAAGTGCAGAGTGATAATAGATGTTCCAAGGAAAGTGTTTATTAGATATGAGGGATTAAAGAGCTGGACAAATAAAAGGGCAGCAGGAGTAATATATTCATTGAAATTGTGTGACTAGATGAGATTTCTAAGAGAGCAGTGTTTCTCAAAGTGTGGTGTCACGGCTTCTTGAATTGCTCGAGGTCTCCTCCAGATCTTCTAGTGAAGATCTCTGGGTGTGGAGCACAGGATTTGCCTTTTTAAAGCTGCTTTGTCTTTCTTACGTGTATTAAAGTTTAGGAACCAATGGAATAGTGATAGAGAGGAGCAATCAAAAGCTTCATCCTGAAGAAGGCCTGTGTTTAAGGGTGGGAGGAAAACATGAAGCCCGAGGAGATAGGAATGATGGGCTGCAGGTACCAGGGGAACATCGAGTTCTGAAGGGCAGCCACCATCGCAGCCGTCCTTCAATGGTCTATTAGTCTGCTTGCGCTGCCACAATGCTGCAGTTCCACAGATGGCATGGCTTTTAAACAACAGGAATTTATTTTCTCACAGTTCTGGAGGCTGGAAAGTCCAAGATCAAGTTCCAGCAGCGTTTGGTTTCTGGTGAGAACTCTTTCTGGCTTGCAGACAGCCTCCTTCTTGGTGCATCCTCACATGGCCTTTTCTGCTTGTGTTGCTCCTGTGTGTATGTGTGTGTGGGGTGTGTATCTCTTTCCTCTTAGAAGGCCATCAGTCCTATCAGTTAAGGGTGCACTGCTATGACCTTATTTAACTTTACCTCCTAAAGACTCTCTCTAAATTCAGTCATATTGTAGTTAGAGCTTCAGTAGTAAATGACTTTTGCAGGAATACAGTTCAGCCTATAACAGTTGGTGTTTCCCTTCATCAATGAAGAAAACCAGTTGACATAATGTAATCCACAGTATACCCCATCAATACTAAATTCTTGTTCTTGTAGATTACAAATCAAAATTCAACTAAAACAGGGTTCTTATTTTGATCAAATCTGTATGAGATTTTTGCCAAAGTTATGGAAATACATACTTGACTTTTGTTTTGATGGCAGATACTCAAATTAGGGGTATGAATGGTTATCATTTAATAGAAATATAAAACTATTTTCTGAATGAATAACACCCTCTTTCCATTCAGAATTTAAAATGTGGTTTCTATTTCCTTTGTTCCCAAAACCATTATTTTGCTTTTAAATTCTCTAATGACTTGTCAGTGTTTTGGTTTTACAGCCATGGCAGGCCGGTTTTGTAGACATGAATAAGGAGCCCCCACACACCAGTCCTGAAGATGCCAGGACCAGCAGAAATGAAGGTAGGAGCTTTTCTCACTTTGAGACCTTTTCAGTAATTTCACATACGTTCTATAAGTTATTTGTTTCTCTTTCATTTGTTGCTAATATTTGAGAGAATAATTGTGTCATATTTGATATCAATCTAAGGCAAACACAAACAAACAGGGGAAAAAGAGCAAAGCCAGAAACACCACCGACCCCAACATAGATCAACATCTTTCTCTTCAGATGACCGTGTATTTCCCTCTTCTTCTTCGTCTTCTGAAAGCGAGACAGATTCAAGTACTAACGGTATGTTTATCACCCTGTTAGGGTGTTTTGTTTATAAGTTAAATTATTTAGAGAAAAATTATTAAAATCCTTTATAACTTCTGTTTATTCAACAAATGTTTATTGAGAATACTCACTGTGCTCCAGGCATAATGGTACACAGGCCATGATCCCATCAGCCAAGAAACTTTTATTTTATTGGGCAATAAAGACAAATAGTCCATTACAACATAGGTGAGAGCTGTGAATTGGTATACATGAGTTAAGGAGACTAGGAAAGGCTTTAAGAGGAAATTTTATCTAAATTGAGAATTGGAGGGGGAGGAGGTATTTTCCACACAAAAGCCAGGGGAGTAGAATTCAGGAAGGTTTATTATAAGCTAAAGGAATTGCATGTGCTAAATAACCACTGTTGACATTTGGGTTTCTGATTCTTAAGTAACATGCTTTCACTTCTATTTCTTGATTTATCAGTGGGCTAATACGAGTTCTTGGTTGTAAGTAAAGGAAACAACTCTGGCTGGTTTAAATGGGGAAGGCATGAAAGGACATTGAGTAACCCACAGAATTGCCAAGAAGCTAAAGAATTAACCTTTTGCACTCGGATGTCGAGTGTGACTTGACAAGGTTAGCATTAGAATAAAGGAATCGAGAAAAAGCAAGCGAGTGCAAAGGGTTAATCTCTGAATATGGATAGGAACAAAGTGAAACTTTGCAGCTAAAACCACAGGCAAAGTCATGCCACAGAGCTCAGTCTGCTAAGGGCACATTGCGACCACTGCCATTCCTACACCTGGATCCCTCAGCCTGCATTGCCATGGTCACTAAATGCCACCACTGTCATCACTGCCCCTGCAGCCACTAGACACTGGGTATTTCTGCCATCACTACACAGTGCATTCTTCAGTATCTCTGCTTCTTGTGTCACCAACTCCTAGGCAGGGATTGACTGAGCCTGATCATATGTCCTGTCCCAGCTGCATAGGAAACTGGAAAAGCTAGTATTGGCCTTTTTAGCACTGATGGTGGGAGGCACACAGAAGAACCTTCACCAAACATAGAAAGGAGAAGCAGATACCAGGCAATCAAATTATAGCAAATGTTCTCCACATTCAGCTGTAGGCAGTATCCATTGATTGGTTCACATTAAATTACTCCTTTGTCTCACCTATTCTTTCCTCTCAGTGTTTGCTAGTCGTAGTATAATTAGTTTTTTCATTAGTTAATTTGGCATCAATATTATACTTGTAATTCTACTTTCTGTTCCATCAACTTTAGTCAATTATTTTACTTTTATATAGGTACCCCCGCCCTTTCTTTACTCCATCTTTTCTCCCTACTATATATATATATTTTTTTGTTTTCAGTAGTTAATATTTATAGTATGATCTACAACCAAAAGTATCTCATTCATTTTTTTTTTTGTTCGTGGTCTCACTTTAAAGGTTCAAAACCAATAATCAGCATTTAAATTACTATCGCTCTATAAATATTGTTATTGCAGTGCCAAGTCGTGTGCTAGGGTTATATTCCCTTTCATGGTCCTAATATCCTGGTTACTGGGACTCAAAGGAGAATGTTTCCAGTCATGATACCAAGTGCATTGATAGTCCATCACTTGCTTAAAACCATGCCATGTGTTAGTATTACTTCATATTGGAACTGACTTTCTTGTATAGTTTGGTTTTTCTTAGAGTTTCTAGTTCTAACATTTGTTTCTTATTGTTGACAGGAAGTTAATGTAACGTTACTATAACAAAAAGATTTCCCATCCTTTCAATCATGTAGTTTATTTATTTTCCCTAGAGATGTTCTTGCTTGCCTTTTATAAACTAGACCATTTCTAATTCTTTTAAAATCTAATTCTTTTAGATTGTACCAACAGAAAAGTTAAGACAAAGAGAGGACCAAAAAGGAATAAGAGGAGAAAAGAAAGAAAGGTAGGTGACTGAATAATTTAATATAAAATTTGATTATAGGATTCTGTACCTTATTAATTAAAGAAAACAAAATCAGGGAAATTTTTAAAAACATTTTTATTGATTTCAGAGAGAAAGGGAGAGGGAGAGAAAGAGAGAGAAACATCAATGAGAGAGAATTGATTGGCTGCCTCCTGCATACCCCACATTGGGGATTGAGTTCGCTATCCAGGCATATGCCCTGCCTGGGAATCGAACCATGACTTCCTGGTTCATAGGTCAGTGCCCAACCACTGAGACACACCATGTGGGCTCTACATGGAATTTTAATGAGATATAAGGGAGGAAGTGTTTAACAGGGTAGTTAACATGGAGCTAACCCAATACTGTCCTTTTTCTTTAAAAAAAAAAAATACTCAGAAAACTACACAGACAGATTAAAAACTTACTTCCCAACTTTGAGTTCAGTTTCAGGGATGAAGTGAAGTGGTAGAGGGGTGAGGAGGTGGTGGGAGGTCTTTATGTTTCCAAGGCATGGATGGGGAGAAGATACCTAGTTCTCAGTGTTGTCTGTTCATACAGGTATATTCTAGGATGTCTATCATTCTTACTGGCACTGACATGTCTTCATTCCTGTCTGCCTGTCCCTTCAGGTATAGTGGCTCTGTTACTTCCATGTCACATGTAAGGACCTGAGCATAATTGTGCTTCCTCACTGCCATTCAGGGTACTAAATGCAAGGCCGTTTAAAAGCCTGGTCAGCATAACCTCCTCTCCCAGTCATTGTTACTATCCCAAGCCTCCTTTCCCCCCACCTTAGATTTCTGTGGAATTTTACTGCTTCCCCGGTGCTCTATGAGTCAGGATACAGGGCCCTTCTTTTTAGAATCTATCAATGTCTATACTCTTAGCACTTCCCCACAATATCTTCTTCCCCTTAATCTGGAGAAATATCTATTTTTATTACAACTTGGGCTCAGGTTGTGGGGAGGTGAGACTTATTCTTGTTCTTTTCAGTTGTATTTCTTCCTAACATGTTATCTACATGTGGAAGCTTCTCTAGTCCCCTAATGGCTTACATTTTTAGAAATCAAGTTCAGGAAGACTTTTTTTTTTCTGTTTACTACCCTGGTTTATTTCTTCCTAAAGCAATGAGCTCACAGCTGCCTAGCTACTTAAAAGGAGTATAGGAGGAGGAATAAGGAAAAAATGAACTAATAGAGGAAAAAAGTATTTCAAAACTATTATCCTGTGTTAGAAAAATTATTGAAATGACAAATTTAGGGAATAATATTTGCTAATATTTATCAATGTTTACTATGTACCAGAGATGTTCTAAGAACTTTACCCGTGTCAGGTAATCTAATCATCACAGTAATTAAATAAGTACCATTACTATTCTGATTTTACAGATAAGGGAACATACAGAGGAGTCAAGTAATTGTACTGGGTGTTTGTCTGTTTTTCAGTAGTCTCAGAACCTTATTCAAACCCAAGAAATCTGGCTCTGTAGTTTACTTTTTTTTTCCAGCAACCAGAAGCTTTATTGTTTCTATTTGATTTTTTTTCCTAAAAAAGCAGCCCATGAAATCTGAAACAAATAATAGCATGGAAGTCTTGCACAGGTCCAGTTTTAGTACAATGGCCCTTTCCCATTCCTCTATCAGTACTTCACTTAGCCACTTGGAAATAATTTATTTTCTTAATATCCAGAATCAATGTCCCTTTTTGAATTTCCAACCTGTCCAATCCATCCACTTGACAGAATACTAGGAACTGATCTTTTTTTGGACTTCCTGTCTTCCTGCCCTTTCCTCTTCTTTTTTGAAAAAAATATGTGTCCTGGGCCATTCTTTCTTCTTCCTTTGCTGCCTTTTTTTTCTTTGATCTGCTCCTGCAAAACCTTGTAATTCATATAACCCTTTTTGGGAGGCTGCACACCCAGCATAACCTTGAGCGCAGAAGAGAGGGAACTGCTGCAGCAGGAGGGGCCGGGCCTGTGGGGGCACCAGTGGGGTTCACATTGCAGCTCTGCTCTGAGCTCCGGAGAGAAGCTCGGGGCCTCTTCCTCTGGCCTCTTACAGGAGAACCAGCGGGGGGGAGCGGGCTCTGTCCCCAACACCACTGGGGTCCCCACATCTCCCTTCTTGTTTTCCCTTTTCTTTCTGATCCTTTTCTGTTCTGCTCATCTTCTGTCTCTCCAAAGTCATAGAGGTTCTGGAGCACAGCGTCCAGAACAGACAGGAGGGCCCCAGCCCCTGCTGGTGTCGGGCTCCGTGGCCCGGGATGCCGAGCACACGCCCTCGCTTCCCTGTAGTTCACCGTAACTACTATGACATTGGTCCTCAAGTGACCCCCCTTTCCAAGGGACACTTGGAAATGCAGAGAGGGTATGAATCGGGTTTTCATGAAGCCTGGCATGGCTCAGTGGTGGAGCGTCGACCGTGAACCAGGAGGGGGCAGTTCCTTCCCTGTGGGGGCATGCAGGAGGTGGCCGGTAGGTGGTTCTCTCTCATCATTGATGTTTCAATTTCTCTCTCTCTCTCCCTTCCTCTCTAAAAGCAATACAAATATATACTTTCTTAAAAAAGATTGGGAAGAGTTAGTGGATAGGGGCCCAGAATGTTAAATTCCTATAGTGTGAGGAATGGTTGTGAACAATAATCGATTCCTCCTGAATCTACATAGAACACCTGTTGAAAAACAGTACATTACAGCAGTATAGGCTCTAAATTGCCAAGATTGACTCAAAAAGTTTTTTTTAAAACATAGATTACTATTTATGGGAAACATTGCAAATGTCACCTGAAAATAGGCAGGCAGTGGAAACTTAGTTCTTTTAAGATTTTTCAGGGAATAGGTAAGTCCGATATTATATATAATATTCTCTTCTGGAATAGGAAAGGACATAGATTGCCCTTTAATTGATTTTATGAAATTAATAAAGTAGGAAAATTAGATTTTGAAAAATATTACTAGAGACAATGAGGAAATTTTATTATGATAAAAGGCTCAACATATCAGGAAGATATAAGTATAAATGTATTCATGCTGTTGTGAGTTGAATGTTATCCTCCCCCAAATTCATGTTCACCCAGAACCTCAGAATGTGACCTTATTTGGAAATAGAGTCTTTGCAGATGTAGTTAATATAAGATCATGCTAGAAAGGGGAACTGGAGTGTTCTAAATTCCATGACTGGCATTGTTATGAGAAAAGGGCACACACACATGAGTTCAAGAATAAACCCTTACATTTATGGTCAGTTGACAAAAGTGCCAAGGTAATTCAGTGGAGAATGATAGTCCTCCTAACAGATGGTTCTGGGACAATAAACTCCAAATGCATACAAATATTTTTGAAAGATATGCAAGAAATCTGTAATATGTGTTGTAGACTTTGGGAAGAATTAGGTAGCTGGATGACCAGAGTGAAAAGGGGACTTTATATCTTTTAAATCTCAAACCATGTGGATATAATCACTGAAAAACAAAGTTAAATAAAGAAAGTCTGTGCCCTAGCCGGTAGATGGAGTGTCAGCCTGCAGACTGAAGGGTCCCAGGTTCGATTCTGGTCAAAGGTACATGCCTCGGGTTGTAGGCTCAATCCCCAGTAGGGGGTGCAGGAGGCAGCCAATCAGTGATTCTCTCTCATCGTTGATGTTTCTATCCCTCTCCTTTCCTCTCTGAAATCAATAAAAACATGAAAGAAGAAAAGACCTTGTATCTCTGTCTTACTGAAGCAATCATTAATATGTTTGGGTTTTTTTTTTCCCCTAGGACAAAAGATGAAACATCAAGAAAAAGAAAAAGAAGGAAAAAAGAAGGAAACAACCACATGATATCATCTTTCCAAGGTCTCATGAACTTCCTGTTTAAGGAGTTTATTTTATGATACTTTTAGTTTGGGTTTACATTTTTTTCTGGTTTGTCAAGACCACAGCAGTTACAGTGTCCAATATGTTAAAGAAAAAAATAATTTTGTCAGTGACATATATTGTAAATATACTTCAAAATTTAGATTTGTTTTTGACATCTCTTAAATATCTTGATCAAGATTAGTAGAGCAGACCCACATGCTTCAAAACATCAAAAATGGCCAGTTGGATTATTGTAATCTCTGTACCCTGGGAGAGATGACATACAGTAAGTTGTCTACTTTCAAATTTTATTTTAAAAAGTACATACTAACATTTTATAAAGCTTGTTAGAGTACTTTAGTATAATTAAAATACAGAATTGCAAGTCCTTAGAAAAGGAATCTGTTAAAAGAAAAATATCCAATGATTCTTAAATATCAAAATGACGAAGTTGGTTTTCATCTTGTCTTCTGTTCTTGTGTCGGAATAGTTAGGATACAATCTGCTCTTCTAAATCATCAGGTGCTTAGAAATTATTTAAGTTGCTAAACATGATATCCAAACTTGAATATTTTATATCTGTATTTGTGATTACTCTTCTTTTTGTATTGGTCCACGTTTTTATGGGCTTTAAGAAGGCAGAGACTTGTAGAAAAGAAATACTGCCCGTACAAATTGTATGGGTATCCAGAGCAATCTGTTTCAGATTAGCAGATCATGCACGCCTCCCCAAAGGAGATCATAGTATTTGACTTGAACCTTGAAGTCATAAGTCTTAATTAGGTAGAAACTTTAGAATTTCACCTGGTAGTTGGCATTGGATTTTATTGTTATGGAATTAGAAATTCACTAATAAGCTTCACTTCTCTCAAAATTGATGCAATACTAATATTAAGTACTTGATTGACTTGAAATAATTTGAGGTTAGAAGTGGCTGAACATTCTAACATTCAAAATAAATATTCAAGATTTGCAAATGCAAGAAATTTACTATCTATTATTTCCATTGCTATTCTTTCTGTTCATTCTTTCCAACTCCTTATTTGTGGGTTTTTCCCCCACAGGGAAACCTAACTCTTATCATTGGAAATTTAGATTTTCATAGGTGTACTTTATTTTTCTCCTATTTTTTTAGGCCACAGAAAAGGGATTTGCTGAAAGAAAGCCACTGTATATAAAACATTTGTTTAATCTGATGATAAACCTTTAATAGTATTATTTAAAGTTTAATGACTAATATATTGAGTTTGAAGTAAAGTTCCAGTGTTAACTTAACTTAGTTTTCAAGGTTTAATGTGTTCTCATCTTAACATAATGTTATCCAAAGTTTGTTTTCTACACTAAGTATCAAGTGTAAGCATACATAATATAGACTGTCGTGAATTTATTCTAATTTTTAATTTTTGTCTGCAGAGGGTCTGAAACCAGGCTAAACTTCTGGATTTCCAAAACTCAGCCTTTTGGTTTAAGGTGGCCAATGAGGATGCAGAGCCCAGCACTGTGAAAGCACAGAAACACTGCAGAGCTGGGGGAAGGTGTCTTTCACACCACGTCTAGACTCCTGACAACAGTCTTCACATCCTCTGTAACCACGCAATAAAGAGTTGGGAAGTCACATTTTACTTGCAAAGGTCCGCATCCATCACGCGAGAGCCTGAAGTTCAAGCCGGTGGTGGCAATGGTAGGATGCTTATGCTGTATTCAGGTATTGGGGAAAGAAACTGAGTCTGCTCTGGTGAATATGCCTAATAATTGCATCTAAACTTATACCCAAGTTCTACACAAAGCAGAAGACTTGCAGATGGCATGGAAAAGACAAAGGCTTATCCATGTGCTTCTTATTTAGAAGCATAAAACTCAGGAAGAAAGACTATTTTTAGTAATGTCCCCTTCTTTCAACAAGTAGTATCTGTTGTCATAATCTCAGTGTTGTGTGGAGCACGATGTAGTGTTCTTTTCCTCTTGTTCCTCTATCCTGGTTACACATTTCCAACCAAAAGTTTTCATCTCAAAGGTGATCACATTGTTTCATAAAATGAGAAAGGAGGAAGCAGTTCCCCAGGTCAGCCTTGCACTTTGCCTCTTGGGTTTTACGCATCGATGGGCTTTTTGGCCATTTGGGTTTATGGGTGAATGCATATCCAATCTAACCATGTAATTGATAGTTGCCTTTAAAAGAAGGTCTAGTTAGAAGTGAATGAGAAGAGAGGGCTAGGTTTATATTTTTAATTGGAAGTTGAGGTATTATGTTGTTATTCAGGCAAAATACCTTAAAAAATGTTAAATGCCATTCTTTGCTAAGTTTAAGATTTTATCCATATTGCTATACTGTAGTGTTGTCACTGAATGCAATTCCTTAAAGGGCCCCCCTCCCCCCAGTAATAGTAACTCAAAACAATATTATAATAGGACTAGAGGCCCAGTGCATAATTGAATCATGCACATGTAGGGTCCCCTACACGCTTTCGCTTTTCTCAGTGGAGCTGGGTGCCTGTCCGCTGGTGCACCAGGAGCAGACAGGCACCCAGCTCCCCCACTTTTGATGGTTCGCGGCCTCTGAAGGGGGCTATCCTGCTGTTGAGAGGCGCAAGGGGCGGGACTCCCACCCCCTGCGCCTCTCAACAGCCGCTGAGGGGGGCGGACACCTGGCTACCCTGCCGTTGAGAGGCGCAGCTGGGTGTCTGCGGCAGGCCCCCTCAGCAGCCATGGATCTGGCCGTTGAGAGGCACAGGGCGCGGGAGTCCCGCCCATCCCACCCCCTGCGCCTCTCAACAGCAGATCCGTGCCTCTCAATGGCCGGATAGGCCACCCCGAGTCCCGCCCCCCAGCCTCCTGCCGCCCAATCGTGGGCGTAGCGGAGTGATGGTAATTTACATGTTACTCTATTATTAGATAGGATTGTACTTAAATTATCTTTATCTTTGATTACAGAGAGGTTTAACATAATTATACATCATCATCCCCCCGCCCCCCAATATTGTCTTGGGCTCATAGTATTTATGTATTAAGAAAGCTACTTCCTTATATTTGAAATGGTGACTTTCTGACATGTGGTAGCAGAAGACTCAGGTGGTTTTTCTTTTTTTTATATATTTTTTACTGAAGAAATAAAGCTATTTTAGTTTATGAATAGACTTTTTCCCCCCCAGGAAAACTAATATTCATAATTATGGGATGAGCATGAAGAAGAGTAAAATGTAGGCACTAGACATTAAAATTATTTCAAAACTATTTTTTAATTCGTAGGCTAATTGAAATAGAGCACGTACTTTCTGGAGGCGAGACTGACAGCACAGACGGAGGTCTGGACAGTGCATGCCTTCTCTCCTAGCTCCAGGCCTGCAGCTACCCATGTGAATGGTGTTTATAATGGGTCAAATTACTTTAAAAACCTCACTTTGGAGAACTATAATGCTTTCCAAGATAAAAGTTAAATTGGCTGAATTGTAAACAATTTCAGACAAGCATGAGGTAGTTTTTATAAGTTTTTCAATTATAGTTGACATGCAATATTATGTTAGTTTCAGGTGTACAAGATAGTGATTTGACATTTATAGAACTTACGAAGTGATCATCCCGATAAATCTACTACCCACCTGATAGCGAGAGAGGGTTTTAATGAAGAAAGCCTGAAAGGAGGCTTGTAAATAGGTTCTAGTAGGAAAAACTTCGGGGCTGTGTGTGATCAGGAGCCATGAGCCCCCATGCTGATTGTCCCTCCCGAACTTTCTCCTCTCCATTTCCTCCTCAGCAGGGCCTGAGGTTCCAGGAAGCAGATGAAGCATAAGCATCAGGGCCCTGCCAAGGCCAGCGAGGGTCCGAGGGTCCTTAGCATTGTGCTTACATGGTCTTGAACTTCCGTAGTACCACGTGCAGGGCCAGGGGTCTTCCTGTAATATGGAGCCAGAGAGTAGATTATGGAAAACTAATTATATCCAGTAATTAGATATGTGAAGCTATAAGAGATGATTAGTTTTCATCAGTATCTACCAAAATAAAGATTTGGTCCACAGCTTGATACACTTGATAATGGAGCCTATAGAGTTGCAAAGGCACCGTGATTGTTTATGGGAATCATACAGAATAGAATTAATCTGAATTCTGCTTTCTGTAGGGCACAGACTTACAGCAGTGCTACAGCTCATGTACCTGTGGGTGAGGACACATTTGTTTATTTTGCATCCTTGCATTTAAAAATAATTTTGATCAACCATGAAAGAGGAAAAGCTGAATCTTTCAGTTCTCTATGTATAAAAAAAGATTCAAAATCACTACAAAGACATTTACACTCCCCCCAAATAAGTAAATAAAGCAATAGAGAGATATGTCAGTTAATAAAATTAGGATGTTTTTCTGAATTTTGAAATATTTTGCTAATTGTCAAATTATAAAATTTGTAATTTGTGATTTCTGTTCTAAATAAATATTCACATCTGTAGTACCTAATTTTGTATTCTTTTGTTAGTGGGCCCTCCAAATTGCATATGCTTTAAGTCCCATAAAACCTAGCTTGCCCTGGCCAGTGGTTAAAGCACCTGCCAGCACACAGAAGGGTCTTGGGTTCAATTCCCTGTCAAGGGCACGTGCCTGAGTTGCAGGTTTAATCCTCAGCCCTAATTGGGGCGCATGTGATAGGCAACCAATCAATGTGTGTCTCTCACATTGATGTTTCTCTCTCCCTCCCTTCTACTCTCTCTAAAAACAAAAACAGAATGATACATCTACACAATGGAACACTCTGCTGCGGTAAAAAAAAAAAAAAAAAAGTTCTTATCATTTGCAAAAGCATGGATGGAACTGGAGAGCATTATGCTAAGTGAAATAAGCCAGTCAGAGAAAGATAAATATCACATGATCTCACTCATTTGTGGAATATAATGAACAACATAAACTGATGAACAGAAACAGATCCAGAGACAGAGAAACATCAATCAGACCATCAAACCTCAGAGGGAAGGTAGGGGAGGGTGGGGGTAAGGGTGAGAAAGCAACCAAAGGACTTGTATGTGTATGCAAATAAGCCTAACCAATGCACACAGACACGGGGGTAAGGGCATGGGGGTGGGGTGGGGGAGGTAATGGGAGAAAAAGGACACATATGTAACACCTTAATCAATAAATTAAAAAAAAAAAGCCTAGCTCTGTCCCTGCTGAATGTACAACGGAGGAGCTAAATTACATTGCTTTGAGAAGTTTTTATGGGCCAAGCCTGAAGTAGCCTTTCACACATTCTGAAATGACAATGGGTCCCAGCTGCCTGTCACTACTTGAGCCAATTAAGAGAGACAGGGTTGAATCATATATGTTTATTCCAATACTGCCGGCAGGATGGGAGAGCAGCAGGTCATAAAAATCTGCTCTCCACCCCCCCCCCCCCCCCCCCCCCCCCCCCATAAGCAAGTTGCTTATATTGAGTAGGACAAAGATTACACGGGGAAGTAGGCAAAAGGAATAAAAATGCGTATAATGGTTATAGATTACATGCAATTTGGACTGGGGTACCCCTCTGGGACTCAGTTGTTGGGACAACAAGGTGGTTCATCTTTCCATGATAACAGATGAGAATGGACCACATTCCAAAGTTGACTTCCAGATCCAAGGTTGACTTTAAGGTGGTGGTGTGTGGGAGGGGGTGAGGAGGGGAGGATACGTACAACTCCCAGCCAGGTTAGAATGCTTTCTTTAATCAGAACAAAACAATCACTGTTAACAGAGCATGATTAATAATTTCTTATAACTAATAGCTAGTCTCCAGTATTCTATTTCTGCCCCTAACACTCTTGGGAAAGCCTGCCTCCTCCAGGAAGCTTTCCAGAGTGACTCAGAGAGGAGCTGAGAGCTCAGCTGTGTGTTCTCTGTCTGAAACGCTTAGAGATCACCATACCCCTGCCCATCCCCTTTATGGTGACTCCACACAGAGGCAATCAGTAAATATTTGATGAGTGAATGAATGAAAGCATGAATTCCTAAGAAGTGTGCTGATCACTTACCATAGTGTCAGGCATATCTTGGGAAATACCAACTGAAATCAGACCCTGGCCTCATTGAACTTACAATGTAATGTATGATACAGATCGATACATACATGCCTCCATGTTCATTCATAGCTTCGCTCTGTCCCTGCCCTGTGTAAGTTGCAACTTGGTGTCCATATGCATCCATCTGACAGTACATTTGTAAAGTAGCTACTGTGTGCCCAGAAGGTGGAGACACAGAGATCAAACACTTGGTTCCTGCACTTAAGGATTTCACCAACCATTGGAGACAGTGGAATGGCTGGGAGGGGGGACGGAGTGAACAGAAAACCACGCACACTGACATCACTGTGATGAGGATTTTGGGGGTCATTCGGAGAGCAGAAAAGACCTAGCACTAAGAAGCAGTGCAGCTTGTGGAAAGAACCCTAGCTTTCAAGTTCAGCCTGGCCACTTGCTCGTAACCCGAGGCAAAACATAACGCATCTCACCTCATGGTCAAGATCAAATGAGATAATTGCAGGCGAAAGCACTTTGTAAGTTGCCAAGGACCATTCAAATATTAATAAAGGAATTTTTTTCTTTTCCTGTGTTGTCCCATTCCATCTTGTCTGCCACAGACAGGAAGGGATCAGAAATTTTTTTTCTTGCATCTGTAGTGGAAAATTAGAGGA